>NC_141363.1:19114041-19176541 GCF_057382095.1 Aulonocara sp. 'chitande type north' Nkhata Bay
AGTGATTGTTGGTTCTCACAAGTATGGTAGAATGCAGATTTCGGTCCTCACAAAGATAGCTAGACAGGAACACACACACACAGAGTAACCTGAGGTTGTTTCTCTGCAGACTGTGAGTGTAACGTGGCGGGGACGGTGAGCGCCGTGGCCGAGTGTGCTCAGGTGAGTCAGCTGACCTCAGGTAACCTGTGGTGTTAGTGAATGTTTGTTCACTGATTGGTCGGTGAGCGGTTGCAGGAGGTCGCTGCCTGTTTGGTTTTTTTTTTCCTGTATTCGTTCCCTTTCTCTAATAAAGTCCTGGCTGCTGCTGTTGTCATGCTAATGGTTGAGATGGTTTGTTGGTGTGTGCAGGAGAGCGGTCAGTGCCACTGTAAGCCCAACGTCTGCAGCGGAACCTGCTCCACCTGCAAAGATGGCTTCTTCAACCTGCAGGAGAGCGACTACTTTGGCTGCCGGGGTGAGCGGTGCTCTGAGCACTCAGGTACAGGTGTGCTGTTTCAGCTGTTAACCTGTTGTTTTTTCAGGGTGTCAGTGTGACATCGGTGGCGCCGTGGGTCCTTCGTGCGGCGAGAGGAGCGGCCACTGTCGCTGCAGACCCAGCGTGGAGGGGCCAAAGTGTAACCTGTGAGTTCAGCACACCTCAGACAGATTTCAGGAAGTTTAACTGCAGTGAAGCTAAGTTAGGACTCCATTTCCCATAGTTCTAGTCTCCTGTAACAGACAGATGTGGTTAAATGTAGAGATGTCTGTCGTTGCCTCGGGTCGTCACGGCCTGAGTTTCTGTAGTTCTTCAGTCCGTGTTTCATCCCAGCATGCCTGTGCGTTTCACTTCATTGAACTTCCTGTGCCGGCAGACCTCGTCCGGATCACTACTTCCCTGACCTCCATCACCTGAAGTTTGAGATTGAGGAGGGAAGCATGCTGGACGGCCGGCCGGTGAGATTCGGCTACAACCCCCAAGAGTTCCCCAACTTCAGCTGGAGAGGTTATGCTCAGATGTCCCCAATTCAGGTAGGACCATAACCTTTGACCTTTTCTGTTGGCCACACCCCTAATGGTGCAAACTCGATTGTAGAGAAGATTATCCACCAAACACTGACTCAGTGCTGCCTCTGCTGGACGGCAGAGGAACAGCAGACACACATGAGCTGTAGGATGTTTTTCATCCTTATTGGAAGGATCTGATTGACGTTGTTTAAAATAATGTGTGAGTGTGTGCAGTTATTGTGTAATTATGTTACTGTGGCCCAGCTGCATGTTGTTGGGACATGTCGCAGGACTGCGTCTCAGCTCTTGCATGCATTTCAAATGTTTGCTTCCTGTCCCGTGTGAGCGTAGCAGACAGACTGTATTATGTCGCTTTGTCCTGGTTTCTGTGTCAGTGTTTTCTGTCGTCTCTGCCTCCTTTACTCAGCGTCTCTTTTGCTCTTCCTTCTCCTGCCCCTCGTCTTCCTCCTTCTCTTTCCTCCGCTCTGTGCGCCTCCTCTGATCCTCTACTTTGCTCCTCGTCCTGCTCTCTGCTCCCTTGGTAGTCGAAGGTGTTGGTGTCGGTGTCGGTCGACTCTCCGGACGTCTTCTTTGTGGTGCTGCGTTATGTTAACCGGCGAGGTTCGGATGTTTGGGGCCGGATGACGGTCGTGGAGGACGGCCGGAGCCACCACTGCGGGAACTGTAAGTGCTGGGAGGGGACTCTGTGTTTCCATGGCAGCGCAGGAATCAGGAGAGGTGGGAAGTCTTCTTACTCTCTCTCGATTTCCTCGCGACGCTTCGGTCTCTGCGCTTCGGCTGCGTTTGGCTGCTGGTGGTGGCGGCGCTGTGTCTTTCCTCAGGGCCACAGATCAGTGCAGGTTTCAGGGATTTGAGGACAAATGTTGATCTTGTCTGCCCTCCAACCTCCCTCTCCCCTCCCTCCTGTCCTCTGTTTGGACGATGTCCTCGTAGACTGCGGTGAGGCTTCAGGTTTATATGAGCGAGGCAGACGTCTATCTGACTCGTTTCATCCTCAGATACATAAGCTCTGAGGGCACCACCACCAAGGGTAAAATAACAGCCTATCAGAGCAGCCGCAGAGGTAGGTTCTCCACCAATCGCATGAAAGTATCAGTAGAAGTTGAGTAGCAGAGCAGCAGAGGGGAGGAATGCGTGTTGTGCTCATTCCTAACGTCTCGGTTTGTGTCCAAGGCTCCGAACAGTCCAAGCCGATCGTCTTCGCTCCCAGCGTGGAGCCGACCTTCGTCAACGTTCCCTTTGTGGAGCCCTTCGTGCTGAACCCGGGAACCTGGACCGTGGTGATCGAGGCGGAGGGAGTCCTGCTGGTGAGACGCAAACACGTGCAAATACACAGGTGGTGACAAATCATGGCTCAGCTGTTTGTAATTCTGAGAATGAGGCTGTGTAAGCTGCTGCTGCACACCTGTAAACCACTTTGCAACCCACCGCCACCCCAGTGCCTCCGTGCTGCTCCCCTCACCACGTGTGCACAGGGAATGACTTTTGCTGCTCTATCCTGCAGGATTACCTGGTGCTGTTGCCCAGCGCCTACTACGAAGCTCCCATCCTGCAGATCAGAGTGAGCGAGCCCTGCACCTACAGCCCCGCCCCCGACGCCAGCCAGAAGTAAATACGCTCACGTCATTCATCTTTTGTTAGTGGTTCTGTAGCGTCGTGTTTACACACATCCCTGGTGCGAGCCCGGAGGGAGGAGCAGATGTTTAGATGCGTTGATGTGTGTGTCTCTCTCTCAGCTGTCTGCTCTACAAGTACCTGTCTCTGGACTCCTTCCCCTCCATCTCGGGCAACGATGCCAGCTGCCGCAACGACAACCACCTGCCCCGCCCCTGCCCGACTGAGAAGGTTTCCCCGCGTCACCCCGACATGGCCGTCTGCAGCGGTTTGGATGTAAGACAGCCGTGAAATGTGTCCACAGGTGAAACGTGCAGGTTAAATTAACGTCTTCGGTTTCTGCGCAGATCAGCGTCGAGCTGCGAGGGCGCCTCTCGTCTCCGGGCGACTACGTCCTGGTCCTCGAGTATTCCAGCGAAGAAGAGCTTCCTCAGACGCTGTCCGTCACCGTCAACGTGCCGGGAGCGAGAACGCACCGACACAGAGTCACCTTGCTGCAGTGCAGATACAGGTAAGCTGCAAGGCTCCTCCCCCCACTACAGAGAAGGACGTGTTTGAAAGCGCGCTGCCTCATGCTAAGTCATTTAAATGTGTGTGCGTGCGTGCGTGTGTGTGTAGCTTCCTGTGTCGAGTCGTGGCCGTCGACGAGCGGAACAGAGTGGCGGTCTTCTCCCTCCCCTCAGACGCAGAGATCCAGCTGACCGCTGACCGAGCCACCTTCTTCCTGGTGAGAGTCACTCTCGCATCACATGATCGGTCACCTGATCAGCTCGATCCTAATGCGTGTTGCACATGTGTTTCAGCACAAAGTGTACCTGGTGCCCAGACAGCAGTTCAGCATGGAGCACGTAGCCCCGCGCGTCCACTGCATCGGCACGCACGGACACTTCTCACCTGACAGCTCCTCCTGCGTCCCCTCACGCTTCCTGACCCCGTCAGACTCTCTGTTCCTGAAGGAGGGCCAGAGCTCCTCCACCCTGCAGGAGCCCGCCTCCCCTGCTGCTGCGCCTCCTCTGAGAGAGGAGCCAGACTGGATGGGATTGGAGAGACCGCCGTTCGGAGCGGAAAACACCGACCACGTGCGGCTGGACTCGCTGCAGGTACTGATGGTGATGGGGCGTGTTGTTGGGGGGTGTTTAGTTTAGATATGCGTGACGTCGCACGCGATCCGTTTTTATCTCAGGTGAAACATAACGGAGTTACAGAACCCGACTGAGACGTGCACACATTTTAAAGGATCGATAAAAATCCCACGAATGTGTCTGACACCGTAATCATTCCTCTCCCGTCGCCTCCTTTACCCAGAATGCAGTGATGTACTCTGCCCGGGTCCATGCCCTCGGCCGCTACGTTTTCATCCTCCACTACCACCAGCCTCTGCACCCCACCTACCCCGTACAGGTCTTCATTAACGGGGGGCGGATCTGGCAGGGTAAGGACACAGTCTGATCCTGGATCTGCTGCATCACCGTCAGTGATGACAAGCTAGTCAGGTTATTCTCACCACAGACTGTATATAAAAGATGGACCTAAACCTGTGGCTGGAGTTTGAGGCTCAGTTTTCAAAGCTGTAATGAAACATGTTCAGACTGCATGTGCATCACACACACAGCGATACCTGCTAATCAGTAACATCCAATCAAAATCATGAATCTCACTGTGCATCAAAACTGGAGCGCCGCCCTGTTATTGGTCACATGATGTCACTAAAAATGCTCCTGAAGGCTCCAACAGCACAAACAGGCCCAGAGGTCAGGTGAAGCTAGCAGACAGCTAGCAGCTACAGCCGCCTGTCAGTAACAGAGGCCACGCCCCCAATAATGCAAACTTTTAGGCTTAAAATCATTTAGAAGCCTGTGGGACTGACTCACTGCTGCCTCTGCTGGGCATCAGAGGAACTGCAGCTTCTGGTGCTGGGGGCTGATGATTGGCTCTATTTTGTTCCTGTTTCTCAGGACACGTCAACGCCTCGTTCTGTCCTCACGCTTACGGCTGCCGTGACGTCCTGGTGTCGGAGAATCAGATCATTCTGGATGTGACGGACCACGAGCTACTCGTCACGGTGCAGATACCCGCGGGGAAGACGCTGTGGCTGGTCAGTGTCGCTGCTCTGCATCACAGCTACGCTTGATGCTGCAGAATGACGTTCAGGGATAGTTTTTTCCTTTGAGGTGGAGATGAGGCAGCAGCTGACGTTCTTCCTCGTGTCTGCAGGATTACCTGCTGGTTGTTCCTGAGTCGAGCTACAGCTCCAGCTACCTGAGCGAGGAGCCGCTGGACAAATCCTACGACTTCATCAGACTCTGCGGTCAAAACAGCTTTTACATCAGGTGAGCGGGTGAAGATGCTGGGCAGTAGTTTAGCGTGTTAGCGTCATCCCCACAGGTGTGAACTCTTCCTCTCTCCCGCAGTCCCTCCTCCTCGCCGTTCTGCCTCAGCTCGGCCATATCTCTGTCAGCCTTCGTCAACAACGGCGCGCTGCCCTGTGCCTGCCACGAAGTCGGAGCTGAGAGTGACACCTGCGAACGCTTTGGCGGTCAGTGTCGCTGCAGGCCCAACGTGATTGGACGAGACTGCTCCACGTGTGCCACGGGTTACTGGGGATTCCCCAACTGCAGACGTGAGTGTTCGCCTGAACAGATCATTCACCATCTCACCTTTCCTGTATTTTCAAGTCGTCTTTAAGCAGAAAAATGGAACAACTGAAGTGTGCAGACGAGTGTAAGGCTGCGCGATGAAACGCTGCAGGGACGGCGTCCGAGATTCACACTTATTTATTCATAAAACTTTTATTTTGCTGCGAAGAAGGCGCGTGGGGTTTTTCCTGTCTCGCTCCCTTGTGTTCCTGCTCTCACTCACCTTCCCGTGTCACCTGCAGCCTGTAACTGCGGTTCGAGGTTGTGCGAGCCGGTGACGGGGGACTGCATCTGCCCGCCGAGGACCGTCCTCCCAGAATGCACCGAGTGCGAGCCTCAGACGTTTGGCTGCCACCCGCTGGTGGGCTGCGAGGTCTGCAACTGCTCTCACGCTGGCATCATCGCGCCCGATGTGAGCTGCGACACGCTCAGTGGGCAGTGCAGGTAAGACGAACAGGAAGCGACCTCAGGACAAAGAGGGGTTGTGTGTGTTTGTCTCGCTCCGGTGGCTGTGTGCTCTCTGAAGCTGCCAGGTTTAAACTTTCCGACTGCCTGATCCTCTGCAACATTTCTTTGTGAAGTTTCTATAATTTTACAAACTCCGAGGTTTTTTTGGATAGCTCAATTTCAGATTGATACCTCTCTCGTGTCCGTTATGCACGTTTTCACCACCAGGGGGCAGATCAACTATGTTGCTGCCATCTCATGTGCAATATCTCAGTCTTTCCTTGTTCTGTGCAACATTTTGGTCTCAGTGGAATTACCATCCCCACCCCAAATGAGCATAGCCCCTCCACTCTTATTTATTTATTTAATATATTATATAACTGCCCTGTATACAGCCCCACAATGTTTCTGTTTCAGTGTTTCTACGCATACACCATGTATATAGTTTACTCACATATATCTATACATAGATTTTGCTTTTTTTCCTCGTTGTATATTGTTTTCTTTACTTTTGCACCTTTGTGGTTCACTGTGCAAGAAACCGCACAATGACAATAAAAAGCTCTAAAGTTTATTTTGTTTATAACCTCATTTCTCTTCCGCCTCCTTTCCTAAGGCTGCCATCACACAAGAGAACAGCTTCTTAATGATCTAATGTAATCAAGCTCACGCTGACCCAGTGCACCACCTTGTGGTGAACAGTGTTATTACCCTAGACTGCAGCTGTAGGTGTCTTTCCTCACTTCTCACACACATGTCAGGTATTCATTACGCTTACTGTAAACCTCACAATAACCTAACTGTGACCATGACACAAAAAATGTCCTCAAACGGATATTTTGGTCCCCACAAGGCTGGTAAACTTCCAATTTTGATCCCACAAAGATGTGAGTACATGCTCACACACACAGACAGAGGTCAAAGGTTATAGAAGCTGAGATTCGGCACAACGTTTTCTGTTTCCAGATGTCAGAACAACATCGTCGGACGTCAGTGCGACCGCTGTGCCCCCGGTTTCTACGGTTACCCCAACTGCAGACCATGTGACTGCAACGAGGCGGGGGCCGAGGAGGAAGTGTGTGACCCGTCCACAGGACAGTGTCTCTGCAAGGTTTGCACTCACGTACACAAACGCACAAACGTACACGAGTCTGTCATGTTTGTGTGTCTGACATTGCTGTATGTGTGCGTGCGTGTGTGTGTGTGTGTTCCCCCTGCAGGAGAACGTCCAGGGTCCTCGCTGTGATCAGTGCAGAGATGGTACGTTCCACTTGGACCCGACCAACCCAAAAGGATGCACCAGCTGTTTCTGCTTCGGAGCCACCGGCCGCTGCCACAGCTCCAGCATGAGGCGCACCGAGGTGCTCGTCTACATCCCATAATATGCTTGTTTTGTTAAACACAACCTGATGTTTGTGGTAGTTTTTCTGCAGCGAGCTGATCCTGACTCGAGCTCACAGAGTTTCAGAAAGCTGCTGAATGCTGTGACGTTTCCACATGCTCACTGATTTACTGACTTTGAGCCTCACAGCAGCCGCGTCGTCTCTGCAGGTCATGGACATGGAGGGCTGGGTGCTGCTGGGAGCCGACAGGCAGGAAGTCCCCGTAATCGTGTATCCAGATCAGGACCTGGTAGAGGCCGACATCACCGACGTGCCCGATGTTTATCAGGAGCTGTACTGGCACGCTCCGAACACTTACCTGGGAGACAAGGTGAGTTATTCCAGTTAAAGATCAGTCAGGTGCTGTAAGAACCGGGCGGGTAGTTGGAGTCTGAACACGCCTTTATCTGATGGATCTGTGTGCACTCAGAGAGGATGAGGGTGAAGATGAGCCAGCAGTGAGCCTGAGCCGTCTCCAGGTGCAGATCTGTTTTTAAAGCTTACGGCCTCACAGAGTCCCAGAATCCCTCGCTCTGTTACAGACACGTCCCACACAGCCGACCAAAGGCTCAGACGGAGATCAGCAGCTTTCATGTGTGAAAGCGTCACCCTTTATTCTGACGGTTAAATCCCCCGCTGTTACGCTCCAACGACCGGCTTCAGATGGCAGCCTGCTGCAACCTGCATGCGCGCAGCAGACGTGCAGGTTTTATCTGTCGCAGATAAACTGCAGGCCGCGCTTTGTGTTTCATCAGCCTGTACGCCGCGTGGTGCTCTGTTTGTGTCTGAGCTTTGATCTGCTCCTGTCTGCACAGGTCTCCTCCTACGGAGGCTATCTCAGGTGCCGTCTGCACACGCAGACCATGAGAGGAGACGTGCTGCCTCTGCCCGCCGAGGCCCCGAAACCCGACATCATCCTCAAGGTGCAAAGCACGCACACGCACGTGCACACACAGACACACACACCTGTGCCCTCTCATATGTAGCGTTAGCTGTGTGTTAGCATGCTGACAGCTTTACTTCCTGTTTCTGTTGTCCAGGGTAACCAGATGACCCTGGTGTTCATGGAGAGAGAATACTCGTCCCCTGAGGAGCCTCACCTGGGCATCGTCCACATCGTTGAGGTAACGTCACCTGTGCATTCTTCTGTGATATTAGAAAGCTGTTGACTCCTGACCCCATGAGAGGCCTCAGGAAGCCGTTTTAGAGGTTCCCTGTAAACACTTGTGCAGCGTAAGCTCTGGTCAGCTAGTGCACCTGTACCTGTCACTCAGCTGATGTCAGAACGTGACCTCACAGCGGAGCCGATGACGATGTTTTCTTCGTGTCCTTCCTGTGCTTACAGGGAAGTTTCCGTCACTTTCGGACCGGTAACCCGGTGTCCCGAGAGGAGCTGATGATGGTTCTGGTCGGGCTGGAGTCTCTGCAGATCCGAGCCCTGCACTCCCAGTCAGCCCAGTCCGTGTCGCTGCGTGGCGCCGTGCTAGAGGGTGCAGAGAGCCTGCCTGTTGGACGCCACGCCAACAATGTGGAAATCTGCATGTGTCCCGCCAACTACCTGGGAGACTCATGCCAGGTGAGGGACGGGGTTTGGATCTGGGTTTGTTGGGGTGGTGACTCGCAAAGAGGAGGCGGTGATGGCGGATAAAGGTTAAAGGTCGTGATGTGTGTGTGCAGAGATGTGCTCCGGGGTACTACAGAGACACCATCGGCCTGTTCCTGGGGAAGTGTGTTCCCTGTAGCTGTAACGGACACTCGGACCAGTGTTTGGATGGATCTGGAATCTGTGTGGTGAGGAGCTCTGATTGCACGCTGCCTCCTGACGTCCTCTCGCTCTGATGTCACGGATCTCTAACCATTCTTGTCTCTGTCCGTCAGAACTGCCGGCACAACACGGCCGGCGACCACTGTGAGACGTGCCAGGGGGGGTTCCTAGGTAACAACAGCGTGGATGGTCAGGCCGTGACGTGCTCCAGCTGCCCCTGCCCGCTGAGAGCTCCATCCAACAAGTCAGTACCTCCACTCCCTATGCCTCAGCCCATTCCTGTATGTTTGTTGGGAATACTGGGAATTTAGCATGAATTTAAGGTTCAATGATTCAGGCGCATTTAGTGTTTAGTCATCAGTAAATATGGAAGCTGAAAATGTTAAAGGCCCCACATTGCTGCCCTGAGGAACGCCACAAGTAACATTTCCTGTTTTTCAAACTAAGAGTCTCCCACGTGCTTTGATGCTGTCCTGATTTGTAGTTTTTCACTCTTCTTCCTTCCTGTCTGTCTGTAGTTTTGCAGAGGGCTGCGTGCAGAGAGGTGACAGCATGCAGTGTCGCTGTATGCCCGGCTACGCCGGACCGAACTGCGAAAGGTAAACGAGTGGAGCCGCGCTCCAGACGTCCGTACTAAACCTGCTCCTCACAGTGAGGTCAGCGGGCGACCTCGTCTCCAAATACTCAGGGTTCAGGAGCTCCACCCATGTAAGAGGGCCAATCAGAAAGAATGTTGGTCTGCAGGGGGAGGAGCTTAAACAGCCTGTTTCAGACAGAGGATGAAGTGAGGGCTGATGGTGCTGAAATCACCCTGAAACGTTCTCAGTCATTAAGAAATCAAATAAAAATTAATAATTTTATGAAATGAATGATAAAGTTAAATATACAAACTAATGATGCTGGTAGGAAGGAAAACGCCACACGCTGTGTATCCATCATAATCATCAGGTATTTCAGTTAAAAATGCTTCACCTGTCGGCCTCTCTCACAGGTGTGCCCCAGGTTTCTACGGCAACCCGGTGGTTCTGGGCAGCCGGTGTCAGACGTGCGATTGCAGCGGGAACTCGGACCCCAACATGCTGTTCACCGACTGCCACCCGCTGACGGGACACTGCCTCAGCTGCATGCACAACACGGCCGGGCCGCGCTGCGAGAGCTGTGCCCCCGGTTACTACGGCGACGCCATTAACGCCAAAAACTGCACCCGTGAGTTCGGCGTCCCGCGGTCACGTGATCAGGTTTGGCAGTGCAGGCTGCAGGTGGATTCAGCGTGTGTGTGCTTTCTAATGCAGAGTGTGACTGCTCTCCGTGTGGAACCGAGTCATGTGACCCGCACAGCGGACAGTGCCGCTGCAAGCCCGGAGTCACCGGGCCGCTCTGCGATCGCTGCGAGGTGAGAGCGCTCTCTGAGGTCACATCACCACAACATCTGTCATTTAAACACGGCCGCCATGTTGGAAGTGGTCTAGAGCCGCACGAGGAGTCGACAGTGATCCACGCGGCGGCGCCATCTTTAGAATATATGAATGTAGCTCAGACTGTCACAGAGTGATGACAGAAAGAGGTCTGTGAATACTTTTTAAAAACATACATACAACGGAAACATACGTTTTTCTAAATGAGTCACAAAAAAACGAGCCGTATAAGAGGAGAAACGGCGTGCTGGGTCAGGTGATTCATGATGTAACGAGGTCAGAGGTCAGTCCTGCGGTTGGTGACGTGTTTGCTCAGTTTCAGAACACGTATGTTATTCTAAAATGCTCATTCAGATTATTGTTACTCCTCCTCTCAGGATGGCTCGTTTGGCTTCGACTCGTGCTCCGGCTGCCGTAAGTGTGACTGTGACGCCGCTGCGGCGCTCGTCCAGCCGTGTGACCCTCAGAGCGGTCAGTGCGCCTGCAGGCCTGGAGTGAGCGACTCGAGCTGCCGGCAGTGCGCTCCTGGATTCTGGGACTACGGACCCAACGGCTGCAAGAGTGAGGAAACACAAACATCATCACACAAAAGAGGGGTAGGCGGGAAGGTTGGCAGGAAGGTTGGCGGGAAGGTTGGCGGTCCGATCCCCACCTGCTCCAGTCTGGTTGCCAAATATCCTTGGGCGTGATACTGACCCCAAGCTGCTCTCTGAAGCCTCCCTGTGCATGTGACTGTTAGAAAGCAAGAGCTCAGGTAGATTAGCACAGGAACATCTACTGCGTGACACACACACAGATACCTGCTAACACCATGCCGCCATGTTATTGGTCAGATGATGTCATTAAAGGCTCTGACGGCCTTTAATGACATCATCTGACCAATAACAGATGATGTCTGTCAGTGTGAGGCAGCTGCAGCGGCCTGATCAGTCACTGCGCTGCATGTTGGTGTGTTTAACCTGAAGCCCCTCCCTCACCTGCAGAGTGTGACTGCAGAGGAGGACACTGCGACCCGCGCACAGGAGAGTGTCGCTGTCCCGACGGGATGACGGGCCGACAGTGTGACGTCTGTTTGCAGAGGTACAGCGTCCCGACGGAGGACCTGCACGGCATCCACTGCGAGCGTGAGTCTCACACACTCAGAGGCTCTTTGCAGCGTTTGTAATCCGGTGAAGCTCAGCGTGTGCGTTTTTCTCTCAGTGTGCGACAGCTGCGTCGTCGTGCTGCTGGAGGATCTGGAGAGGCTCGACGACGACTTCCTGTCGGCGTCGGCTCGGCTGAGGAGCCTGAACGCCAGCTCCGTGGCCCGGGCTCAGCTGCAAAGCCTCGACAAGTCCATGGAGGACGCCGCTGTGAGTTCACGCACAAGCACACACCTGAGGCTGCGAGCACCGTGCTGCAGGGGCACTAATCAAACTCACTTTCCCATGATTCAGCGGGCCATTGAGGACTACAACAACACACTGCAAGACAGCCTGAGTCGCACCGACATGCTGGAGGCAGAAATCAGCACCATCAGTGAGGACATCGACGAGCTGCAGAACAAAGTGAGGAGCGCACACACACACACACACACACACACACACACGATTGTTCCGATGGTCCAGATCCACACTTTGGGAGCGCCTCCTGTAAAGGCCCGCTCTTCTCTGAGCTTTAATCCTGAGCCAGGGCAGCGAGGAGGGCGGGGTCTGCTGTGTCTCCGGTGGTGCATTCACGGGTGATCGGAAAAACCTGACTTCATGATGCAGACCTGTCACCGGGCCGTAGGCTAACGCTAACATTCCAGACTCACGGCGACGATTCCTCGACGCCAGTTCGGTTTCCGTTTGTTCAAACTGTCTGTCGACGTTTTACAGGCAGCAGGAAGAAGAGCACACAGGTTTGTATCACACGTGCGTCATTAACACACATAAAATCTGACAGCTGTCTTTTTTTCCAGACGTCGGCAATGACCAGCCGGGTCGGCGAGCTACACAGTGGCACAAACAGAACGTACCGGCGGGCCGAGGATGTGTTGTCCCTCCTCGGGAACGTGAGCGCCAATATAAACGGTACGGCGTGAGAACAGAGTTTCAAATCTGAAGACCTGACAGGAGGCAGAGCGATGCTTGGACCCTTGTGCTTGTGTGTCCACAGAACTTCTGCTGAGGTCGAACAGTTCTTCGCTAAACGAGACGGAGGCAGAGGAGGATGGCGAGGAGAGGGAGAGGAAGATGAGGGAGGTGCAGGCCATGCTGAGGGAGATGAGGCACAGGAGCTGCACAGGTCAGAAGAAGATGGCCGACAAAGAGAAGGCAGAGGCTGAGAAACGTAAGTTTATTCATTTTAATCAGCTGTGATGAGCACGCTCAGTCTAACCCACAGACCGATCTGACGAGAGAGACGACCTTCAAAGTAAAACAGGAAAGTAGGGCTGCACGATTAATCGTTAGAAAATCGCGATCTCGATTCATACTTATGTGCGATCTCATTTCCAAATGACAACGATTTTTTTTAAAAAGACGACGATTGTAGCGCATTTTGATCCGGGACGTAATCTGCATGAAAACAAGCGCTCACTCTTCCTGCTCAACAAATGACAAGGGCGGAGCCTTATACCACGTGATACAGAAGCTGTGCCGTGTGATGCTAAAATTAGCGGGAAAAACAACGGAGAGCACGTCAGGGATGACGAGAAAGTGACAGGAGAAAATCCGTCCCGGTCAACCACCCAAACATCAATAACGGGAACCTTATACAGCGCTTCCCTATACCCGTCGAACTCCCGCAGGCACAAAGACATCACGGAGGCTATCACTTATCACCTGACCAAAGATATGGCTCCATCAACACTGTGCAAAACGAGGGATTTAGGAAAACGATCAACACCCTAGACAAACGCTGCACAGTGCCGTCCCACAACTATTTTTCTATTGTTGCACTACCTGCTCTGTACACGCAGCGTCGAGCAACGGTGGAGACGGAATTTCAAGCAGTACAACAACAAAACGTGAGACATTTGTTGTTTTATGTTTATTTATTGTTTTTATGTTCAGTCTCAACTGTTACGAAGTTGATGTGCAGTTAATAAGTGCAATAAATATTTATACTGGAAAAGAAAATCGTGAGAGAATCGAGATCTCAATTCTAAGCCAAAAAATCGTGATTCTCATTTTATGCAAAATCGTGCAGCCCTATAAACAAGAGAACTAATACAGAACCAGGACATTAACACAGGAAGAGACCGAACTTACCCAAACTCTGCATGAAGCAGAATTCGCAGAACGGGATGAAACATTCGACAGTGTCAGGAGGAACCAGACGCGCTCTGAGAAGACATGAACATCAGATCAGGGTCACAGACGACGAGTTAAACTTCCAGCAGCTCGTCGGACCTGTGAACCAGCTCACACCTGCCCGAGAACGAGGGATGAAGTATCTGCTGCAACATCTGGATGTTTGATGGTTTTATTAAATGTCTCTGACTCGCTGCTGATGTCACTTCAGCGTTTAAAAGCTAATGAGCAGGTTTGTGTTTGAGCTGACAGGACCGCCCGTCTGTGTCTTGTGTTCTCGTAGTGTTGGATCGGGTCAGCAGGCAGCTGGTGGACCGTCACGAGGAAAACGACAACCTAACTCGATCCATCAGTGACCGTCTCTCCCGCCTCCACGCTGACACGATGGACCTCCGAGACGCCCTGAATGAGGCCGTGAACAACACGGCGAGAGCTGCCGAGATCAACAACGCTAACGAGAAAAGCCTGGACGACCACAACGTAAGAGCAGCAGAGGAAGGAACATGGAGAACGTGGAGAACACCAAGTGATGACTAACCGCTGTCTGTCTGTCTGTCAGAGGAGGGTGGTGGACCTGCAGATGAAGTCAACCGAGGTGAGAAAACAGCTGAACGTGTCTGCAGATCACCTTCATCAAGTCAACAACGACGTGTGGTCCATGGTGCAGAACTCCAAAGAGGTTTGAATGTCACACATTAAACTTGTCTGTGTGTGCATGCGTCACAGATTTACAGGGGCCGCTTCATCTTCAGCACAGCCGTGATTCAACCCTCAAAGTGTTCTCAGTCTGCCGGAATCTACGTCCTAACTACTAACAGTGCTAACACCTGCTAACAGTGCTAACACCTGCTAACAGTGCTAACACCTGCTAACACCTGCTAACATTGCTAACACCTGCTAACACCTGCCAACAGTGCTAACACCTGCTAACAGTGCTAACACATGCTAACACCTGCTAACAGTGCTAACACATGCTAACACCTGCTAATGGTGAACCATGGCTGGTTACAGCTCACAGATCTGAGGCTGGAGCTCGGACTGTTTCGTTGCTCTGGCAGGCTCAGAATCAGAATTCTTGTTGAAGATCAAAAACTTTCTTCTTTAGGTCTTTACCTCCCCTTGACCAGGCTACGTCCCCTTCAGCTCTTTCTCTCCCTCAGGAGTACGAGCACCTTGCAGCTCAGTTGGATGGCGCCCGGATGCTGCTGGCCCAAAAGGTTCAGAATTTGTCTCAGACTAACTCTAAAATCCCGCTGGTGGAGAAGGCGGAGAAGCACGCTGAGCTACTCGGCGCCCTGGCCATGAACCTGTCCAGGTAGGTGTACGACATTTAGTTCTTGTGCTTCATGAAACCAAACCAAAAGCTGTGTGCGTCTGTCTGCAGTTTGATCGCAGAAACAAAGAAGGACGGATTCATAGACGTAACGCAGTCGTACAACAAGATCGTCGTCAGCATCGAGCAGGCCGAGGAGGCCGCCAAGATGGCCAGCGAGGCTACCAACAGCACATTAGAGGTAAAAAAAAACAACAAAATCACAAGTTTGTCCTTTGAGGTGACTTTAAAAACCGAAACTGAAAGTGTGTTGGTCTTGTTTTCAGAGCGTGAAGGGCCAGAACCTCGGTCAGAAGGCGGAGTCTCTGAAGAACCACAGCATGGATCTGAAGGATGAAGTGGAGAAGCTGAATGATGACCTGAACACCAGTAAGCCCAGTTTGGATTGCAGAGATTCATAAATGAACCCTTTCATCTTCAGTTTGCATCACCTTCGTTTTTCTGCTGCAGCTCTGAGGCCACGACTGGAAGATGCTCAGCGCCGGCTCCAGGACGCCAAAACCAAACAGGTTCAACTGACCGAGGACCTGGAGGCGCTCCAGAGCAACCTCAACGCCACCAAAAGTACGACTGTTTAAAACACGTTGCGCTTACACAATTTGGGTATTTAAGGTTTCCCACGTGACTCCTCACCGCTCACTGCTTCCTGTCGTCTTCTTCTTCTGTGCTGCTCAGACATCAGTGCACAGGTCAACGAAGCCAAGCAAACAGCGGCTAAGGCAAACAGGACGGCCACCGGCATCAACGACACCCTGCGTCCTATCAAAAAGAAGCTGGATGAATGGCAGCACACTTACGGAGACGCCAACGCCACGAGCGAGGACATCAACACCGCCCTGATGGACGCCAACAACACCGGTGAGTGATAAACGCTCGCTGCCATGCGCTGTGGGGATGGTCGAAAGATTTCAGACCCGAGCACAGGCAGACGCAGAAACTGAGGTCAAAGTGAGATTAAATCCTGATAAATCAAAACAATCGATCCAAAATCCGACTGATCACAGAGATTCCAAACAGCTGGAGCGAGCCAGAGACAGTAAATACAAATGGCAAAAGGAAGTAGATCCAAATACAAAGCATGAGTCTTTCAAAATAAAACAGGAAGCAACCAAACACAGAGATAATGTTTGAGCATATGAAAAGCTAAGAAAAATTCGGGACTGAACCAACGAAGACCCAACATACTCAAACAATCAAACGAAGAACTAACATTATATAAAATAATAAGACGGACGAATTCCACAAACGTCTGAACTGTCCAGAGCACGACTCACCTGAATGTCTTTGAATTTCAGGACTTTAGGAAGAAATGAGCAGTTTGAAAGAAATGATGAATTATTTAATTTGATTTTATGTATATAACACCAAATTACAGGAACAGTTCAAAGGTGCCACCTGCCACAACTGTTTGGGGGTTATTTATGAGCTCCACCAAAATAAAAGCATGTCAAACTGAAAACTGCGACTAATGACAGACATCTAATATTCAGGAACCACAAATGAAACTCGTCTCTAATCATTCATCAGGTCGCTGAGCCCTCCAAAGGTTAGGCCGTGGTTCTGTTTGAGCTGCACATCTCAGATTGTAATTTTTTAAATTGAGTGTCAGACATTAATTTTGTTTGCCTTTGAAAGGTGTTCCAACCAGGTAAAAAGGCCTGGATGTTACCTGAACACTCACGTAGGGGGCGCTGGTGAGACATGAGCTGTAAATGTCTGTCTGTCTGTCTGCAGTGCACAGGCTGGGTGAAGCTATTCCTGAACTCTTGAAGAGGCTGGGCGACCTGCAGAATTACTCTGTTCAGATGCCAAACATCTCCGAGAACATCAACCGCATCCGACAGCTCATAGAGCAGGCGCGCAATACTGCCAACAAGGTACACCCACAGACTGTATAAAAAGATGGACAGAGCCAAATATGTGGCCATATTTGGATGCTATTGCTAGCTAGCTTGGTTATCACAGATACCTGCTCATAGTGCTGAGTTGGGCGCTGTGTTAGTGCAGTGACCTCACAGCAGCCGTGTTATTGGTCACATGATGTCATTAAACATGCTCCGAAAGACTCCAACAACACGGTCCAGAGGTCCAGTTTAGCCTAGCCGACAGCTAGCAGCTACAGCCACCTGTGTCAGCACCCACCTGTCTATAGAGGCCAAACAGTTTGTGTATGAGGCTGTAAACATGTTTATTTCGAATGTAAAATTTTGACATGGGAATGACTCACTGCTGCCTCTGCTGGACATCAGAGGAACTGCAGGTTTTCATTTGATTTTTTAGTCCTGGAGGTCAGTGCTAGGTGTTTCCATCAGAGGTCCTTATCACAATCAGATTACTTTATTAATCCCTAAGGAAATTACGTCATTCTAATAGTCTTTTATCGTCATTGTACATGTACAGCTAAATTGTGGGTCCTAATAAAATATAAATCATAGACAACAGAGAAATATACACAAAATCATACACAGACACATTGGAGAACAAAATACTGGCAAAGTGATCGGAGGCAGTGGAAAGGACCGAGTGTGAGTGGGCTGAGGGATAAGGGTTACTCAGACCATGGCTCAGATTGGTGAGGTCGGTGTGTAGGGGTGGGGTGTGGGGGCGGGGCCAGTGTTTGTTAACAGTCTGATTGGCTGTGGGGGAGGAAGCTGTTAGTGAGTCTGGAGGTGTGGGAGACTGAGGAGTGGGAGAAGGCCAGCAGCGGGACACGGAGGAAGTGCAGCCGCTGCTCGACCTTCGTTACCAGGGCGATGGCGTTGTGGGTCCAGGTGAGATCAGTGGAGATGTGGGTTCCCAGAAACCTGAAGGTGGAGACGGATTCCATTTATACTGAGAGGGGAGCGGACCTGTCCTGACGTCCATTACGAGTTCTTTTCCTCCTTCCCCATCCAGGTGAGCGTATCCATGAAGTTCAATGGGAGATCAGGCGTTCAGGTGCGTACGCCGCCTAACCTGGCTGACCTGGCTGCTTACACATCCATGAAGCTCCACATCAAGCTGCCGGACGCAGTGCGGACGCGGCGACAGGATCCTTCCAACAGTCAGTTTGTGTTTTACCTCGGCAACAAAAACGTAAGTGTGAGGACAGATTGGACTTCATGTCGCTCGTCAAGTCTGTCAGTCCTCGTCGGGGTGTGTCTTTATTAACTGGGATAAATTTAGGACTCGTGAACATCGGCGGTGTCGTGTATTTTAAATCTGTGTTTGGGGTTTGCAGCCGGGTCAGGAGTTCCTGGGCATGGCGTTGGTGGGGAAACGGCTGCACTGGTACTTTAACGTTGGAGGAGAAACTGCAGTTGTGAAGATGAAAAACGACATCCAGTCCAAAGGAAGATTCAGCACCGTCTCCCTGGAGAGGTGAAGCGCACGATGTAACACAACACGGTGTCATTCGATTAAACATGAATGTTTATGCTAGCTGTGTGCAGGAGTTGTAGCATTGATCTGCTCCGGTGTTGGTGCGCGTAGGATGCTGCAGCACGGTCTGATGTCCGTATCTGTGGACACCTCAACCAGCAAATACTCTGAGAAGGCTGAAGGAGATCAGGGGCTCCTCAAACTCTCGGCCAATGACACCGTCTTCTATGTGGGAGGATATCCGAATACTTTCACAGTACGTACTGGAAGAGCTGTAAACCCACCAGTTACAGAGCGTTTCCGCATGTTACGCTTATTGTAGTCAGTACAATAAAACTGAGCAGGTGGAGCCAGAGTGAGAATAACTGAGAACGCCTGTGTTGGTACGCAGGCTCGTTGATGTTTACACATTAGTGCCTCGACCACAGGAATAATGAAGAGTTTCCACTTTCTCTGGTGTTTTTGTCTTTAGCCACCTGAAGTGCTCGCCCTGCCCAACTTTAAGGGCTGCATTGAGCTGGACTATCTGAACGAGGAGGTGATCAGTCTCTACAGCTTTGTGGACGTCTTCAATCTCAACACCACGGTGGACATACCGTGTGCCAGGTCCGTCTGCTGTTCCTGCATCTCATTTCAGTATCATTGTGTAAATGCAAACGTTTGTGTTCTTTCTGTTGAATTTAAGCTTATAGCTGAACACTGACGCTCACAGCAAGGGCGTGGATTTGGTTTTGGCGTTGGTGGGGACGGATGATTCAACCACCGAACCCTGCCCTGTTTCTTTGTTTTTCCTTTTTGTTTTTGCTTCTTAATAAAAAGAGGAGAAATATACTTGCCTACATGTGCTATTCTACGTGCTTTTAAACCGTTTAAAATCACAATTCATAGTTGAATTATTAAACAAATGACTGAGTATTTCAGGCTTTAGTTTACTTCAGCCATAATCCATATAAATCAGGTATCATACAAAAATAAAAATAGCTTCAAATAAAAGAACAATAAAAGAATATGACTTTAAGGACTTAACAGCATTACTTCAATTACACCAACATCTCTGACACATCAGCACTAAGGGAACACTGAGTGACCTGCTGGGTTTTGTCCATAAAACTACTCGTCTAAGATGACCTCAGAGTCAAAGATCTCTCAGCAACATTATGCAACAGTTTAGGCTCTACTGCCCGATCAGATCAGTGAGCTGGGATTTTCTATTCTAAGCATGAGCTACTGTTACAGCAACTGACATTAATACTACTGGTGTCCCACACAACAACTCAACGTTCACTATGTGAAGCAGCCAAACACAGGCCTGCTCCTCTCGTTAGCTGAGATAAACTGCTGGCATGTTTGTTTTCCATCTATACTGTCCAGTCTGTCCTGGTGGACACACAGCAGCATTGTTTAATCCCATTTGAGTCATTGTTGACCTTAGCCCTGTTTTTAGTCTTCTGAGAGCACTGAAGCTTCTTTCAGCCTCAGTACCTGCGTTTTATCCTCAGATTAAATTATTATTCTGTGCGTGATGTGCCTCACCTTTGGCCCTGGCTCCTCCCCTCTGACTGCACTAGGATATATTTCCACCTGATAAAATAACACATTGATTTGTGCCATATAAAAGTGAGACATGTCAATTCAGACTCTTTGTCAAATAAACACTAATGAATCAATTTACATCAGCAGCCTAACAACTGTCATGATAATAAATACTAGTTAATCTGTAGCACCAACTCATCAGTCACCTGTGAGCTCGCCTCTTCACCTCTGAGCTACAACATGGCAGAGCTGCCTCTGTCAGCTGATGAATAACAGTGAGACACTCCACATACATGCAGTCACACATGTGCTTCAAATACAGTCATGAACCAACAAGTCATCATTCCACCTGTGATCTTGTGTCACCATTACTCTCTGAGCTTTGTGTTGGTTCTTCACCTGACAAACAGGACAAACATGACAATAAGAATAAAACGTGCAGCTGCTTCAGTGTTTCTGTCACTTTGTGCAGATCTTGACTCGTCAGTAATGTTTGTAGGATGAGTGCATTTTAAAACTGTGCAAACTGCACTACAAGGTGGAATATTTGCAAAATCATGACGACCTCATGACATTTTGTCTCAAACATTAACCCTATGAATACGTCAGTGCCATTAGGATGAAATTATCGTGTCACCAACATGTTAACGTTAGACATATAATTCTAACAGCCTCTGTAAACTAATATCCTGGCTGCTCGAGGCTCCGTTTCCTCTGACAGTTTCAATCAAAATTAGAAACGCTGCTCTGAGACTGAGAGAACTAACAGTGCTGCCTGCTGTGCAGGTAGTTTCCAAAACACGTTATTCATGGTTACGTACAGTTTCAGACTGATGTGGGCCAAAGCCTGGCACAGCCTGTGACGTTATTGTGACACATTTTATGAGTGAACTTGGCTTTAAGTGACTCACAGGTTTCTTTGAAAAACACTTTCTTACATCCAGCTTCTTCCTCTTTGCTGCCGTCCTCTCCTCCTTGCAGCGCAGGTTTACCGCTGCTGAAACTGAACAGAGCTCCCTGAAAGGCTCAGCCAATCACATTGGCCATAATTGTCACATGATGTAGGACTCCAGTAGAGAACGTAATTTAACTCTTTCTGCTCTGCTGGGTGAACGAGACGCTGACAGATCGTTTTTTTTCTTGTTTTTCTTTACTCGAAAAGATCAAATTATTGGTGGGGACAATTCTATAATCGCTGAATATTGGTCGGGACATGTCCCTTCCGTCCATGCCAAATCTACGCCCTTGGCTCACAGACGAGTGGATGAACGTTCATCACTTATTAAATGATGACTTTACAAAAAAAGAAAGTTTTCATCATTTTGTTATTTTCTGAGATACTCTGGTGTGTTTCAACTCCTAACTTTGTCTCTTAAATATGTGTGTGTGTTTAACAAACAGGACAAGAGCCACCTCTGAGCCCTATGTCAGTGATGGAGCGTACTTTGATGGGACCGGCTATGCAAAGTTTAATTTTTCTCAGTCAGGAAAAGGTTACTTCGTGCAACAGGAAATCAAACTGCAGTCGCAGAACGGGATCCTGCTGATGATGCAGAATGAGGTAACGCTGCTTATACGCTCACAGACCCTCAGAGGGCTGCTCACCTGTCCTTGTAAGCCCCGCCCCTATTATAATGAAAGAAGATGCTAGTTGCACTTCCTTATTCACAGCAGTGGGTGCTCTTTACACACAATCCCCTACAGTTCATAGCAAAAATGCTGAAGGCCGTAACACAGAATAGAATAGAATAGAATAGAATAGAATGGGTTTATCGTCATTGTACCTACAATGACATGACAGTGTTCCTCCTGTAAGAACTAAAGAGAACAGTACATATACATATTTACATACACCAAACAAACAGATCACATGCACAGCATAAAGAGAGTTCACAGAGTAATCAGGTGACCTTGCTACGCCCACATGACTTATTATCAGGCTTTATTGACCCTGGAGTCCAGTCGCTGCGTGCAGCACACAAAGCTGCCTCATTTCCACACTCGTGTTCTAGGTTTTCTTCTAATAACCTGACATATTGGATTCGCATTTGCAGGTTTTGCACTTCTTCCCTGGTCATCATCACTTCTGTTATTCTCTGTTTGTTGTGGTGACACTCGTGCAAATACGGAGCCGTCAGAAGAAGCTTGAGTTACTTCTTATACAGGGTAACTGGAAGAATGAACTTTTCTACTCAAGCACTCAGAGCGCTTTATACAACAGGCCCGAGCTGCAAAAGTGCAGATGTCCTGTCCTTCTACTGAAGTACAGGTACTTGTGTATAAAAATACACTGATTCAACTTCTTTACTCAAATACAGTAAAGAAGTATTTGTACTTCATTAGCTCTGAACAAGCCTCATGCGCAGCAGCACTCTGATAGCTGCACCATAGCAGCCAACCTTCCCGTTAGTGGAAGGGTCGACCTCCTGGACCGGGGTCATGGCCATCAAATGTCCGGCTCTGGTTCCCACTGTACTTATTACACACATATCTGTATATTTTCCTCTGTAACTGGATTTCTTTTCTGTCTGCTGTGCAGCAAAATCAGTTTGTGTGTGTGGCGGTGCTTCGTGGCCAGGTCAAGCTCTTCTATAATATTAACGGTTCTCTGGTGGACGTCGAGCCCGTGGCTCCGCCTGAGCTCTTGCAGATGAGCAACGGCGAGCCCAACAGTGTGAGTTCCTCTGCGTGGTTTTTCATGTTCCTACTTTGAAAGCATGCCGATCACTCTGATTGCTCCTTTTAGTGGTCAGTATTGTGTACTTGTTTGTGACGTGCTGCATTTTTTCCCATATAGCTGTTTCTCATCATCTGGAATGAACTACTTATGGTGAAGAACAACCAAAACGATGCCATCAGGACTAACATAAAAGGCATCCCTCAATTTGACAACAGCTGTTACCTGGGTGGAGTGCCAGAGGACAAGATGCCGGAGATGTACGTGCACTAAGTTTCTTATTGCTCCATTTCTAAGCTAACGTTAGCGAGTCTGGAACTGCATGAGTGGAAAAGAGGCACAGGGGCAGGGCTAAAGGGGGCATCTGGGGTGGCACAGGCCCTACTGACATTTGTATGTTGCCCTCTAGAATTGTTGTCATGTCAATGATTAAAGATTGGAGCGGAGGATGGGCAAATCTAACTCCTGTTTTTTAACATTATAAATGAAATATACAATATGAAAAATGTAAAGGCTTTTGAATTAAAACAAATCGGCAGCACGGTGGCACGGTGGTTAGCACTGTTGCTGCACAGCAAGAAGGTCCTGAGTTCAATTCCACCATCAGGCCGGGGTCTTTCTGTGTGGAGTTTGCATGTTCTCCCTGTGTTCGCGTGGGTTCCTCCCACCGTCCAAAGACATGCAGCTTGTGGGGATAGGTTAATTGGATAATCCAAATTGCCACTAGGTGTGAATGGTTGTCTGTCCCTGTGTGTTGGCCCTGCGACAGACTAGCGACCTGTCCAGGGTGTACCCCGCCTCTCGCCCTATGACAGCTGGGATAGGCTCCAGCGCCCCCAGCGACCCTGAAAAGGATAAGCGAATGGATGGATGGATGGATGGAAAACAATAAATTATTAATTTTAATTAAACATGGAAAAGGATGTGTGAGACACTTACTTACTTATTCCACGTATTTACTATTTATTCTATTGAACATTTGCTGTCCCATTTGACAGTAAACCCGAGCCTTGTTCCAAGGAAGCCGCTGAGAGTAGCTCTAATAATTCATCTCGTTACCTCGCCACTAAGTCTTGTGCTTTGGGGCTGTCTCATATGTTTTAATGCATGTTTATGTCGACAGGAGGCCTGTGAACTTTCAAACTGTGCCTTTGTTTAGCTTATTTTCCAGATTTGCACGAGTCCTGTTATTACTGCCCTTCGTAATGTCTTGGGACTTTTCTTTTGATTTAATTTGAAGTCTTCTGGGTTTGCTGGTCTCACTGAGTACTGTCCAGGCAGCTACAGAGATTTTAAGCATAAAGATGCTGATAGTTACTTGGTCAGCATCAGACAGCAGATTTAGGTTAGCAGCTAGCTGGTAAAAGTAGTATTTTAAATAGTGGACACAAACCTGTAGGAAGTGTTTTCTAACGTGATTTAACATGTTGTGAACTTCTAGTTTCTAATTGGATAAGTTATTATCAGGGATCCGGTCTGGGTCACTAACACTGAGTTCATTGTGTTTGTCTCCCCTCAGGTTAAAGGACAAGTTTTCTAAGACGGGCTCTGTGAAGGCCTGTATCAGGAACGTGAAGGAAAAACAACAGTATATCAGCCTGAAGAATGTGGAGACCTATGGGGTCAGCTTTGGCTGCCATGACAAACTGCTGGTAGGAGGACACACTGAACCCATCAGCGTGTAACAAAAAGGAGTGGATGCAGGTTTTTCATGGTGTGTGTGTGTGTGTGTGTGTGTGTGTGTGTGCAGTTGGCTCGTGAGGGTTATTTCCCAGGTCAGAGCTACCTGAACTTTAATGTGATGGATGCTTCTAGTATCATGAACAACTTCTTTGCCGGCCTTGGCTTCAGAACTGAGACGACCGATGGACTCATGTTCTTCCACAAAAACCAGGTCAGAGGAAACCCTCAACCACTTCCTGTTGACCGTTGCCTCTCAGCTGTCTGTTTCCCGTATTCTTCTTCTGTCCTGATCTGTTGGATCTATGATGTGCTGACTTCTTCCTTGTTTCAAACTCTTGTGATTTTCTGTGGCCACAGGAGGACGTCTGTCAGGTGTTTTTGCAGAAAGGCCACATCGTGGTGCAAGCTGGCAACAAGACGATTAAAACGCAGAAGACGTACAACGATGACATCAGTCATTATATCACCATATACAACAATGTGACCGGGTAGGATGGCAGCGGTTACATTTTCCTCGCATCCACAGGAAGCAGCGTTCCGAGTGTCATTTGACCTCTCTGCTCGTTTCTCAGGATACGTCTGTACGTGGATGACGTGCTGGAGACATCGACTCAGACCACAGTGAACCCAACAATGAAAACTGTCTTGTCCACAATGGGAAACACCTTCCTGGGAGGAATGCCCGAAGGCCCGAACAACCTGGTTGGATGCATTACTAATGTTTTCATCGAGAGGTTAGTTAAAAATAACTTTCATGAGCCGCCTTCATAGATTGACTCATCAGCCTGTGTGAAATGACTGAAACGATTAAAGCTGTTGTGTGAGTTCAGCTTGGATTGTAATGTGTTTGTTTGCCATCTGCAGGGAAACGCAGGAGGTTCTGGACCTGCTGAAAGCCACCAACAATGTAGATGTTTCTATGAAGTGTCCTGCTGCTAAACAGCCTCAGCAGATCATTGCTGCTCAACCAAAACAGAACAACAAGCGCAAGGTACACACAGCAACAAGTGAAGGTACACACACAGCAACAAGTGAAGGTACACACAACAGCAAGTGAAGGTACACACAACAGCAACAAGTGAAGGTACACACACAGCAAGTGAAAGTACACACAACAGCAAGTGAAGGTACACACACAACAACAAGTGAAGGTACACACAACAGCAACAAGTGAAGGTACACACAGCAAGTGAAAGTACACACACAGCAAGTGAAGGTACACACACAACAACAAGTGAAGGTACACACAACAGCAACAAGTGAAGGTACACACAACAGCAAGTGAAGGTACACACACAGCAAGTGAAGGTACACACAACAGCAAGTGAAGGTACACACACAGCAACAAGTGAAGGTACACACACAGCAAGTGAAAGTACACACAACAGCAAGTGAAGGTACACACACAGCAACAAGTGAAGGTACACACAGCAAGTGAAAGTACACACACAGCAAGTGAAGGTACACACAACAGCAAGTGAAGGTACACACAACAGCAAGTGAAGGTACACACACAGCAACAAGTGAAGGTACACACAGCAAGTGAAAGTACACACAACAGCAAGTGAAGGTACACACAACAGCAAGTGAAGGT
This sequence comes from Aulonocara sp. 'chitande type north' Nkhata Bay, assembly GCF_057382095.1. Classification (NCBI taxonomy): domain Eukaryota; kingdom Metazoa; phylum Chordata; class Actinopteri; order Cichliformes; family Cichlidae; genus Aulonocara; species Aulonocara sp. 'chitande type north' Nkhata Bay. The sequence goes on from NC_141363.1 coordinate 19,139,767, forward strand.
ACACACACAGCAACAAGTGAAGGTACACACAACAGCAAGTGAAGGTACACACACAGCAACAAGTGAAGGTACACACACAGCAAGTGAAAGTACACACAACAGCAAGTGAAGGTACACACACAGCAACAAGTGAAGGTACACACAGCAAGTGAAAGTACACACACAGCAAGTGAAGGTACACACACAGCAACAAGTGAAGGTACACACAGCAACAAGTGAAGGTACACACACAGCAAGTGAAAGTACACACACAACAAGTGAAGGTACACACACAGCAACAAGTGAAGGTACACACAGCAAGTGAAAGTACACACACAGCAACAAGTGAAGGTACACACAGCAAGTGAAAGTACACACAACAGCAAGTGAAGGTACACACAGCAAGTGAAGGTACACACACAGCAACAAGTGAAGGTACACACAGCAAGTGAAAGTACACACAACAGCAAGTGAAGGTACACACAGCAAGTGAAGGTACACACACAGCAAGTGAAGGTACACACACAGCAACAAGTGAAGGTACACACAACAGCAAGTGAAGGTACACACACAGCAACAAGTGAAGGTACACACACAGCAACAAGTGAAGGTACACACACAGCAACAAGTGAAAGTACACACACAGCAAGTGAAGGTACACACACAGCAACAAGTGAAGGTACACACAACAGCAAGTGAAGGTACACACACAGCAACAAGTGAAGGTACACACACAGCAAGTGAAGGTACACACAACAGCAAGTGAAGGTACACACACAGCAAGTGAAGGTACACACAACAGCAAGTGAAGGTACACACAAAGCAACAAGTGAAGGTACACACACAGCAAGTGAAGGTACACACACAGCAACAAGTGAAGGTACACACACAGCAAGTGAAGGTACACACAACAGCAAGTGAAGGTACACAACAGCAAGTGAAGGTACACACAAAGCAACAAGTGAAGGTACACACAAAGCAACAAGTGAAGGTACACACACAGCAACAAGTGAAGGTACACACACAGCAAGTGAAGGTACACACACAGCAACAAGTGAAGGTACACACAGCAACAAGTGAAGGTACACACACAGCAAGTGAAGGTACACACAACAGCAAGTGAAGGTACACAACAGCAAGTGAAGGTACACACAAAGCAACAAGTGAAGGTACACACAAAGCAACAAGTGAAGGTACACACACAGCAACAAGTGAAGGTACACACACAGCAAGTGAAGGTACACACACAGCAACAAGTGAAGGTACACACACAGCAACAAGTGAAGGTACACACACAGCAAGTGAAGGTACACACACAGCAACAAGTGAAGGTACACACACAGCAAGTGAAGGTACACACACAGCAAGTGAAGGTACACACAACAGCAAGTGAAGGTACACACACAGCAACAAGTGAAGGAACACACAGCAACAAGTGAAGGTACACACAGCAACAACAATAAGACGTGACTGTGATAAATTCAAGGTTTTCTCTCTTAGGGGAAGCTGAAGAAGCCGTCAGGATCTCGCAGTCGTAACACTAGGGACTCGTGTCAGGGTGAGGTGTCACACCACGAGAGGGGAGCGACGCACTTCAGTGGCTCCACCCACAGCTTCCAGAGATACGACATCCTGCCCAGTTCGTTCGGCTCCACGTGAGTGTGAAAGAAACTTTAAGAGATCCAGTCCCTTTCTTTCTAAGCTCCTTGCATGCCATCATCTGGATGACTGAGAACCTACACAGACACAAGCTGCTAAACAGACTCCGCCCCCTCGTATTCAAGAACCAAACTACAGCTCAGATACTCGTGTTTCTCTGTCTGCAGGCCTCACATCTCCATGCTGTTGAGGATCAACTCATCTGACGGGCTGGTGCTGAGCGCCACCAGCAGGCAGCGAGGAGGAGGCGTGATGACGCTCACAGTCTCAAACGGCCACCTGCTGCTTCAGTTTGGGAAGAAGTTTAACCTACGCAGCTACAGGAAGTACAACGACGACCAGTGGCACACGGTGAGCAAGCACAAAAACACAAACACATGCACACGAACGCACATACTTGTTTTCATAACTTAGTGAGGACATCTCATTGACATAATGCTTTCCCTAGCTGCTTACCCATCAAAAATGGATGCCTAACCCTCAGCCCAATCCTAACCATAACCTAACTGTAACCCTGACACTAAAACCACGTTTTGGTTAGCGTGTTAGCGTTGAGCTAACGTTTTTTGCTACCAGCTGTGTTTGTGTCTCAGACCCACCTGAGTTTACCTGAATGATGTAACCTGATTGCTCCGTGTCCCTGCAGGTGTTCATAAAGCTTGAAGGGCAGAAGATGAGTCTGATTGTGGACGGTATCAGTGTTCAGTCCAACAGGATATCTGGACGAGACCGGACTCGTCTCACCGCACCGTTATACGCAGGAGGAGTCCCTGCCTCTGTGGCGGTAAGCGTTTCTCCTGCTGGTTCCACGCTCAGGCTGACACCTCTGTGCAGTGAAGGTCGCGCCTTTCTGCTCTTCTTCACGCTGGGTACTGAAGCTCTGCTCTTTCTTAACCTCAGGGTCAGGGTTCTTCCGGGTTTGTGGGGTGCATCCGGGATCTGATGCTGAACGGAGCCCCTGCAGGAGACCCCGCTCACAGCCAGGGGACAGTGCCCTGCTTCGCGACCCCTCTGCAGCCCGGAGCCTACTTTTCTGGACGGGGAGGACACATCATGATCGGTATGTACCATTCGTTTCTGTGCACATGTTGGCCACATTGGGTCGTCATGTCTGAGCGGCGCCTCTGTCCCTCCCTGCAGATGAGTCCTTGGCTCTGAGTCGGGATCTGGAGATCCAGCTCGAAGTTCGACCCATCGTGGACTCTGGGCTGCTGTTGCATGCTGGGACATCGTCTGACCACCACCTGAGCTTAATTCTCATCCAAGGAAAGGTGAGACTCGGGCAGCGTTTCTCCTGAACGTGGTCTACTTGCTGTTTTTCAGGTTTTAAATTTGTGATGTAAAATATTTTTATTTCTGAATGTTTTTATATCATAACTTAAATAAATGACTCAGTTTCCTCTGAAAAGACGACATAAAGGAGTCAGCGTGTAACAGCCAGACCTCTAAATAAGACCTGAACATCAGCTTAGAGCTGCAGGTATCCTCAGTTTGCAGTGCCCCACTGTTCCCCACTCCCACTCAAATCAGTTCAGTTTTATTTACACAGTGCCAAATCACAACAACAGTCGCCTCAGGGCTCTTTATATTGTAAGGTCGACCCTACAATAATACATACAGAGAAAACCCCAACAATCATATGACCCCCTATGAGCAGCACTTTGGCGACAGTGGGAAGGAAAAACTCCCTTTTAACAGGAAGAAACCTCCGGTTCAGGGAGGGGCGGGGCCATCTGCTGTGATTGGTTGGGGTGAGAGAAGGAAGACAGGATAAAGACATGCTGTGGAAGAGAGACAGAGATTAATAACAGATATGATTCAATGCAGAGAGGTCTGTTAATACATAGTGAGTGAGAAAGGTGACTGGAAAGGAAAAACTCAATGCATCATGGGAATCCCCGGCAGCCTACGTCTATTGCAGCATAACTAAGGGAGGATCCAGGGTCACCTGGTCCAGCCCTAACTATATGCTTTAGCAAAAAGGAAAGTTTGAAGCCTAATCTTGAAAGTAGAGATAGTGTCTGTCTCCTGAATCCAAACTGGAAGCTGGTTCCACAGAAGAGGGGCCTGAAAACTGAAGGCTCTGCCTCCCATTCTACTTTTAAATACTCTAGGAACAACAAGTAGGCCTGCAGAGCGAGAGCGAAGTGCTCTAATAGGGTGATATGGTACTACAAGGTCATTAAGATAAGATGGGGCCTGATTATTTAAGACCTTGCATGGCTCTAGAGTGCGAAAAATTTGGTCGCAAAGGCAACCAAATTTTTCAGTGGTGCGACCAACTGTTCGGGTAACAAAAAAAAAAAAAAAAATCTCTGCAACTCTCCGTGTGGTCAACAACAGACACACATTATGTCCCTATCGTGGGCTAAACCAATCAGATATAGTCAGGGGCGGGACTTCTCTGATTGGCTGTGGTCCAGTTGAAAGTGCAGGTGGAAGTGGGAGGTGAGTAGCTTGAATAAAGCGATATCGATTCATTAAATCCTGAATTGATTTTTAAATATAACTGTGTTTTGCCAGAAACGCCAGATTCTCAGATTAAAGCTCACAAAACTATTTCAACAACCACCAAACAGCAAATGAGAGCAGGTACACGGACTCCACACAAAGCCGTAAACGCAGAGCAGACCCAACGCGTCAGAATCAGCTTTGTCTTTCAGCCCCGACGGCCCGTAGACGGACACGCTGTCGGAGCTCAGCGATTCTGATGCGTCCGGTCCGCTCTGTTTATGTCACTGATTCTGAGCTGCAGGTTTTGTCTCTCCAACCAAATTCACCGAGCCAGCAGCAAAAGAAGCAGCAGACTACGCTTCACATTTGATCAATGCGTCATGAATTCCCTCTGACTTTTGCTGTTTTGCTTCCATCCATCCATCCATCTTCTTCTGCTTTATCCGGGGCCGGGTCGTGGGGGCAGCAGCCTAAGCAGAGAAGCCCAGACCTCCCTCTCCCCAGCCACCTCCTCCAGCTTATCCGGGGGAATACCAAGGCGTTCCCAGGCCAGCCGAGAGATATAATCTCTCCAGCATGTCCTGGGTCTGCCCCGGGGCCTCCTCCCGGTGGGACATGCCTGGAACACCTCACCCAGGAGGCGCCCAGGGGGCATCCTTGTCAGATGTCCGAACCACCTCAGCTGGCTCCTTTCGATGTGAAGGAGCAGCAGCTGCTCTACTCTGAGCCCCTCCCGGATGGCCGAACTTCTCACCCTATCTCTAAGGGAGAGGCCAGCCACCCTTCGGAGGAAGCTCATTTCTGCCGCTTGTATCCGCGATCTCGTTCTTTCGGTCACTACCCACAGCTCGTGGCCATAGGTGAGGGTAGGGACGTAGATCGACCGGTAAATTGAGAGCTTCGCTTTTACACTCACCTCCCTCTTCACCACGACGGACCGGTGCAGCGTCCGCATTACTGCAGCTGCAGCCCCAATCCGTCTGTCGATCTCCGGCTCCCTTCTCCCATCACTCGCGAACAAGACCCCGAGATACTTGAACTCCTCCACTTGGGACAGGAACTCATCCCAGAACTCATCTCAGATTTGGAGGTGCTGATCCTCATTCCTGCTGCTTCACACTCGGCTGCGAATCGAATCAGGACTTTGAGAGCTGGAATCGAATGATTATAGAAATCAGTGATGATGCCCAGCCCTGGTGAGCAGCCTAGGCCCCACAGAGTGGATGTAGCTGTGGGTAATGAGAAAAGATGAAAAGAACGATTGATGACTTTTTTGTTAAGTTAAGGCCTGATCTGTCTGAAGTTCATAGCCAGCTCTGACACGGAGCCATCAATCTTTGAATGCTGAAAAAGCAGCAGTGTATCCAGAAAACACATTATATGCTGCAACAAATGCACTGCCCAAGTGTCCCCTCTGCCCAAGTGTCCCCTCTGCCCAAGTGTCCCCTCTGCCCGCTGCCTTTCAGCAGCAGGCAACAGCAAACAGGTCGTCAGAGGAGGCCGAGGTCATGATTAATTTTAACATCTACAATCTATAATATTGAGAAAGCGCTTTAAGCACAAGATTGTTAGTTAATAATTTAGAAATGAATATTGTCTGTATGGACTGCAACTTCCCCCCCAAAAAATGTAAAACTGCGGTGTTAATCGATGCGGTACAGCCCTGCCTTGTATGTGAGGAGCAGGATTTTGAATTCTGGATTTAACAGGAAGCCGATACAGGAGAAATCTGCTCTCTTTCTAGTCCCTGTCAGGACTCTTGCTGCAGCATTTTGGATCAGCTGAAGGCTTTTCAGGGAGTTTTTAGGACTTCCTGATAATAATGAATTACTCGGTCATATCTTCATCGGAAAATAGTCACCAATAACTCACCAATAATCATTTCAGAGGACGATATTATCACAATACTTTGCTCACGATATGGCATTACTGCGATTTACTGCCTTTCTTCAACTTTTACAATTAAAAACAAATTAAAGCAAAAATAAATAATCATTAGGACATAAATGTTTAATGTGTGTCATATTTGCTACATGCTGCATTTTTAGCGATTTTTATATGTTAAACATCTATTGTGGAATTTGTGTAGGCTTTCTGTGTGTGTGGGGGGGGGGTCATGCATCAGAAATGACACACGTGACTTTACTGGGTTAGAAATGGGGCTGGTGGTTGTGGCGTGCGGTCCTTCCTCTGATGTGACTCAGAGGCGTCACCTCCTGCTTGGACCGCTGAAGCCTCCTCTGAGCGAATCTCTAAACTTGAGTTCATCAGCACTGCGTGTGTGTGTCAGGTGACCGTTTCGGTGAACGGCGGGAAAGGTGAGACCTCTGCATCGTTCATTCCCGAAGAGCCGCTGTGCGACGGCCGCTGGCACTCCATCTCAGGTGAGTTTCGTCCTCAGACGCGTGCTCCGTGCACTCCCCTGTCGCTGTACCGCTCTAATGCTGAAATGTCTCTGCAGTGGTGAAGAAGAACAACGTCCTGCAGCTGCACGTGGACGGAGCCAGCGAGCGCGCTGTCGGCCCCAAAAAGGGCCGCTCCACGGGGCCCAAGGAGGCGGTCTACCTCGGAGGCGTGCCAGGTGAGTGCACGGCGTTCACAGACCACCTCAGTGATGCAGACTGGCCTCTGTGAGGATCACGAAGATCTCCACCACCTAAATGCAGCCGTTTCCTGTTCCCACATTCCTGACATCCTCGCCACTTTGTCCGTGTGACCAGTTTCTTTGATCACTTATCAGATTTTAATCAAATCTGTCGCCTCCCGTCTGCGTTTAACGTCTTTACTCAAACATGCTTGATTAGTCACACTACTCATTGCTGCATAACAGGGATACAGTCGCACACGTTGTCAGTGCAGCGCCTCATTAACGCGTCACTCCTCTCTCTGTCCACTAGGTGGCATCACTGTACCCGGTCTACCCCCTGGGCTGGCGTCCTTCCACGGCTGCGTCCGCCGGGCGAGCATCAACAACAGAGCGGCGCCGCTGTCAAAGCCGCTCGCTGTGCACGGCGCCGTGGGAACGCGCGGCTGCCCACATGTTTAACCCCACCCCCTCATATCTTACCTTCACACTCCCTGAGTACACATCAGCACCGGTGGTGGGCGTCACATTACTGTAGCTAAGTTAAGATATCTATACGAGTATTTATTTTTTAAGAAATGTGTATTTTATATTTTCCCCCGTTTGTTTGGTGCTGCAGAGACGGAACGACGATGTCATCGAGCAGCACGGTAAAGCCAAGTTCGACCATCTTTGCATGTTTCTTCTAAATCATCCAGCAAACCGTCGCGTAATCGTGCGTCTGCTGCAGACACCGACTCTAAACGCTGATCAGTGAGCACAGACTGTACGTGGAAGATGGACGCAGCCGCTTCCTCTGCGACTCGGAGGCGTCGGTAATCTCAACGGTGATCCTTTGATTCAGTCGGACCTGAGACCAAACACCAATCGCTGCACTCAGATCAGCTCGGCAGAGGCTCGTAGACTTCTGTCCAATCAGAGTCCCCGCCCGCTCAGTCCATCTTTGATATACAGTCTGAACACGAGCAACATCCTCAGGTAGAGCAGACAAAAAACAAAGCCTGCAAATCTGGGGAATGTCTGATTTCGTGACCTTTGACCTCACATAGTAAAACTTTTGTTTGACATGTGAACGTTACGTCCTCGCCGGTCTGCAGGCGCCGTTTCCATCTGAAACACGAAGCCTTCTAGCTTCTCTGATCCCCCGTCCCTGTCTGTCACATGTTTAAATAAAGTTTTTCCGTACCAACAGTCTTTGTGTTTTACATTCATAAAAAGAAGCTCATGTTTCAGTCATTACGTTTTTATTAGAAAGAGCTGAATACACCTGAAGCCCCGCCCTCTTCAGAGGAAAAAAAAGGTCATGGAAGGGTCAAACCTTTGATAGAAGAAAAAGTGAAAAAGAATGAAACAGATGATGTCACAGAGACTAATCCAGACTCATGTCCTCCTCGTCCTTCTTCTCCTTCGACTCTTCTCTGCTGCCCTGCATGGCTCGAGCGAACGCCTCCACATCTGCTGACACACACAGATCAATAACCAAGAATCCAAGACCTGTCAGCCGTGCGCGATTGCTCACGCGCTCAGCTTGGAGGGAACATTGGTAGGGATTCATTTTTGATGCTTAGGGTAAGCAGCTGAGGAAAGCAATATACCAATGAGATGTGCTCACTAAGATAGCAAAACGAGAATGTGTGTGTGAGGTAAAAGGGTGGACTTGATGTCCTCCAGAGAGCAACTGGTTAATGCTAACTGACCTGCAGGGGGCGCTCATGTCAGGACACTGTCACAGCGCCACATGCAGACGCCCGTTGTGTGTGTGAGGACGAACGCAGCACAAACAGGAAGTTCAGCGTGCGTTTGGTTCACTCACCTCCACGGTTGGCTGCGTCCACGGCATCGGGTGGCAGTCCAAACTGACTCATGAGGGGGCCGAGCTGCCCGGAGGCCAATGCACTGCTGAACATGCTCATGGACTGGAGGGGAGGAGAGAAGAAAAGCGAACGATGAGCGCGGCGCTCAACGTGTTTACATCATCACCGAGCGTCGCCAACGTTACGTTGTACCTGCTGGAACTGAGGAGAGTTCAGGGTGTTCTGGATCTCCTCGGCGCTCTGCGGCAGACTCTCCCCACTGGGGAGAAAGGGGAGGAGCCTCTGCTGGACCTCGGCGTTGCTCAGAATGGGAGCCATCATCTCTGGGGTGCACACGCTCGCCAGGTCCACTGCAGAAGGAGATCAGAGCTGTGAGTGTCTGCGCTCCCTTTCAGAGGCACACGTGACCTCACTCATGTGACTCACCTGCTGAGCCCTGAGCCCCTGCTGCCGGCACATTCATGGTGGCCAGGATGCTCTGAAGATCGCTGAGCTGGATGGGCTGGTGAGGGGCGGGGCTTCCAGTGGAGGCCGGGGCCACGGGAGTCTGAGCCGGGGCTGTAGATGATAGAAGGTGGGAGGAGTCAGGGGGTTTCCAGGTAACAATAACATGCAGGTGACATCAGAAAAAAATGAATTGAGTTGCTGTGATTTACTGTAAACAAAGACGAGAACATTTAGGACCAATCAGGTTCCTCCCTGACGATGACATCAGGGAGGAACCTGATTGGTCCTAAATGTTCTCGCAGAAAACTACAATCAAGCCCATAATTATTCATACCGGTGGCAAATTTTGAGTTACTTTGATTCAACCAGCAAGAATTTTTTGACTGAAAACAACACAAGTGTCTCCCAAAAAATCATTGTGGAAAACAACATTTCTCAGCTTTTATTTACATTTGAAGAAAAAGTGTCACGTCCAGAATTATTCATACCCGTCACAATCTGTCGCAGCCTCTGGGAAAATCCAAAGTTGGACACCAGCGGACTTTTCAGCACAACAATGACCCAAAACACGCAGCAAACGTGCTGAATAAACGGTTAGCAGACAACACTAACATTTTGCAGAGTCCTGACTTGAATCCAACTGAGAATCTGTGGAGGGAGCTAAAGATCAGAGTGATGGCAAGAGGACCCTCCAAACTGCAGGATTTGGTGCTCATTGCAAAAATACCTGTGGAGACGTGCACAAAGCTGCTCTGCAATTAAAGCGTTTGATTGCTGTAATAGCCAAATAAGACTTTTCTATTGATAACTGAGAAGAGTATAAATAATTCTGGACATGACACCTTTTGTTCAAATGTAAATAAAAGCTGAGGATTTTTCCCCACAGTGATGCCTCTTGTACATCTTATCTTTTGGGAAACACCCACCTGTGTTTAAAAAAACAAAACAAAACAAACTTGGTTGAATAAAAGTAACTAAGTCAAAATTTGCCACCGGCAGGAATAATTATGGGCTTCACTGTATATTTGAAATCTTCCACTTGCAACACCACCTGCCTTTTATTTTGAAAGTCATCCCACTGCTAACAAGGAACTTGGGCACTTCCTGTTGTGCCTTTTTCTACTGTCTGACCATCTTCCTGTTCTTGTCATTAAGCCCCCCCCCCCCCCCCCCTCCTCAGTGCTGCCGGTCTCAGTTCAGTTATAGAGGGTCGCTCCAATCAGAAGCTACAGGAGGAGGAGGGTGGAGGTCTGATCTACAGGTGATCAGCCTCTATCCCGTTTTGTTTTGCTCCGCCTCAAGCCCCGCCATCATCCCATAACCCTCTGTGACGAACTGCTTCCCGTTTCCTTTGAAACTCGGCATGTAGCCTTCATTTCTTTCTGTACCTGGTGTGGAGGGCGTGGCAGCGGTGGAGGAGGGAGCCGAGGTGACGGGAACAGCGGCAGGGGCAGCGGGCGCCTGGGAGGAGCTCATTCTGGGACCTCCGCCTGGAGAAGGAGTCACTGCAGCTGATTGGCTTCGAGAACTGAGGAAGAGCAGCACAGGTGAACAAAGAGGAAGACTGCAGGTGTGTGTGCGTGTGTGTCTGTCTCACCTGGATGAGGAGCTGCTGGTCACAGGTCCTCCGCCCCCCAGCAGGTTGGCGAGTCCCGGTCCAGCTAGAGCTCCCAGGCCTCCTTAGACAAAGACATCAGATCAAAAACCTGGAATAGCCCCGCCCCCAGCTACACGTCACACCTGAGACGGCTTCACCAGCATGCTTCTGAGAGGAGTACACCTACGTCATAACTGGAAACTCTTTTTCATACAGCGCAACCTTCCACAGACGTGCAGCCCCTGACAAACCTAACTACATATTGAGGCGTCGCGTGTGGAAGGCTGCGGCGGAGGGTTGAGTGGGATTTCCTGTTATGGCCGAAATTAGGACGAAACCAAGCTTGACCTTTAGAGGCAGAGAATAACTTCCAGGAACTGGGGCAGGTGTGTGTAGGTCAGAGCGCTCACCGAGACCTCCGAGCCCCGTGGGTCCCATCAGCTGCATCAGCTGGTTGTGGCTCATGTTTCCCAGCAGGTTCTGCAGGCCGCCCTCTCCTCCCAGCGCTGACAACTCGTGGCCACCGCCGCCGCTGCCGGATGCTCCGGGGATGGGAGGGTTGTTCAGGTACTCGTTGACCTTCCGGCAGTACTCGTCATCTTTGTCAGTCTTTGGCTCCTGATGGCATCAGAGCAGAGTTATTGCTACTTACAGGTTCTCGTGGCTCGCTGTAATCATGCAAGTGTGTGTGTTTTTTAATGGTGCAATGCTGTGAGGTGTTCATGTATATGTGAGTGTGTCAGCCTTTAGTAAGCACGCTCTTTTAATATCAGATGCAGCCTGATGAAGGCGCTCTAATGCTGACATCTGCCATCACATGAACTAAGACGTTCCCCTCTAGGATGAAGACGAGCTCACCTGCATCCAGAAGAAGAGCCGCTTGGACCCGGCCTTGAATTTCAGGACGTAGACACGTCCGGTGGTGCACTGTGTCACCCTTTTAAACTCACAGTCGTCAGGGAAGATGATCAGGTCCTGTAAGAGGAAACAAACAGGAGGAGACATTTAAAGGAGAGACATGGGGCTGCTCTCACACATCATCAAATACCAACCAATCAGAGAGAGGGAGCCAGAGGCAGCAGCTCTGAGTGAAAGCGCTGAAATAACGAGAATCATGTGAATGATCGGATTTGAAATCATTTCTTTCAGGACTTTGAGCTCTGCTCAGTGAGATCAATCTGTGGGTGTGGAAGGATGAGTATGTTCCACTCAAGAACATCTCAGTGCTTTAACCTCCTAGGACCTGCGTCCACATATGTGGACATCACATTTTGGGTTATTTAGACCAAAATACTCAATTTTGCTCTACATGGGCCTGATATCCACTTACGAGGACATTATCCTGCTACTGTTCTATCGAAATTTTAAATGAATATCCTCATTTGTGGCTCTCATTTTTCTTAGAAACAAAAATTAGGTTAAAAAAAATCTGGTAATTCTTTGTTTTTACATTCATCAGGTCCCAATCAGCCCAAATATCAAAGAGAAATTAAAAATGCTGCCGTGGAAAAGTTCGAGTCTTAGGAGGTTAAACCAGCTCTACATGTGGGTAGAGGCCAGGAAGTGGTTAAGTTTCAGTGCTGACTCCGTCAGCTTTACCTGACCTCACGGAGGAATTTCTGCTTTATGGAAGCGGTGCGCAGAGAAATGAGGAAATGAAGCGCCGATGTGCGCTGGCCTCTCTCAGCTCCACCCTGTAAACATCAGGAACCACAAACACTCGACTGGTTCAGGGTGACTCACATCATCTACGTTCCCCGCGGTCCGGTCCTTCCAGCAGAAGTGGATCAGAGAGTCATCGGACTGCTGGATGTAGACCAGCCCTTTCCGTTTGTCCGGGGTCACCGTGTTGCCCTTCAGGTTCATTTTACCTGCTCGAAACTCCACCAGGTACTTGCTGGAGCTTGCTCTGGAGCCGCTGACCATGCTGGGGAAGAGAGCGCCCGAAGACATCTTTGAAAGTTTTTGTTCACAAAGCCTGATGGGAAAGAAAGGAAGGAGCAGAGGGTCAAAGAACAGGATGCAGTGAGATCACTCAGAGCTCTTACGTCAGCACGTTAAAGCGTTTGACGTTTATGTGTCACTAAATAAAGTCTCCGATGTCTTTAAACATGATAATAACCAACAAACTCAATAAAACTCAAGTTTAACTTGAACTGTTATCTCTGATTATTACCCTTCACTCTTACATTTCCACATTAGTTCTCATCACGTATCGATACCTTTGATTAAACAAATCAAAAGTATCCGTTCACGTCTTAAACGTAGACTAGAGTCGCTCTGCTTTGTCCTGTGTTACTGTTTTTATGATCATATATTCTGTTGGTAAATCATCGTGTCTGCGCGTATAGCGGCTGAGGAGCACTGTGCTGATGTTTAATGAGGACTGTAATTATTTTTTGTTATATTTGTGTCTTAAAATCACTTTTCAGAAAAGCTAAAAGTTAGCCTGCTAGCTGCCGTTAGCTGTGGCGTGCTAACGTTAGCACATGACGAGGCTAAACAGAACACCACAGTAATATTCACTGCCGTCGCTTAACTACGGTCAGTCAGACATTAGAAACAAGAGCCAGCTGTGCATCTGATGGCTTTCCTGCAACTTTTCTGTGAAATGTGAATTTTGTTGAGCTCTCCAGCACAAATACCTGAAGTTGTGCCCGCAGAATAAGTTTTTCTGCTTCTTCGCGTCGCTCAACGTCAAAGATGATCTACGGAGGGACTAGACTTCCGGTTAAACCCACTGTACAGAAACAGAATGCAGACCAGCCGGCGGACAGTGGAGGGCGCTCCCATAGTGACAGTATAGGAATAATGCCATTTGCTGCCAAACAAAAAATGTTATTTTAGTTTTCATAAATCCAGCACATCATCTGAAACACGACTCCAAATTGGTTTGATCACATTTACGCTGATTTTGACCATAAACACAGACATCCTGTTCTGATTGGTTAGTTAAGTCAAGTCAAGTCAAGTCAAGTTTATTTATAAAGCACATTTAAAAACAACCGAGGCTGACCAAAGTGCTGTACAATAAAATACAAATATAAAATACAATAAAACACAAGTACATAAAACACCTCACTGATAAAACAATAAATTAAAACAATAAGTTAAACCTTGCTAAAAGCCAATGAGAAGAGGTGAGTTTTAAGAGCAGTTTTAAAAGTTCCAAGGCTTGTGGAGAATCTGATGAGAGGAGGTAAACTGTTCCACAGTCTGGGTGCAGCCACAGCAAAAGCCCTCTCTCCCCTAGTCTTTAGTCTGTACCTGGGAACATCTAAAAGCATCAGGTCTGCTGACCTCAAAGATCTCCTGGGGCGGTAAATGCTAAGAAGCTCTGCCAGGTAAGGAGGTGCAGTACCGTTAAGAACCTTAAAAACCAGCAGTAAAATTTTAAAATCAATCCTAAAAGCAACTGGGAGCCAGTGGAGAGAGCAGAGGACCGGAGTGATGTGGTCTCTCTTTTTGGAACCGGTCAGCATGCGAGCAGCAGCGTTCTGCGCCAGTTGAAGGCGATGCAGGCAGGAACGATCTAAACCAGCATAAAGGGAGTTACAGTAGTCCAGCTGTGAAGTAATAAAAGCATGGACCACCCTTTCTAGATCGTTCCTGGACAGGTAGGACTTGACTTTAGCTAAAATCCGTAGATGATAAAAAGCTCCCTTGACTACGGAGCTGATTTGTTTATCAAATTTAAAAGCACTGTCAAAAGTAACACCGAGGCTCTTAATGGAGGAAGTACATTGGGAAGTTAGGGGTCCCATAAAATCAAAGAAAGGTCGGGGTCTTTAGGAAGCCCAAACACAATGACTTCAGTTTTACTTTCATTTAGATGTTAAGTTAGTTAAGGTTTTGTAGCAGGAGGTCCTCCAATCGATGGGTCCTGTTTTCAAACGGTAACTCCAGCAGACCACCATATTTCTGTCATTTTCTTAAGGATGTGGAATTGTACATAAAATCAATATCAGGAGGCAGCACGGCGGTTAGCACTGTTGCCGCAGAGCAAGAAGGCCCTGAGTTCAATTCCACCGGGGTCTTTCTGTGTGGAGTTTGTATGTTCTATCCCTGTCTTTGCGTGGGTACTCCGGCTTCCTCCCACCGTCCAAAGACTTGCAGTTTGTGGGGATAGGTTAATTGGATAATCCAAATTTCCCATAGGTGTGAATGTGAGAGTGTCTCTGTTATCCCTGCTACAGACAGGCGACCTGTCCAGGGTGTAGCCCGCCTCTCGCCCTGTGGCAGCTGGCTCCCGCGACCCTGAAAAGGATCATCGGAAGCGAATGGATGCATGGATCAATATCAGCCTCCACCAACAAAAATGCTCTCAAAACAGTATATAAAATTGAATTTTTGCGTGTATTTATATAATTTTTTTTACCCCTGGTTTTGTGTGTTCATGTTCTGTTCTCTTGTATTCTTGATCTGTTTATATGTTGTATACTCATTGTTTGTTCAATAAAGTTCCTAAAAAACCTCCAGCAGACGTTAGGAGCGTAATTAAAGTGAGCAAGAAGCAGCTGGTTGTGATGTTAAAGGTGAAGCTATCAGGCGGCTGCTGCTGGCGGCTTACGGTGCTGTGAGGGCCGTAATGCTCGCATAAGGGTTTTACCACAAAAGAAATATGTAAAACATCTAAACACACGACGGAATCTACCGCCTCGACGCTTCCATCACAAACAGGGTTAACGTAAAACGTTTATCCCGGCTCCACGGAGTGCCACGAGCTCGACAGCGCCTCCTGTGGAGCAAGAAGCTCAGACAGCGGGCCGCTCCTCGTGACTTCCTGAGCGCTTGTGAGCGCGCCTGCTGTCAGCGGGAACGAGCAGGGCAGAAAGTGGGAGGGTTTGCGCGCGGCCGTTGTGTTCGGATTGACTGCGCGCCCCCTTCCGGTGTAGCCGTTAGCTCGGTGTCCGGTCGATGTTTTAGCGGCGGAGCGTGGACTGGAAGTGGGATGATAGTGTTGTAAACGTCGAGCCAGGCTTCAGCGACCGAGAGAGGACCAGCAGCCGCTCCGCCCCCGGGACAGAACAGGTAAGAAGCCCGGGCTAGCCGCTGACGTTAGCCGCGCCGCCGTCCTTGGATTAGACTCGGGCTAACAACATGGATGCTGCTGCTCTCACGCCTGCAGATTATCCGCTTTAACCTCGAGCTGAGCCCCCGGCCGTGACCGGCCAGCTCCGGTTTAGGTGCCCGGTGTGAGGGGCTCGGGCGGACTCCCGGTCCTCGTTAGTGTTTGTTCAGATGTGACAGATCTAATCGAGGGGAGACGAACGGGATAAGTCCGGCTTTAGGGACGGGGGAGGGGTGTGGGTCCGTCGGTTCTGATCAGAGGTCGCCGCCGTGTGGAGCAGGTGGGGTTACAGGTCGTGGGGTGCAGGTGGGTACTGGCCAACACCGTGAGCTGCACCTGTCCCCTCAGCAGGGGCGTAACCACGGTTTTTAAAAGGGGGCATGCGGGATGATGTTCCTGATCCTCTCAGGGATATAACCGAGGATGTTTTTTGGCTCCCCCTGGTTACCATCAAGGTCAAATTAATTTTAACACCAGAGCTGTGTGCCCACTGGTGTTCTCCCCCTAAAGTTCCCTAAACTCACTCGTTTAGTTCAGGCTGATCCCAGAGGCTCAGTTAATAACAGGAAGTAAAACTGCTAGCAGGATGTGTTTTAGTTTTGGTTTATCAAGAAGATGAGACATCTCCAGGGTGATGTCACCACCAGCAGTGGTTGGTGATCAGTTATGAGCATATTATCACCTTATCCATCCTGGTGTTGTGGGTAGGGGGACGTGTCTGGCCTTAATGAGCTTTGAAATATAAATAATGGTGAAGCCTTACCTGTGCATGCTGTCAGACACCTGCGAGTATGAGCACACAGCTGAACAAACAGCAGGACATCCAAAACCTAACAGGAAGATTCATGCCTGACCGTGTTTCCTTCACTCCTGAATCCCAGGACCTTTTACTGCTTCTTGGACTGTTACTGGGATCTTTGGGCCCTTGGTGAAGTTCACACCATTACCTTTAGGCAACAAGCAGAGCTGAAGATGCTCAGGTGTTCACTGGGAGTGAGTACGATGAGTCCATCAAAGGGACAGCTCAGAGTCTGAGAGGTGATGCTTAGATGGTGCAGAGGAGGGAAGGTGGATATATTGGACAAAGGATGATGAAGATGGAGCTGCCAGGCAGGAGGAGAAAAGGCAGGAGGTTCATGGATGTAGTGAAGGGTATGCGACAGAGGAGGATGCTGGGATCCGCTGTGAAACGAGGAGTCGTCGTGTCTATTACTGTGTTTCATCAGCAGGGACACAGATGGACTCTAATTGCTGCCTGGTCTCTGAGATATGATCTGCAGATCTGCCCGTCCCATTGGCCAGCTGCTGCGTGACCTCAGAGTCGGTGTGAGGCGTTTTCATCTGTTTATGTTTTAAATCTTTCATGACCTGCACACATCAGGGCTCCTAAAGTCAATTTTAACTGAGTCAGCTGGTCTCTGTTTGATGACTGATGATGACATCACTAGATCTGACACAAGTGGTCACGATGAGTCATGTGACTTTCATTCACATCGGATCACGTGATATCACAGCAGTTAGCGGTCAGCTGAGAGGAGCTGGATGTGGGGCTGTTATTGAATACCTGATACGTGTGTTTAATATACTTTAGTGTGTAAGATGGATAAAAAGCATCGGAGCATCACATTTAAAAATAAAATTAACATATCTGTCAACGCTCATTGATAGCTGCCTCTTCTCCTGTGGTCCAGCCTGCGATCAGCTGTTCTGCAGCTTCCTGTCACGCAGTTTGAGCCACGAGGACCCTTAAAACCCTAAAATTATCCTCCAGCTGGGACCAGCTGGCAAAAGATGCAAACTCAGCAGCCTGCTGAGTGCTTTAAGGTGATACTGTGCAAAGGAGGTAACACCTCGAATCTGATGAAACATCTGGTGACGCATAGCCAAAAACCCGAAGAGGAGAGTCCTGGCCCCTAGCCCTGCCAGTGTAGCAGAAATGATGAGGATGATGATGCAGCAGCAGCCGTTCTTCTCTGCGTGAGTAGCTTCATGTTGTTCGTGTGTCATTTACGTTGAGTAGGCTAACCACGTTATTACATTAATGCATGTAAGGTGAACTAGCAAACATCATCATAGCTACATGCGGCTGTCTTCTTGTTTGATAGAGTGATAGAGAAGGCTAACATTGTTATCTTTTTACAAAAAAACAGCTAAACATGAGAGGTTTTAGGACGAAGTTTGTGTTCTCCATTCTTTAAGCACCGGTTCCAACCAAAGGAGGTATGTTGTATCAACAGAAAAGGCTAACTTGGTTAACATGTTGCAGAAAAAAAGAGACTGCTAAAAATAAAAACATGAGAGGTTTTTGGACCAAGTTTGTTCTCCATTCTTTAAGCACCGGCACCGTTTCAAAAGTACCGGTTTGGATAAAACTAAACGATACCCATCCCTAGATAGGCTTCATGCTGTCAGAGAGAAAACCCACCAATCAGACAACCTTCTGTGAGCAGCACTCGGTGACAGTGGGAAGAAAGAACCCCCTTTTAAAAGAAAGAGCCAGGCTCAGGCAGGGGAAAGATGCTCGTTGTGCTGCTAGAAGGAAGGAAGTCAGATGCTGTGACATTACGGAGTCACAGAGTCCTGACTGCTAAAAACCACAACTCAGGTTGTTTTAGCTCCTCACAAACACACCTGAGCTGTGCTTTTGAGGAGGTTTTTAAGATGAGTCACAGGGCACGGTATGAAGAGCTGCAGGTGGAAGCACAGGCGGAGTCTGGTTTGTTTTGTTTGAGAGAAGCTGTAAGTCACGTTTATGATCTGTAGGAATCACTTAAAACAGACTGTATGTGAAAGATGGACTTAGCAGCTGTGAGGTCAGCTGGTGTGAGCCCGCGATCTGAGCGTTTTCCCCGCTGCCATCTTTGGGGTTTTGAAATCGGGCGAGTGTTGCCACACGCTCATACAGTCATTGTCTAGCTCCGCCTCCCTGCATCCTCTGTTACTCTAACGGGCCATAACCAAACATCAGTCAGAAACCAGCGACTGAGACCAGAGACTCCTCGGGAAGGTATTCACTGAGCTCGGAGATCAAGCAGGGCTCTTTTTTTCTCACAGACTTCTATCCAATCAGAGCAGAGGAGACACCCCCTGCTGGACATCCGAGCCAATCCAAGTTTAAGATTCTCCAGCAAGCACGCAGCAGTTTCAACATTACTGGATCACAGGGGGATATGACCTCAAACTGTGTGGGTGTTTCTTTAATCTCATAAAAGTGCGGATGAGGTCAGAGGTCACATGCTGTGATTAAACATTCACCTTTACTGCAGCGTCCTGATGAGAGACGTGACACAGACACGGCACTGGTTTGACTCATGATTGCGTCAGGCCATCCTATCGCAGGCAGTCGTGTGATTGCAGGTCATCTGACTGCAGGTGAACCTTCACCTTCCCTCCTCCTCTGGCGTCGCTCGCCCTGCCTTAGATCAGTTGCTTCTCCCTCCCCGTCTCTGCTGCCTGAGTGCAGGAGACGCTGTGAGAGTTTCAGAGCTGTTGTGTTAATTGTGTTGAGGCGTTGTTCATCTGGAGTGCTTTTTGATTGGACGAGCAGATCAGTGTGATCTCAGCTGCTGTGTGTCATTCATCATGGCGTTTACAGGAAACGCATGAAAATCGCTGAAAATGTGAAGTTCAGTCAGTTTGTGTGTTTCATTGGAGTGTGCAGAAAGCTGCTCTGATGCTTCCTGTGTGCAGCTCACTGATGAAGCTTCTGACTGCATGCTGATTGGACGTTAGCTCTCAGGTTTTACTGCCCCATGTTCATTTTTATTTTTGTTTAAATATTAGTGAAATTTAATTAACAGTGTTTTATATTATTTCTTTAAATCATTTTATCTGAAAAGTGTTTTGAGTGTCTTGAAATTATCCCGTGCCCCCCTTTAGACTCACCCCTGTGTGCCTCCAGGTGAAACTCTTTGCTCTCTGCCGTGCGTGCTATGACATCATGGTCAGCTCGTATATGCTCGTACCTGATATTCACGTGCTGCTCAGCTGTGTTTCTACTCACTGATGTGGGAGAAACTGGCGCTTACGTGGATGAATTTGTGCAAATGAGAAAGCTGGAAGAGATTTCAGGCTCAGACGGCGAGAAGATGATGCTCTGTGGCTCGATCTGTAGGCGACACTCGCTGAACGAAGTGAACGCTCAGGCTCCCGACTCATGCAGCAGCTGTGTTTACTGAGTCAGCTGCAGCTGTCGATTACAGCCCTGTGTGTGTGTGAGCCAGTATGAATGAATTATACCGTCTGTTTGTCTTTGTGGTTTTCTTTACGAGGCCTCGTTTCACTGGTTTCACCCTCAGATGCGTCCCCCGAGGTGACGTTTATCCACCTCACCTGCGAGCTGAGCTCCATCACTGCGGTCGTCCTGCTCTGCTCATTATTTCAGCTCCTTTAAGAACCTACACATCCAGAATGATCTGGTAACTACACATCTGTAATCTGAGGACAACTGAGGACTGTCTGACACATCAGAGCGGTCTTTCTAGAAGCATACACCTGAGAGGTCAAAGCCCCGCCCTCCAGAGAGCGCCTCCTGCCTTCGTCTCCTTCACCCATCAGATGCTCTGATTGTGGTTTTCTTGGCTCATTTAGCAAATATCACAAATTTTCTTCAGAGCAAAATGTTATTTTCTTAATAAAAGAAAAGAAACTCTGATGTGCAGGTTGACTCACTGTAACGACTGAAGCCAGCGAGCTCTGTCTGTCAGGTAAAGCAGCTGCAGCACATTTATAGACCCACACAAATATCCGGTGCTGGCTTCATGACTTCACCTGGACTTCCTGCCTGCTTTGACCCTTTCACTGCTCATACTGAGGCTCTGACCTCTGGGTAGCTTTAGCTTTAGCAGCTCTGCCTCTGTTAGCGTCTTGAAAACCTCCGTGTTTGTTTGGGGGGCACCCAGTGCACATACGTGACACGGACCCGCCTGAAAACGCTGGGAATCAGCTGATCAGAGGTTTTCTTTCTAACTCTGTGTAAGTGCTGTGAAAACACAATCATGAAGTCGATACCACTGTTTAGAACAAAACAGGGACTGACATCACTTCCTGTTTAGTTGGGTTCATTTAGTACTCCAGTGACAAATTTGACTTCCTGGATTGTTTTGTTTTTGACATAAGATCATTACCATAAAACTGTTTTGCTCTTCAGAAGCATGCAGGTGGACTTTCCGTCCGCTAGTTTAGTTCATACGCGAGGTTCACTGGAGACGCTGGAATCGGTAAACTCGAGTATCTGGGGTGTAATTTGAAACTGAAATAAGAAAAACTGTGACAAACTACACCCTCATGATCATTATTCATAGGCCTGACCGTCTGTTACTGCCTATTATTATTCCGGTGGTGCTGCTGCCGTTATCCATCCTCTGGCTCGCTCTTTACTCGTGTTCGTTAACCCGACACACGCTGCCAGTACAACACTGCTTAGGACCTCGTGTAAACTGAAGGCGCCTGTGAAGCTTTGATGGGTCACTTTGTGTTTGCAGATGAGTGTGCGACCTGTGTGAGGCATGGAGACGGTTAAACCTCACGATGTTGGATGTTTCTATGCTTAAATCCAGTTTAAACCTCCAACAAACTAAAACGCTGCTGTGCAAAGATCAGTTTTTACTCAGGTTTATCTTTGAAAATCAAACGGCATCTCCTTCCTTCCCTCAGTGTAAAACCAGCAGTTGCTTCATGGTGACACAGCATGAGAGTGTTCACTGTGCCGTGGGTCGTTCTCCTCTCAGCACTGTGCACAACTACAAACAGGCTTTCTCCTCGCATATTTTTTTTTTTACAGCAATCCACACACACACACACACACACACACACACACACACACACACACACACACACACACACACACACACACACACACACACCGTGTGCTGTCACAGCGCTGCCTGTTTGTTCCTGCTTGTGGCCAGTTTAACTTTCAGATCACTGAACATGATCAAATCTAATTGGTTGCTCTGCTCAGATTATTATACACAAAGAAACCAACGTAGTCCTGCATGGGTTCCTCTCATTGGTTAATTCCAGTCAGCTGGCACTGTGCTACGATTGGTTATTCTGAGACTGTGTGGTGGGCGTGGCTTGGTGATGCATAGGGAGGCCATCTGGTGCCATAGAAAGTTAGAGAGTTTAATTTTACACGTGTTTGTTGTTGTTTTGATCCACTGCACAGGTGATGTTTACCTGTGGTTTGCTATGTGTGGGGCCTGTATGAGTCTGACAGCTGATAGCTGCAGGTACATTCATCCTGTCAGCAATGAAACATGAAATATTTTAGCTTATATTGTGTTAAAATATAGTTTTTCTAATTACTGGCATCGAGTGCTGAGAGATTTATTAGATCAGCGGTCATAAACGCGAGCCTGTCAGCTAACTGAATTCATGTTTTTACCCAAATTTGAGCCGCAGAAATGACTCAAGCACAACATGAATATTACATTCATAATAACATGCTCTACTCCTTTTTTTTTTTTCTGCTTTTTTCAACTCTAAATTTACAAATTCTTGGACATCAACAAACAAATTAGATTAAAGAGCTTGTTCATCCTGGTGGATTAACCATTGCAGACATATAAAAACATAATTTTGATAATTACTAATACTGTTAATTCAGACTAATAAATAGAATAATCCTTTACAGGGCTCGCAATATCGCTAGCCCGACGTCCCGGGCTTTTTCAGTCGGGCTACCAAAATCTATCTCTGCCCTGCCCGTCGGGCTATTGTAGGAAGGAAAAATATATGTCAATGCTTTTGCATTCTTTCGGAAATGTAGCTGGGTAATTATGTCATTGGCATCGGTGAGCCACTGTCAATATGTGACATATTGAAGTCGCGTTTGAATTTGCGCTTGTTTTTTTGCTTTCACTTTGCAATCCTGCGAACTGTGTATAGAGAGCGACAGCACTGATCTGTGAGTGATGATAATTTGTGCACCAATTCCTCTGACATCGTCTTATTAATCGTTAGCTTACTATGCAAACATGACAAGTGAAATCTCCCGCAGCTTAAACATGTGAGAGGTTGATCGCGCAGAGAATCGCTGAGCTTATGTGAGTGAGTGTGTAAAAGCAGCAGGATATATATTTCAGTTCTGCTGAGCCAAATAAGACAGGTCAGGGTGAAGAAGTGACAGCCAAAGAAAAGCTTACCACAAAACAGAGAAGTTATGACAAATGAGACTATAAGGCAAAAAGAAAGTGCAGCTTTATGGTTTCATGGACAAAAGAATTTCTGTGGCTGCAATATGACGAGCTAAATAACCAGGGCTGCACATAAGTGGTCCGCAGGTGCGCATTCGCTGTCAAAATAAAAAACACGCACAAGATAAGAAGTTGCAACGCGTGTTTGCGTACATAAGATTTTCAGGAGGAGGACAGACATTTGTTTAGAACTCTTAAAGATGTCGAAGAAGCTCCTTTAAGCAATTACTTTGGTGTTCCTCTACCTCCAAAGAAATGTCAGAAGGAGTCTGAACCACAAGAGAAGCACGTATACTCGGAAAAGTGGTTGCAGGAGGTGAGCTGGCTTCAAACAAATGATGAACGCACAGAGATGTGGTGCAGAATGTGCCGTGAAAATGTAATAAATGACAAATTAAAAAGGCATGAACATTTTTTTGTATCGAAAAAACATCGAACCGTGAATTTTGTGTATCGTTGCACCCCTAAAATAAATAAATATAAATAAAAAAAAAATATATATATATATATATATATATATATATATAATGTTTTGTTTGTTTTCACGGTTCGGTTCGATACTTTGGTGTCACGGTTTGATATTTTTTCGATACAAAAAAATGTTCGTGCCTTTTTAATTTGTCATTTATTAAAATTATAAATATATATTTTAACTCAAAAGTACAGTTTTAAATTTAATGTTGCTGAAACAACAAAGGGATAAAAAAATAAATCTATCTGAGGAATCCCTCATCTTTGGAAAAGAGAGTTTATTACAGAGAAATGGCTCTTTCAAAATAAAAGCTCTACTATACTCTTCTTCTGGGCTATATTCTCAGCAGCATATTAAACATATCAGGTCCCCATAAGGAGAATCCTGTGCTAACGGCTGTCTAAATGACTCGGGTAAAGTTTATAGCATGCTGCTTGTTGTTTTTGTCTGCTTCCACTTTGCACTAGGATGCTGTCGGAGTAAATGTGCAGTCATATTCGTTGTGTTCCCACTAGTGCTGTCAGCGCTAATCTGAAATTACGTTAACGCCACAACACGGCAAATCTCCGTTAACGAGCTACCGCGGATCGCCCCGTGCGTGGGGCTGGACGGCCAACACGTTAACGAGCTAACTGCGCTAACACACTAGCTCCCACCCATGTAACTGAGCATTGCGTGGCACATCCAACACACTTGTAGTGGCAATTCCTTTACTTTTGTATGATCAAACGTCCCACAACTTAAAGTCCACAAGCCACTGCTGCACTGAGGTAATATTTCGTACGCAGGCAAAAGAAGTCCATTGTCCAAACCTTTTAGTTGAGAGTTTTGGTTTTGGTTTATTTATCCATTTGGCAAGCAATAACAAGATCCTTCCTACTGCTTCTCCTGCTCTGGTAAAAAACCATAGGCCCACCCCAATGCATGCTGGTCCTATACCAGTCTCTTTATTTATAGAAACAAAATGGCCCTACAGCTCTTACTGACTAATTTAACAAAATAACAACAAACAAAACAAATCATTTAAAACAAAATATTAACCGACAAATAAACCCCAAAATATAAGTAAACTAACAAACTTTAACTAATTTCAAAAATAAGAACAAAAACAAAAATAAAGAACAAATAGCTCCAACACTCCGGCCCCTAATTGTGCATACAATCACAATTACTTTAAAGTCCCAAAAGGAGGAGCTATTCCCTTAAACAAATCCTTAATTTTCATTGAGGATTTTCTTCACGATGAGGCTTCCAGTAGCAAAATAAGTTTTGTCACTGGCCTTTCCAAAACACTGGTCCTTGTTTGTAGTCTCACAGAACGCACCAAGCCTTTTGCATCCTGGTTTACATTTAAGACTTTCGCCATCATCCATGATCCTCTTGGAGCTGTAGCGTCTGCAATTAAAACAACATCTCCAGGTATAAGACATCTTTTAGTCCTCATCCATTTTTGTCTTTCTTGCATCAAAGGTAGGTACTCAGAAAGCCATCTCTTCCAGAACAACTCTGCCATGTACTGTACCTGTTTCCACCTTTTCCTGACATGCAGATCACTTGGATGAAACAGTCCTGGTGGAAAAACTGGTTTATTTTTCAGCAACAACAAGTGATTGGGTGTCAGTGCTTCAAGATCATTTGAGTCATCTGAAACTTTAGTAATGGGTCTGTCGTTCATTATAGCTTCAACCTCACAGAAGACTGTGTGGAGTCCTTCATCATCCAGAACTTGCTCCTTAAGAACTGAGGCTAAAATATTCTTTATTGAACGAATGAGACGCTCCCACACACCACCTTGGTGAGAAGCTGCTGGGATGTTGAAGTTCCATTTCATGCCATCCTGAACAAAAGCCTTTTGAATTTTGGCATGGTCCAGCTCAGTCAAACTTTCTTTCAACTCTCGATTCGCCCCAACAAAATTTGTAGCATTATCAGATCTGATGGTCGAAACTGGGCCTCGTCTACAGATGAACCTCCTCACAGCATTTATACAAGAGTCTGTATCAAGTGTACATGCAATCTCCAGATGTACTGCACGACTGGTGAAACAAGTAAAAAGAACTCCATACCTTTTAAGGAGACTTCGTCCTCTTTTAACACTTATAGGTCCAAAATAGTCCACTCCAACCTTTGTGAATGGGGCTATGTCTGGCAGGACTCTCTCTTCAGGCAGATCCGCCATCTTTTGTTCAACAAACTTTCCTCTGTTGCGTCTACACGTGACACAACGAGAGATGATTTTCCTGGCAGCAGAATTTGCATTTAGTATCCAGTAATTTTGTCTTAGTTTTGACAGCATGTGTGCTCTTCCTGCATGTCCCAACCTTTGATGGATATGGCGTAAAATCAGTGTTGACACATGCATATCTTTTGTCAAAATTACAGGATGCTTTAATTCCATAGACATGGCTGCTTTATTCAATCGGCCACCCACTCTGAGGATTCCTGCATCCAACACTGGATCAAGTTTATAGAGACAATTTCCCTTAGAGACTCCTTTGGGGCCATTGCGGATTAAAGCCATTTCAGTCGTAAATTTCTGTTGTTGTGCATATTGAAGAATAGCTTGTTCTGCCTTTGCCAAGTCTTCTGGAGTGAGATTTCCTTTCTTCAAAGTGGTCTTAAATCTTTCCATTTTTATCTCCATTTCTTTCTGACCTTCCGGATCATTCTTATTCAAACCTGCAGCAAGCAACTCTTTCCTCTTCTGTGCCAACAACACCAAGACCTCTTTCATCTTTAAAAGCCAGGCTACAGAGATTTTAAGTTTTGCCCAAGACGAGAAGTAGAGGATAAAATAGCTGGTAGGATTTTGTAATTCTCTCACAATGGCATTCATTGTCAGGTCCCTTTTGACCTCTGGGTCATCTGCAGAAATTACACTGTACTCCACATCCAGTTTAGGCCATTCCTTTTCTGACTTATAGAGAAATTCTGGCCCTTTTATCCATCTCCTACATTTGAGGAAGTCCCCAGCTCTCATACCTCTGGATGCGTCATCTGCAGGATTCTCCTTAGAAGAAACGTATCTCCACTGCTTCACATCTGTTGCTTCTTGAATGACAGCAATTCTGTTTGCAACAAAAGTATTGAATCTTCTGGTTTCATTGGAGATGTATTTCAGTACTGTTGTACTATCAGTCCAAAAAACTGATTTTTCCAACCTGACTTGCAGCTCCTTTTGCAGAAGCCTGTCCACCCGAACTGCAAGAACTGCAGCCGTCAATTCCAACCTGGGAATTGTAGTTTGCTTGAGAGGAGCAACTCTAGCCTTTCCCAGGATAAAAGCAACATGCGTGACGTTATTCTTTTCCAACTTTAAATATGACACCGTTCCATACCCATCTTGACTTGCATCAGAAAAATGATGAAGTTGTGCCCTATCTGGTCTTCCAAAGCAACTTGGTTTAATGCAACGTTCCACTTTAAACTTTGAAATCAGCTGGAGATCCTCCAGCCAATCACGCCACCGCTGGGAAAGAGAGTGGGGAATAACTTCATCCCACTTCAAATTTTGTCGGCAAAGCTCTTGTAGCAACAGTTTAGCTGGCATACTGAAGGGAGACAAGATTCCCAAAGGATCATACAGTGAGCTGACCACAGACAAAATGCCCCTTCTGGTTGTTGGACGGTCCTGCAGGGAGGTTCTGAACTGGAACTTGTCTGTTGCTATGCACCACTGTAAACCCAGTGCTCTCTCAACTGGAAGTTGATCTGTGTCCAAATCCAGATCCTTAATTTCCTTTGCTCTTCTTTCCTCTGGGATAGACATGAGCACTGTGCGACTGTTGCTGATCCATTTTGAAAGCTTAAATCCTCCTTTAGCGCAGATATCTGTCAGCCTCTTCACCATGTGCACTGCCTCCTCTTCTGAAGCAACAGATTTCAAACAATCATCCACATAAAAGTTTCTTTTGACTGTATCAACCACTTCAGCTGGAAACTGTTGTGCATTATCATCTGCAGTTCTCTGTAGAGCATAATTTGCACAACTTGGCGAAGATACAGCTCCAAACAAATGCACTTTCATCCTGCATTCCTGTGCAGATCTTGAAGTGTCGCCATGTTGCCACCACAGGAAACGGAGAAAGTTGACATGTTTTTCTGAGACGTGCACTTGGTGAAACATGGAATCAATGTCCGCCATTAATGCAACAGGCTCTTGTCTAAATCTGATCAGAACCCCAACCAGCGAGTTTGTGAGATCAGGTCCCTGTAGAAGCTGACTGTTCAATGATGCTCCTTTATAAGTTGTTCCACAGTCAAATACAACTCTTAATTTGCCCTTTGTGGGATGATACACTCCATGATGAGGGAGGTACCACACCTTTCCATCATCTTTGTGCAACTCATCTACAGGCACAAACTCGGCATATCCTCGTTCAAGCATGTTGTTTACACATTCAGTGTATTCATCCTTATAATGAGTATCCTTTTCAAATCTCCGTCTGAGACTCTGGAGACGCTGCTCCGCGACACAGAGGTTATTTGGCAAACTGGAACCTTCTCTCCTGAAAGGCAAATCAATGTGATAATGATTTCCAATAAGCTTTATTGAACTACTAACAATATCCATGAAACACAGATCCTCTCTAGACATTTCAGTCTGCTCCTCTGATGATCTTTCATTAAAATCATGATTGTACTGTTTAATCAACATGTCTTCAAGACGCTCAACAGAAATCCTATTGGCTGTTACAGCAGTGCAGTTGGTTTTATTTCCACTGTTACTTCCAGTGCGCAGGGGACCATTTATGACCCAGCCAACTTTTGTTTTTACAGCATAAGGTCCACCTCCCACACTGTTTATCACCTTCCATGGCTCCAAAACATTGGAAGCATCAGTGCCTATCAGTAGCTCCACATCTGCATTAACGTTGTACAGTTTAACAGGTTTAAGATGAGGCCACTGATCGATGTCGCTTTGCTGGGGAATATTAACTGTAGAAACTGGCATAGTCTTTTGAGTCAAAACATCTGGCAATGGCATGAAATCATTTGCTTCCAAACCAGACAGAACTTGTGTACTAACAATCCTATCTTGATTCATTGTTCTCAAAAAGATATTGGTCTTTTTACCTTTTACATTCAGTCTTTTTGCCAGAGTTTCTGTACAGAATGTACCTGAACTTCCAGGATCCAAAAACGCATAGGTTTGCACAATTTTATTGCTCTTTTGGCTCTTAACTTGAACTGGAACTATAGAAAAAATTGCATCAACTTCATGACCAGCCCCAATATACCCACATGTCTGAGTGGTTGCAGTTGAAAAGTTGACATTAGAGTTTGTCCTCTGTTGAGTTTGTTCCGAAGACGCACCTGGATCCTTTCGCTCTATATGAAGAACCCCTGGGTGCCTTTGGTGACACACGTCGCAATCCAAACGACTCCTACAGTCTTTGCTTGTGTGACCAACTTTTAAACAACCAAAACAAATTCCCCTTTCCTTGATAAAAGTCAACTTATCCTGATGCGTTTTAGCTTTAAACTGCTTACCATTCTCTAGTAAATGGTTGCTGTGTGAACAAAACAAACAACTATGCAGAACGGCGGAAGTTGTTCTGCTTCCAGTTGATTGAGTTTTGATTCCTGGCACTGTACTGACATTAGTGGCAAAACTACTTCCCTTTTTTCTTTGCTTGGTAGAACTTGAAGCTTTAAAGCTGCTTCCAGATTGTGAGTCTTGTATGTTGCCAAACACTGGATCTGATGCTACTTTTACCTGTTTTATTATAAAGGCAACCAGATCAGTGAATACTGCTCTGTAACCATTTTGTTCCTGCAGTTCATAGGCAACAACTCTCCATTTTTCCCTCAATTTGTATGGAAGCTTCATAACAACCATTCTCATATTTGAGGGCAAATCCAACTCCTTCATATAAACAACTTGCTGTGTTAGATTCAAACATCCTTGAAGAAAAAGAGAAAATGACTGTAGACCTTTCACATCCTCACTTTTAATAGGTACCCAACTCACAATCCTCTCCATATATGCAGAGGCAATTTTATTTTCGTTCCCAAAATGTTCTTCAAGAAGATCTTTGGCTGTGGAATAGCCCTGCTCAGGTGGTAAGTGCTGACAACTATGCACCAAATCCCTAGGCTGCCCCCTAGTGAACTGCTCTAAAAAATGCAAACAGTCGCTCCAGTTATCAGTTTTAGCTTCCACTCCATTTTCAAAGGCGTTCATAAATGATCTGTACTGTAAAGGGTCTCCATCAAATACAGGGATGTTTCTGGCGGGGAGGACAGAAGATAAGTTTTGTTTTACAAGCAAAGTAGTGATGTCATTTTGTTTTTGCATAATATTTACAATCTCCTTCGTGCAGTTCCCAGTCAAAGTAGGAGACTGAGGCTGTGTTTGCTGCGTCACTTGAGCTGAATCATCAACCTGATGTTGGGTTTGACTTTGTCTAGGTACGATTACTTGTGATTCAGATGCAGAATTTATACCAGAGTAATCTCTTGATGTTGGAACAAATGTATCGGCACAAGGATTTAAACTAGGCGCTTCTTGTACGTGCCCTCTTTCAAAATAAGAGTTCATTCCATCAGAATGCTCAGAGCTACAAACTGAATTTATTTTTAAGACACGAAGCTTTGCATTAGTGGCTGCCAGCTCTGTTTCCAAGGATAATGTCTCCTTTTCTTTTCTCAGTTTTCCTCTTGCGCTTCGATAGAATGTTTTTTCTTTAATGCAGCCAGTCGCTCCATGAGCGCTGCCTTGTCAGCCGCAGCTTTAATGCATGCGGAAGATGTTGATGAAATTCGACTTTGCTGTGACAAGGTTTTTGAAGGTGGTTTTACACTTGAGATATTAGAGACACTGTCTTCAGGTTTTATTTCATCCAAACTTTCAACAGCTTGATCATTAAGAGCAGTATTGTTTTGTTCAGTATACGGCTCGCCCGCCTCCTGCAACCAAACCTTTACTTTGTCCATAAAAACAGAGAATGCTGTCACCTTCGACTGAAAATGTGCAACTTGCCTTTTCACTTCATCTTCTGGCAGTGGCAAACTTAAAAAGGATTCTTGCAAAGCGTTTGCATCTTGATAGCATTTAATAAACTTCCCAAATTCAGAAGACACTTCCTTAACGTTTTCATGTGAGGTCATTAAAGCGGAAATTTTCCCCATGTACTTAGATGCTTGCTTACACATTGAACTGCGCTTTTCTTGGCATGTCTTTATATACAAATCCAAACCTTTTGGCGTAAATTTAACGCTTCTTTTCTCTGCTTGCATCTCAGTGTCATCCTCTCGTTTACTCTTAATATCCGACATTTTTATTGTCCTCTTGGATTATTTCAAACTTTATAAAGATGCACAGCACACTGAGAATCCATAGCCTAAAGTACAAACATGACATCCATTTACCTGCCTTTTGCAGCGGACAAACATTTCCACAGAGGGCGTTGGCATGTTTCAATTAGCGATCCAATTTTGCACCAATTTAGTACGTCAAAACTCAGTTCATCAGTCTTTGTAGTGAAATTATGTCTTTAAACTCCAATAGCTTCACCGTTTTCCTTTACAGCTTAAACAATATTATCACTCACCAGCTTTGATGAACGAGTGACATGTTGATCCAGGCCTCAACATCACATCCGTCTGGATTACTCACCAGACGATCCAATAACTTTTATTCGAGTTCGACGGTGATCCTTGAAATCCTTATATCCATTAATGAAGAATTATTCCTTTGTCCACGGGAAGGTTTTTTACTTTGTGTAGTGGCAATTCCTTTACTTTTGTATGATCAAACGTCCCACAACTTAAAGTCCACAAGCCACTGCTGCACTGAGGTAATATTTCGTACGCAGGCAAAAGAAGTCCATTGTCCAAACCTTTTAGTTGAGAGTTTTGGTTTATTTATCCATTTGGCAAGCAATAACAAGATCCTTCCTACTGCTTCTCCTGCTCTGGTAAAAAACCATAGGCCCACCCCAATGCATGCTGGTCCTATACCAGTCTCTTTATTTATAGAAACAAAATGGCCCTACAGCTCTTACTGACTAATTTAACAAAATAACAACAAACAAAACAAATCATTTAAAACAAAATATTAACCGACAAATAAACCCCAAAATATAAGTAAACTAACAACAAACTTTAACTAATTTCAAAAATAAGAACAAAAACAAAAATAAAGAACAAATAGCTCCAACAACACTGTTTTACTTTAGTCCATAACGCGCTTACCTTCAGGGTCATACGTCACATGAAAACCAAAATAGTTCCAAACGCCAGATCTGAATGAGGCTCAATTTGCCATGTTGCAAGGAGAGCTTAACTTCTGTCTCGCTAGCTTGCGCTGCGCTCAGTGGATCTGCGCTCGACAGTGCAGCCTAGGCGGAGTAGTCGAACGCAGATCCACTGAGCGCTCAACACAGACAGCATCGTCAGAAGGAAAGTTGATAAAATAAATGAAAAATTTTGTATTGTTCGATACATATGCGTACCGAACCGAAAGCACTGTATCGAACGGTTCAATATCGATACGAATATCGTTGCACCCCTAATAGATCTCATAATAATCTGACAATACTATAATATTGTCCATATTTACATCACCACAGTGAGATGACTTTAGTCTCATGAACAACATCAGCTGATTGTTATTTACTAACTAATCTTAAATGACTGTTCAGCACAGACATGAAGCCCAGCAATCATGTTTACAGTCCCGTGGTCTCAGCCTCATCAAAGTGATGTCATGACAAAAATGAATGACCAACAAAACATTTTTCTCCTTCATTTCTGTCACACAAAGCTGTATGTAACGTGCCTCGCGGTTTGTATCATGGTTGCTAGGAAACCTGAACAGCGCGACGAAGGCCAGACCGTCCCGTTTCACAAGCCTCGCACTTCCGCACTTCTCGTACTCATAGCACGCACCGTGCGTAGTACGCGTACTTCAAGCGTGCAGTCTCTTAATTGGCACGCAGCCATGGTCACTCCATTAAACCAAGATGGCCGAGACCAAAATGCTAAAATTGCAGACCAATGGGTGACAACAGGGAGGCGGCCTCCATTGTTTATATACAGGCTGTGGACTGGCTGTATGTGCAGGAAGTTTGAAAATGTCAGTGCGGGGTCGCACGTGTGCAGGACACACCACTCTTTGCTTTTACTCTGGCGTTTACACTCAGGAGTGGAAGTGGACTGTTGTGGAGAGAGCAGCGCTGCATGCGTCAGGTGTGTGGTTACAGCTCATCAGAGAGGCGAGCTGTGTGGGCAGATGGTTTCCTGTATATTTAAGTCTACTCCGTCAGTCTGTGTTGAATTGGCTTACTGTGGTCTCTAAGCCTGCTAACCCCCTGCACACCTGCCTCCTCACAGCTCAGGTGTTCCTGCTCGGGACGGCCAGTGTGCAATCCTCTGCAGGAAGATGCACCGTTTCCCGCCTGTACTGTGGTCTCTTCGATTAGCATGAAGAAACACTGCAGGTGGATTTGTTTTCATGCACTGCCGGGTGAGCGCACCTGCTCGCATCTCTCCACTCTCACGTTCATTCAGTCAGGACTGCACCAGATTTAAAGATTCTCCTGCTGCAGGTCACTGCAGCTCGTACGTGTCAGATTTGCTTTAAACACAATGAGCAAGTTCAGGACACGGATAGTAAACCTCTCTCCCCTCTGCTCCTGCCCGGCCGGCTCTCAGGTGAGCTTGGGTTACCTGACTTTAACCGTTTATTCCTTTCTCCTCTTAAAGCACGCAGCAGCGCGTTAGCGGATTAGTGGACGCGAGGAGGCGGCTCACAGACGGGAAGCAGGAAGTTGCTCGTCTCATATTAATCCAGGTTTTCCCTGGACCATCGCCGCCGTGTGACGGTCTGGTGAGCGTCTCAGTATCTGTGAAAGCAACAGCAGGAGGAAAGACGACCTGCGGGTGTAGACCGTCAGCTGATGTTTGCAAACAAATATTAAAATCAAAATCAGAACCAAACTACTCTGAATGAACTGCTTTCTTTGTCATATCGACCACACGTCACCACCGGGACTTACATTGTGACGCACGTCAGAAAAAGGCACAAATAAAATAAGCATCTAAATAAGAAAATATCGATGAATAAAAAGAATAAACACAGATTGGTGATGACACTGTAGTGGTTGTAGTGCAGGGTTGCGGTGTCTACCTGTGACCGTGGAAGATCAGCTGTCAGATATTTGAGCGGTGTCCTGATGGCAGCGGCTGATACGCTGTGCTGCCCGCCCTCCATAGAGCTGTCCCCGCCCTGCAGCCTGCAGTCAGCTCCCGGGTCTGAGCACCATGATGTCAGGGCTCTGCTCTGTAAGCAGACGGGTCCGATGGTGGTGTCGTCTGCAAATGTAACGACGGTGTTGGAGCTCTGTGCACAGGGTGCTCAGCAGGGGCTGGGCACACCTCCCCGGGGGGCACCCTGGGAGTGAGAGCTGTGTTTGACATGCCGTCACCTCTAACAGATCAAGTTAAAGCGGAGCTGTTTCACAGTCATCGGCCTGCTGAGGGTTGGATTGTCCTCCGCACAGCGTGGCCTGCGGGCCTCCACCCGACTCAGACTACAGCGTCCCCCCACAGCCAGCCTGGTCCTGTCACTTATATCTGCCAGCTCTTCACTTCATTCCTGTCCCAGAGTCCCATCAGTGCAACAGAACAAAAACTTGTAATAGCAAAACTGTAAATGCAAAATCCACATAGTCATAAATGATGGAGTACAGTGTGTTCAGTGTTCAGGTTAAACTGATCAGGCTGTCGGCTTCATCCTCAGCCTCACACTTGTTTTTGGAAGTTAAAGGGTGGCAGTCCCAGCTGACCGTCCCCTTGCTCTTATTCTGAAAGCTCAAACCCTGCTCAGCAGCTTCCTGTCCCCCAGACAGTGTAAACAGAGCTCTGATGACCCGATGCAGGTCATCGTCAGGTAATTTCAGGCTGTAAGAGTCCTGACTGAGTTCAGCTCCAGCTCGGGAACGAGTGCGACGGCTTCCCAGGTGCAGCGCAGGTGTGATCTGCTCTACCTGCAACCGCATCACCTCATTACCACGCTTTGTGTTCTCACAGAGATAAGGACACACTGAGGCTGCAGGTGAAAGGCTCGTATCCTCAAACTTGTTTCTGGGTTTACCTGACAGGTGTGAGGCTGAGTGAGCGAGCGAGCCCGTGAGAGAAGCACAGAGAGAGAGAGAGAGATCATGGATCACCAGAGACAGAGGAGTCTGTCCACATCAGGAGAATCGCTCTACGCCGTGCTCGGGGTCGACAAGAACGCCACCACAGAGGACATCAAGAAATGCTACAGGTGCGTGCGCACACACACAAGTGCAGCAGTTGGCCACTAGAGGGAGCCAGGGTCAAAGGTTATAGAGCATGTTGAAAGGATTGTCTGTGACTCCCCCTCCTCACACACGGGTCAGCTTGCAGGAGCTTTTCCTGCCACAGCTTCACCTTCCAAAGCCAAACAGCAGAGAGCAGATTCATCTTTAATGTTTTTCCTGTTTCTAACACAGCTGTGGAGGAAAGTCAGAAAATGACACCCGATTCATCCCGACACACAACATCGTTTAAACTCATTTCCTCCTTTTTCCTGTTCAGTCTCTGTTTTATATATTTTCTGAAAATGCACGTTTTAATTCATTCTTCTGTTTAATTTGAGTAAATAATAACCACGGGTTTCTCACTTTTCTGTGTCAGTTTCAAAAGAAAAAAAAGAAAACAGAAATAAAAATGTGTGTCAATAATCAGGGAAGCTGCGGAGATACAGAAGCAAGTGAAAGGTGTCCCACTTTAAAGTGAATAAGCAGCTCAGACTTTCGCTCCTTTGATTCTTTCTTTTTTTGTTGTTTTTAGGAAGCTGGCGCTGAAGTTTCACCCAGACAAAAACCCGGACAACCCCGAAGCAGCAGACAAGTTTAAGGAAATCAATAACGCCCACTCCATCCTGGTGGACGCCACCAAGAAGAACATCTACGACAAATACGGCTCCCTGGGGCTGTACGTGGCCGAGCAGTTCGGAGAGGAGAACGTCAACACCTACTTTGTTCTGTCCAGCTGGTGGGCCAAGGTGGGTCGGCGTCCATGACCGCAGGTCTCGCAGTGCGTTTGATAAGCAGGCGTGAAGCTTTCAGGCGCTGCTCTTGTCTTTAATGTGCATCCGGGTACGTTCCCTTCCTCGCACACAGGTCAGCCTGTAGAGACCAACACAAAGGTTTTAGCCGTCGCACACAAACTCTTCGGAAACACGTGAACCGATGCAAATGTGACTGCAGCATCGTCCCTCACACGCTTCCAGGTGTGTGCCCGTGCTCACATCACCACCCGAGCGTCTGCAGGGTACCTCTGGGACCGGGCCGCCTTTAAACGCCTCCAGCAGTAACTCTGAATGAGCCCAATCAAACTGTGATAGGTGAGAGTTATCAAAGTGTGGTGATGATGATAGTAAACTTTGACCTTTCCAAACACAGTCTGTGACACATGACAGGTCCGGACGGACACTTAGGAACATGATGAAGAGAAATACTCATCGCTTTCCTGTTAAACAGACGTCTGCCATCCCAAAGAAAGGAACGTGTCTGCAGGCAGGATGGTGAAAGTCTGATTTTATGACCTTAGTTTAGATCGAACTGGGCTTGAACCTCAAAAATGCCTCTGAGAGAAGCTCCAGGAGGGCTGAACCGAAGCTGCGGACCTCTGCAGGTCACCCTGAGCCCACAGAGGAAGCGTTTACCCCGAGCTCATGTAGCTCTGCGTCCTGTCAAGGTGTCGGGACATCACAGCACACTGAGTGCGGCTTGGAGGCCGGCAAGAGCTTCACATGGAAGAAGAGCTTTGTTTAAAACTGCAACATATTTAAATCATTTCTTCAGGAAGTCATCGGGATGCCTTTTAGAGTTCCCAAAGTTGTCAGCATGAACCTCCAGACGTTCCAACTTCATGGCATGGCCTTGATCATTTCCTCGTTTATATTCATTTGTTAAAGATCAGTTGTGCTAATATTACTTTGTGTAGAATATTAGAGGAATTAATGAAATCACTGACACGTTACATGAAGAGCAGTGGTCCTAATATTGATCCCTGTGGGACTCCATGAATGAGACTTGATGGCAGGATGCTGTGGCAGCCATGCTGGGTCAGTGTGCCTCACACCTCCTCCTCCATGCTTCCGTGGGAACCATTCGTGTAGAGACCATCGTTCACCTTTTCTGCACAAAGACACGGCAGGTGGAACTAAAGATCACAGCTCTACGCTCATCAAACCAAAGCACAAATTCCCACTGGTCTAATGTCCAGTCCTTGTGTTTCTCGGCCCAAACAAATCTCTTCTTGCTGCTTTTCCTTAGTCGTGGTTTCTCAGCAGTGCTGCCATCTGCTGTTTCAGTCCGTTATTACACTCTTAAATCCTACTACTCATTCCTGCGTCTTTTGGGATCTTACAAAGCTTATAACGACGCGTCGACTATTAAATTAGGCATCGACGACTTTGATAGTTGACGACATCATGAAGCTCACTGAGAGGAGGCCGAGGG
>NC_141363.1:19181541-19224041 GCF_057382095.1 Aulonocara sp. 'chitande type north' Nkhata Bay
CAAAAACCCAGTTTTTGCGCCGTTTCTGTTTGCTGGTGTTTTGAGTTGCCGTGGATTTGTCCCTTCAGAGTCGGCGTATTAACAATATAAACCTGAGCCTACAGTCGCGCACACACGAGCACTGAGATGAAAACCAGCCCAAAGCCGCGGTGATAAAACATGAGACACCAACGGCTCTGGCTGCCGGGCTGGAGTCTGCATACACTCGGCTTTAACATCACTCGGGATTCTTTGTTTGTGCAGATGTTAGCAGCATAATGCAGATGTTTCTGTCAGTCTGCACTTCCCCAGCACACGCCTGGTAATTCTGACCACTCCGCCATTTTCCTCCATCAGCTGATTGCCATGAGAATAAAAACTTTGCTTAGTTTTTAATTTTTTCTGCCTGCCGTGCTGATCACTGAAGAACTTTTGTAATGCGAGTAACAGCGTACTAGTAACTGTAATGTGATTACAGTAACGTGTTGCACAAACACTGAGCAACCACAGCGTCCCCATGAAAACAGAGATCAGGGGAGAGCACGCCATCAAACAAGGAGTCACGTTTCCGTCAGAGAGCGCCGAGCACGCAGTTACCAAATTGGTAAATCCAATGATGAATCGTCACGGACAGCACACACAGCGGGATGGCTCTCTTCCACTCAGTTACTTTTTAGTCTAAGAGTAATCAGACTACTGTAGTTCTCAGCAGTAATTAAGCTCCAGTTTCCTCCTCCGAGCTTCGTCCCTCCTCCTCCTCCTCCTCCCTTCATGTTTATGGTCTTCCACAGGTGAAGGATTGAGGCGCTGTGTGTCTGCGTGCACACTGATCGAGCCCCGTGTTTGTTGTAGTTTAGTGTGCGGAGGTAGCGATGCTGTACATGTGGTGTAAGTTTAGACCTCACCGTTCTTCCCTCTGTCTCTAGGTTTGCGTTTCCTTCTTTTTATTAATGGTGTTGATGAAGGGACGCTTTCACATCCAAAGTCTTATTATTGTTCAGACAAGCAGTTTTCTAGCAGAACAATCAGTTTGTACCAATCACACAAGTTTTATTTTGTAGGCTTTTATTTGTCACAGAAGTTTCCTGTTAGTTCGTGTCTGTAGATTGATTTTTGTAAAAACAAAAAACAAAGAAAAAAGACGACGTTGAACCAAACGGGCTAAATTTCTTCACCACATCTCGATGCTCAATCAGACACTCGTTGATGTCCATATGTATCGATGCTAGCGGCCGAGTCGACTCCTGACTGGTCTGAGCCAAACTGCAGATCCGTGAAAATCAGAGGTTTTATTTTCCCAA
Organism: Aulonocara sp. 'chitande type north' Nkhata Bay; assembly: GCF_057382095.1. NCBI lineage: Eukaryota > Metazoa > Chordata > Actinopteri > Cichliformes > Cichlidae > Aulonocara > Aulonocara sp. 'chitande type north' Nkhata Bay. The sequence goes on from NC_141363.1 coordinate 19,182,822, forward strand.
ACACGTTTAAGTTGCTGTGTTCCTGTTTTCACATTGACCCCATTGCTGGGTTAAAAAGGCTTCTGAATGAGCTTCGGTGAAACCTGCAGACGCCTCGTTACCTGATTGGCTGACCAAACCTGGAGTCGGCACATTTCCATCATCGAATAATGAAACCGATGTATGTAAGAAGATAGCAGCCACATGGTGATAATAATGATGCATTATTTAATTTATTTTGATTTTCTGATCTTTGTAATGATTGATGAACTAGCCGCTGTGAGGAGGATGTAGACATCTTTAGATGTGAACCGTTCTGATGGCGAGGTGACAAATGGCAGACGTGCTGTACATACACACAGAGACGTAGAGGTTTGTGTTTGTAGCGTGGACGTTTGCCTGAAACGACTATCTGATGTACTGTTGTAAAATAAATGTTTCTGATGCTTCGGAGCCTCTTTGTGTTTAATCTACCACTGTAATCTGTAATCCACACATTGTATCAGAAGTCGTTACTTTATTCTCAAAGAGTACCACTCTAGTTGTAAGAAAGAGGTAGGATGCAGCCTTAGCCTTACTAGCTGAAGGCTTTCAGGGAGTTTTTAGGACTTCCTGATAATAATGAATTACAGTCGTCCAGCCTGGAAGTAATAAATGCATGAACTAGTTTTTCAGCGTCACTCTGAGACAGGATATTTTTAATTTTAGAGATGTTGCACAAATGGAAGAACGCAGTCTTACATATTTGTTTAATATGTGAGTTGAAGGACATGTCCTGGTCAAAAATGACTCCAAGGTTCCTCACAGTGTTACTGGAGGCCAAGGTAATGCCATCCAGAGTAAGAATCTGGTTAGATACCATATTTCTAAGCTTTTCAGGGCCGAGTACAATAACCTCAGTTTGATCTGAATTAAGAAGCAGAAAGTTAGCAGCCATCCAGGTCTTTATGTCTTTAAGACATTCCTGCAGTTTAACTCATTGGTGTGTGTTATCTGGCTTCATGGACAGATAGAGCTGGGTGTCATCTGCATAGCAGTGAAAATGTATGCTATGTCTTCTAATGATGCTGCCTAAGGGAAGCATGTATAATGTAAACAGAATTGGTCCTAGCACTGAACCCTGTGGAACTCCATAATTAACCTCAGTGTGTGAAGAGGACTCTCCATTTACATGCACAAACTGGAGTCTATTAGATAGATATGATACAAACCACTGCAGCACAGTACCTGTAATACCTACAGCATGTTCTAATCGCTCTAATAGGATATTATGGTCGACAGTATCGAACGCTGCACTGAGGTCTAGCAGGACAAGCACAGAGATGAGTCCACTGTCAGAGGCCATAAGAAGATCATTTGTAACCTTCACTAAAGCTGTTTCTGTGCTGTGCTGAGCTCTGAAACCTGACTGAAACTCTTCAAATAAACCTCTGCAGATGATCTGTTAGCTGTTTGACAACTACTCTTTCAAGGATGTTTGATATGAAAGGAAGGTTGGAGATTGGCCTATAATTAGCTAAGACTGCTGGGTCTAGAGATGCTTTTTGAGTAAAGGTTTAACTACAGCTAGCTTGAAGGCCTGTGGTACATAGCCGATCATTAGAGATAGGTTGATCATATTTAAGATCGAAGAATTAATTACGACCAGAGTCGTACGTAGTGAGGAGGTAAAATTATTAACAAGATGATCGACCTCTGTTAGCGTTCAGATAGCTGCTCTGCTCTGTGTTGGTACAGGGCATTGAAGATGATAACAGTGGGTGGATTATATTCTTAAACTTAGTTACAGCGCTTTCAGAAAGACATCTACTGTGATGAAGTCTACTCTCCACTGCTCTAACCAATATGTGGCTGGTCAAAACTAACAACTGACATCAAATCAAATCAAATCAAAATTTATTTATATAGCACATATTAAAAACAACAGTGTTGACCATAGTGCTTCACAGTCAATAAAAACATGAGACAGTTAAAAAAAACAATAGAAGAGGACAACAAACAATAGGTAACAACGCAACAAGCTAAAACAGCCAACTAGACAGAATCAAAAGCCAAAGTAAAAAAAAATAAGTTTTAAGACGTAATTTAAAAGACTGGATCGACTCGGCAGTGCGAATATGAACGGGGAGGTTATTCCAGAGTCTGGGTGCCACGGATGCAAAGGCCCGGTCGCCTCTCGACTTCATTCGAGTCCTAGGTTGTGCTAGGAGCCTATGGTTGGATGATCTAAGTGCCCTGTTGGGATTGTATGAATGGAGTAAATCAGAAAGATAACTGGGCGCTAAATTATTCAAAATATTAAAAGTGAACAAAAGAATTTTAAAATCTATACGATATTTAACAGGGAGCCAATGTAATTTGGCTAAAATTGGAGTTATGTGTTCATGAATTCTCGTACCTGTTAAAAGACGCGCAGCTGCATTTTGAATTAACTGGAGCCGGCAAAGAGAGGAGTGTTGGAGGCCCGAGTAGAGGGAGTTACAGTCGTCCAATCTGGATGTAATAAATGCGTGGATAAGCTTTTCAAGATCTTTTAAAGGAAGGAACGGCTTTGCTTTGGAAATCTGACGCAACTGGTAAAAGCTGTTTTTTACCACAGTGGACACCTGTTTCTCGAGTTTAAAAGAGCCATCCAGGAACACTCCGAGGTTTCTTACAGTGGACGAAAGATGGCTAGCGAGAGGGCCTAGGGCGTCAGCTAACTGGTCTAGCGGAGTGTGACTACCAAAGACTATGATTTCGGTCTTATTCTCGTTCAATGTAAGAAAATTATGTGATAACCAAATTTTTACTTCATGCAAACAGTTGAACAGAGGTTGCAAAGAAGCAGTCACATCGGATTTCAAAGGTAAATAAATCTGGATATCATCGGCATAACAGTGAAAGGAGATGTTATGTTTTCTAAAAATTAATCCCAACGGCAACATGTACAAAGAGAAAAGAGCAGGACCGAGCATGGACCCTTGAGGCACACCACAATAAATAGGGGCAGAAGCCGAGGAGTGTTGCCCCATAGCAACAGAGAACGACCTCTCTGAGAGATAGGATTTAAACCAAGATAAAACCTTTGAGACCAACAACATGTTCCAATCTTGATAGAAGAATGTTGTGGTTAACCGTGTCAAAGCAGCAGTCAAGTCAAATAAAACTAAGACCACAGAATATCCAGAATCTACAGTTAAAAGAAGATCATTAAAAACTCTAAGTAAGGCTGTCTCTGTGCTGGGGCGAGGTTTCAAACCAGACTGAAACTTTTCATTAATACCATTTGCATCTAAAAAGGCCTGAAGTTGTTTTAGAACTACCTTTTCCAATATTTTGGAAATAAAAGGGAGTTTAGAGATCGGCCTGTAGTTAGTGAGAGCATTAGGGTCAAGATTTTTCTTTTTCATAATAGGTTGCACAACAGCATGCTTAAAGACAGACGGTACACAACCTGATGACAATGATGCATTCAGCAGAGATAAGATACAAGGACCAATAACATGTAAAGCTTCCTTAAAGAAACGAGAAGGAAGAATATCATGCGGGGAACCAGAGATTTTGAGATGATCAATTATATCTTTTAAAGCAGAATAAGACACTGGCTCAAACTGTTGAAAGACAGTCAAGCATTCAGGAGCTGGAACTGGGTCTAAAACTGATGATGGATGAGATGGATGAGAAGCCCTTAGAGCTGAGATTTGTTCAGAGAAATACTTTAAGAATTTATCACAAAGAGCAGGGGAGGCATCCCTATAAGTGGTAGTGCGAGGGTTTACCACAGAGTTAAAAGTATTAAAAAGAGCTCGGGGGTTGTGGCTATTAGTCATAATAATGCTAGACAAAAAGGCAGATTTGGCAGCTTTAACAGACTTTTGATACTTAGATAGACAATTTTGGAGGATGTCCAGAGAGACGTGGAGTTTGTCTTTCTTCCATTTTATTTCAGCACGACGACATTCACGCCTAAGGGCGCGAGTAGTATCATTTAGCCAGGGTTGGGAGGATTTGCCACGTTTAATCCTCAGAGGTGCCACAGAGTTAAGGATGTCAGCGCATGTAGTATAAAAGAGGTCAGCAAGCTCATCCGCTGATAAAACCCCATTACAGTTAGCATCAGAGAGGGGAGAGTCAAGGAAAGCATCAATGAAGTGGGCGATTGACTGGGAGTTAATCGTGCGCGATTGCCGCACAGGACCATCACTGTTCAAATCCACATCGCTCGCTACAGTATTAAACAAAACCGGGAAGTGATCTGAAATCCCAAAGTCCTCTATGTCCGTGATGCAAATATCCAGACCATAAGATAGTACCAAATCAAGTATATGACCTTTAGTGTGAGTTGGTTCACTTACCCACTGGGTGAAATTGAGGGTGCTAATAAGAGCGAGGAAATCCTTAGCTAGCGAACTGTCCTCACAGCAAACATGAATGTTGAAGTCACCAACAATTAGTATACGGTCATAACGTGGCACTAGGCTCCCCAGTAGATCAGCAAATTCTGGAAGAAAATCCTTAATAAGTTTCGGGGGACGATACACCACAGCGCAGAGGATGGAGGGGACGCAGTTCACTTCCAATAACTGCACCTCGAAACTGCGGTACAGAACAGGTGGCAGCTGCCGACATCGAAGTTTGTTTTTAAAAACTGAAGCTAGCCCTCCACCTCTTCCAGTGGTCGGGGGTGAGCTAATAAAAGCATAGTCAGGTGGGAGCAGCTCCGAGAAGGGAAAAAGGTCGCCGTAGCGAAGCCAAGTTTCCGTCAGGAATAAGAAATCCAGTCCCGACGATAGAATAAGGTCATTTAAAATAAAAGTCTTATTCGTCAGTGACCTTGTATTTAATAAGGCCATACGGAGAGTGGTCACACTGTTACTGGTAGGAGAACGCCGCAGCAGGCGAAGGTTGCTGAGATTCACGCCTCCTCTGGAGGACCGCACCCAGCACCGACCGGGTGGAAGATCAGCTGGGAGGTTCAGGTAACCATAAGGTCCGACAGGGCGAATCCAGCGATGACAGAACAGTCTGAAGTTAGCATGGTCCCGGAGGGCAGAAATACATGACAAAATGTTTGTAGAATAGCGATCATTTATTGCAACATAGGACTTTAAAAGGGCCTTGATACGAACACGGATGCCGCCACGTTTACCCCGTCTCCGTGAACATTTCCTTTGAGAGAAGGTAGATGGTAAGTGGCGGAGGTAATCAGGAAAGTCCTTCGAAAGCGGAGGAGGATCGTCAGATCTCCATTTAAAATCTTGTGTCTGGTAGTCCAAAGGCCGGAGATTCAAAAGAGTTTGGCGATCATAGACAAGTAACGTGGAGACATCAGGGCAGCACATAGAGAGAAGGACAATAAACAACAAACAAAAACGGAGGAGACGGCTTGCCGTGAACACTGGCGCCATCTTGTTATGTAAAATGGGCCTTAACATCCACCAAGGCAGGAAGAAGTGCCTCAGCGAGCTGAGAAAGGGGCCTGGCATTGACACATACTTTTTAAGAAGTAAGTCAAGAGGCAGGAGAATCCCCACAGTCCTCAGGGCATCAGCACCCCGTTCGAAGTTCATTGTCGTACAGACCCTCCCATAGTTTTCAGATTGGAACTCCAGTAGCAGTTCCCAGTCTACAGTTTAGCAATCTACACTCAGTATTAGATTCTAGCCCAGCCGGCCATTTAATATCAGCCCCTAGCTTGGAGTTTAGCCACCAAATGCTAGCAACACACTTGTGTACAGATGTAAGCCAGCTAGTGAGCTTCTCTGACTCACTGACTCGTATCATACTCCTTTCACAAAGTTTTACAGCCTCCCCCAGAGCATTATCATTCCCAACGTGTAACATACGGACGATTCGTCACATTCATTGGTATGTTTATATTATTCTAATACGGTAAAATATATTTGTCCTACAGCGGCCACCATAGCTAGGATTATGCACTTCAGTTGGGTAGAAGACAGAACTCTGCTGACATCTAGTGGTGAGGTTTAACACGCTGTATCTCAAGTATTGTAGAAGAAGAGTGTGGAGACAATAAAGATGCATTTAAGCTTAACTACTGAATTACAGTGATGAGATTTAATTATTATATAATAACTGATCCTGTGTGAGGAATAAAATGTAGTCTGGTTTAGAAGTGTGCAGTGCTGGGTTCCCTTTCATAGAATAATATTATCAAGATGTGTCAGTACCAAAGTGGTCAGCAGGAGGTGCTGTTGTGTCAGACTGAACAACAAAAAAGCTAAAAACCCAAACTGCTGCGAGTGTTTCGCTGTTTCAGTCTCACAGGCTTACCAGCCGGGTGCCGGAGCTCTGAAACAAATGATTTTCACAGTAGCACACCTGAACTGCCCCGCCAACATGACCTCACTCCGAAAAAAAAACAGAGAGCCCTTCAAAATAAAGGCCCACATAGGAGACGGTTAACTGTTGAGGATAAACGCTGTAATCTGACAGCCATTCTCAAACACTTACATCAGACAGATATTGTAAACTAGCAGATAAAAGCTGTACTGATGTGTTGTTTTCCTCTGTGACCTGTTTGTGAAATACTGCTTCAGATCTAAAACTTTAAAAGGTCGAAGCAGAAAACCAGAGCTGAAGGATCAGGCTGAGCTGGCTGTTCCAGCACGGCCAGGGCTTAATCTGTCCACATACCAGCCTCCTCATATGGAAAGTGTGTGTGTGTGTGTGTGTGTGTGTGAGAGAGGCTGAAACCTGACGCCCCCTCAGGTCAGCCCCCCTCCACACTTTTCTGCAGATGGTGAGGAAGTACAAACAGACTCAGAGAACAGGACAGTTTTGGTGAGGAAGACGTCTGGACTCTTTCTCGCGGGACACATTTGGAGTCTCTGAAGAGAAGAGCTCACGAACCGTCTGACCTCCGGCCGTCTCTGGGTGGGTACTCGCAGCACCAACCGGACGACGGCAGAGGTAAAACATCCAGTGAGTCTTTGACAATCCATCTGAACTATCAAGAGGACCACTTCATGCTAGTGGCTGCCTCTGTTTAGGAAACTGTGTGCATCACTTAGAGCAGAGTTTCCAAAGTGTGGGGCCCATCCCTTAGGGGGGCGCAGAGCCATTGCAGGGGGGGGGTATGAAAAGAAAAAAGTAAAAGAACGCTTGGACGCTGCTAGCATAACGGTTTTGATGAGGCGCCCACACAAACGCAATCAGGAGATGAAGCATCGCTGAATGTTTCCAAACCAACTTCATTCTGAGCCAAAGACTAGAAAATATGGTGAAGCAAATCTGCCCTTTGGCTTCACCTGCACAGGTGCTGAGGTAGGTCTCCCTGCAGGATTGGTTTTCCCTGCATCAGGAGCAGCGCTGGGCTCTTCAAATCACAGACAAACAGGATCCCACAGCTGTTTATGTTTTTGAACCCATTTTGCACAGAGAGGCATTTTTTGAAAAATGTATTGATGCAATGTTGAACATTATTACACAGGAAAAACTACACGTAAAATAATCACAGCGTGACGCCTCTGCCTTTGTAAGCGGAGGGACAGTAACTGCGTGTAAACCTGCAGACAGTCAGATTAACAGTATTTTGTCGCTATCTGCCATTCTGCTATTCATCTCATGTAAACAATAACGTGGCCAAAAAATCTCCGTTTACGGTGATTCGAAACGTTTACGTGGACGAAACAGCTGCGTGTTCAAAAATACTCGTGTAGGTGCGGACGCAGCGTAAAAGAGTTAGTAGTTTGTTTTATTACTACCTGTAATTTATTGCAGTTTACTTGCATTTGCTTAATTGTTTGCTAAATGTTTGAGGTGAAATAAACTGCAATGCGGCAAAATATGGGTGTGTGTGGTTGGAGGATGTGTTTGTGCGGGGGGGGGGCATTTTTCCTGGGGCCTAGCAAAAGAGGTTTGGGAGCCACTGACTTAGAGAGTTCCTGAGTTTGACAGCCTGAACTCTTCCACCTGCGGCAGATACGCAGGAGTTTGTTTCCTGTCTCTTTCTCGTGGCGCAGCTGTGGGGTCTCTCCATCATCACCTCCGCACTCGTCAGCCTCGTTAAACTGAACCACAACTCAAACTGTGTTGAGGAATGGGCTCTGAGTCGGGTGTTTGTGTTGTGACCGTATGCATGCAGCTGCAGACAAACACAGCATTTCGATTGGCTTCTTTTCCCTAAAGTCCGCACAGCTGACTGAGAGGTGCACAGGTCTGTGTGAACTTCAGAGCCGAAGGGGAAACCTGCAGTCTGAGCTCGTGTCTTCACAGGTGTCCCAACCGCGATACTAAATGAATTATTAATAATTGCATTAAGTCTGATTCAGAGTCTCATCTGTCACCTTATAAGAATGAATCTCCTGTCAGTGTAGCAAAGGCATCGCGCCTCTATTTTGAAAGGCTGCCAAAACCAGTCCAAACAGTGTGAATAACAAGGCTGGACAGATGTTAACGATGGATGATTTTAAATGATCATCCCATGAATCAGCACAGCTGCCAAACACTTGTCACTTTGCACAAACAGGGTCGTTCACAATTAACAGCCGCCTCACAGTCGGGGTCATGCAGCCATCTTGAATTTTGTTTCATCAGCAGGCTGATTAGAAGAGCAGATGTGCAGATGTTGGTACCTGTGAAATGAAATGTTCCGCTTCTCTCTTAGAAAAACTGCAGATTTAAGTTTCACATCTTAGACCCCGAGGTTACGTCCACCTTTTAACTACAGTCTGTGTGTGTGTGTCTGTGTGAGTCACTGGTGCTGCTTCACAAACGTCACAGCTTTGTGTCTTTGCTGATGTGAAGTGAGTGTTTGTACTGCTTCTACCAGGAGGTGAAGCTCGGCGGAGCGCCCATGTCGCTGTCAGCTGACCTGAGCTGCCTGCAGGGCAGCAGAGGCGCCGAGCGCGAGGTGGCGCTGACCACGCTGGAGAAACAGCTGATCTGCCCCATCTGCCTGGAGATCTTCAACAAACCCGTCGTCATCCTGCCGTGCGAGCACAACCTGTGCAGGAAGTGTGCCAACGAGCTCTACCAGGTCTCTCTCTCTCTCTCTCACACACACACACACACACACACACACACACACACACACACACACACACACGTGGTGTGCGGACAGATTAAGTGGATTATCTGTGGCTAAACTGGGACATGTGGATGTTTAACTGGTTTGCTCACGGAGGCACCACAAAGTCAGCTGTCATGAACACATTCACTGTTATTGTTCTGTGTGTGTGTGTGTGTGTGTGAGTGAGCACAGCACAGACACACACAAGTAACCAAGTAAAGATGGCCACAGTGATGTCACAGGTTGGTGAGCGCTCGAAGCTCCCCCCTCATACAGAGGTTACCTGTCCATCACTGTGTAGCCCCGCCCTAATCCTCCTCCACTACCTGCTCCTCTCTGACTCTAACAGGACCATCATTTCTAAAATGAACTTCCTTTTTGTTCACTCACACCTGAAACCATGAACCAATCAGGAAAGACTTCAGGCGATCGTGGCTCAAGAGTTGGGAGTTCGTCTTGTAATCGGAAGGCTGCCGGTTCGAGCCCCGGCTCCGACAGTCTCGGTCGTTGTGTCCTTGGGCAAGACACTTCACCCGTAGCCTGCTGGTGGTGGTCAGAGGGCCCGGTGGCGCCAGTGTCCGGCAGCCTCGCCTCTGTCAGTGTGCCCCAGGGTGGCTGTGGCTACAATGTAGCTGCCATCACCAGTGTGTGAATGTGTGGATGTGCGAAGCACTTTGGGGTCCTTAGGGACGAGTAAAGCGCTTTACAAATACAGGGCGTCCGTCTTGTCACAGACCGCAGCTGCCCTCTGCTGGACATTACAGAGAAGGTGTATTGTAAACACAGCGTGTGCCCTGCAGAGCCTTCTCCCCCAGCAGTTCCTCCACTCGCACATCCAGGAGCATCAACATCTACACTGCTGCCATTTTTCTTATTTCACTGTCTGTGTATGAAGATATGACTCCAAATGTGCAACATGGTAATGAAACCTGCTGCTGCCTCACATCTGCGAACATTTTCACGTAAATCAGAGCCGTGCTAATGTTGACCTCCTCCGGTGCTCCAGCCTGAAGACAGAGGAGGGGAGGGGGGAACAAACGCTGTGATGGTAAAGGAGGAGCAGAGCGAAGGTTTATGGAGGACAGGCAGAAGGTTATGTTACAGAGGAAGATGCTGGGATAGGAGGAGGTGGAGCTAAATCTCAGGGCTGTGTGTCGTCACTGATTTCTAGAATCGATTCGATTGGAATCGGGGGAATTTTGCCTCAGACAGTCAGAAATATTATAATTCTGATCACGCATCAGCACATTTCCATATTTTTGCATCTATAAAAAGGAAGCTGACACTTGTGAGACTTTGTCACAGGTGTGAGCATCACAGCAGACGCCTTTGTGTCAAAGTAACTGAGGATAAAACAGAAAAACATGGAGGTGGTTTTCCTGGTCTGGGATTTATACAAATATTCTGCAGTAGATCAAAAACGAAAGAAAACCATTAATCAACACGTGAACATGACCTGATGCTGCTGACGTGAAGCAGAGCAACGTTACGGAGGTTTGATTACAGACACAGCTGAGAGTTTTGCTCCTCGTCATCATTTTAAAAAGTTTACATCTCTTCAGTCTTGAACCGCAGAAAGGAGACTTCCTTGTTGGAAGTCAGCACATAACAGTAGACTGGTGGGTAACAAGCCAGTGAAAATGCAGAAACAGATCTGTAGATGGGAAGCTGTTCGTGCCGTTCACTGAGACACAGAGCTGTGCATTACGTGTGATGGAAGCAAAACAGAAAAGCTAAGAGGCAATTCATGAGAAAGTGAACTGCGAAGCGTAGTTTGGATCTTCTTTTGCTTGGTTGTGTCAACTTTGCTTGGAGAGAGATGAAACCTTCAGCTCAGAATCTAGCACAAAACAACCGAGCACCGACTCCAGCTGTGAGCTGAGAGCTGAGAATGAAACTGAAGGTTGCTGAAATCCGGAGAACGGCTTTGTTTGTATTTCATTAGTAAAGGCTGAACAGAAATAGAGTAGAAGGAAGCTCGGTCCGTCCTGTAAGGGAGTGCAGACGTGGAGCTGTGATCACAGTAAAGCAGTGAGGAAGGACACAGGTGGGCACAGGTAAGCCGGGGCTGGCAACAACAACAGGAAGTAAAACCACAATAAGACAGACCGCCAAAGTAAAACTGGAGGTGACCAAGCACAGCTAACAGTACAGCAGATACACAAAGATCACGTAGCGAGGATCATTTCTGTCACTTTGATGTTGTGTGTCTTCGATGCTCCAGTAACAGATGTTGTGTGATGGGAGGCTCGGCCGCTGTTTGCCGCCCGGTTTGTGCGTCACGATGGCGTTCGGGGTTAAGCTGGCATTTTGGTTTCTTGCTTCCTGTGTGCAGCCGTCTCTGTTCCACGCTCGGACCACCATGTCGGTGAACAGCGGGCGTTTCCGCTGTCCGTCCTGCAGACAAGAAGTGCTGCTGGACCGCCACGGCGTCTACGGCCTTCAGCGAAACCTGCTAGTGGAGAACATCATCGACATCTACAAAGAGGAAATCAACAGCACCAGGTTGAGTCACAGCCAGGTGATGTCTGACGACAGGTGATTAAAGCAGAGACGCGGTGTTTAACCACTTCCTGTGTGTTCACCTCCAGGCCCCTCCCTCCGCCTTCACCTCCACCTCCTGCTCATTCAACATGCTCCGACCACGAGGGAGAAAAGGTGAACATCTACTGCCTCACCTGTCAGGTTCCCACCTGCTCGCTCTGCAAAGTCTTCGGGGCCCATCAGTCCTGCGAGGTGGCTCCTCTGAGCGCCATCTACCAGCAGCAGAAGGTACTGCAGTGACCTGCTGCCTGCGTTATTATTGTTATTAGGCGCTTAAATAAATGATCTCTGTGTTTGTGTGTCCGGCTCACACTGTTGCTCAGCTCTCACAGCTGTTTTCTGCTGAATGACCTGCAGCTGTTACCACCTCATGCAGTCACTTCCTTCTGTTCTCCAGGACCAGCTGCGCGAAGGCGTCGCCTCTCTGAGGGCGTTCAGCGACAAAGTCCAGACTGTGATCAATGAGCTGGAGGAGACCTGCAGACACATAGAGGTGTGTGATGTCAGCGATAACCAATAAACAACAATAACATTCATTGTAGAAGTCTTGTGATTGGCAGCTCAGTTCACAGTGTTAGAAACAGTCTGAGCTATGAGACGGTCACGGTTTGCCTTTCAGCATCCGCACGCAGGAGTAGCAGTGGCGTGTTTCTGTTGGGGGGCAGGTAGGGGCACAGATAGTGTTAAAAAAAGTCTATCAACTGTTAACCATAATGCAATAACCCTATAACCCTAATAACTCTTATTAGAATGAGATTTTAAAGGCTGTCAATATTAGTCTATAAGTAAGACTGGAGGTTCAATACCATGTGGATGGCCCGGTGTCGTACATGATGTTTCAAAAGGCACCGCATCCTGGTTATCTGGTGGATCATGAACAGGTGCTGGGATAATATCAAAAGATTACATTTCATTAAATAATGTTACGATTTGGGGTTGGCAGTGTATTGTTTTAGTGTAACAATAAAAAAACATGTTATTTAAAACAGGATTTTGTTTTACTTTCCAGTTATGTACCACAATACAAATATTAGGATTTGTCCCCTATGGATCGGTTGAACATCCCTTCCTTGCATTTTCCTTGTTCGTTCTCTCTCACACACCTTCATTTGTAGAACTCACAGGTGACAATGATGACTGCGGACATTGTTCTCTGCTTCTGGGTGTATTTTAGCCTTCTTAAGGAAGAAATCTTTTCATTCTTCCTGTTCTTTTATCTCTACTGGTTGGCTCTGAAGTAATAAAGCAAAAACTTGTGTTACAAACAACAACTTTCCTGATGACCTTGACTAGAAGTCAGGGATGTCAACTTCCGGCCCTCGTGGACCCTATCCTGCACGTTTTAGATGTTTCCTATCCGGTTGTTCAGTCTGACGTCACTAGCCATGTCTGGGCCTAAACTCCGCTGCAGGTCCATATATCAAACGATCACTGTGGCATTACTGAGAGTTGAAAAACTGTCTAAAGTCTTTCATCTTTAATAAAATGATCAGCGTTCTGCTCTACCAGGTGTAACAATTGAGTTTAACATCCAGGCATCCATGAAAACGGAATTTATGACATTTAACGGAGTTAGAAGTTAGCAGGAAGTTAGCTCGCTAGCTTCTATCTAAATACAATATAGCATGTCCTGACTGCGGGGTTTTGGAAACAAATTCAAACGTACAGCTCTGTTATCACTTCCAGCATAAATGAAGACAGAAAACTAAACAGCAGTGACGTTTGTAGGGTTACTGAAGTTGGGCTAGCTGGTATATAATGATGTGCTACGTGACCGCTAGCGACACAGCTATGTTAGCATAACATAAACAAGCTAACTTTTTTTTCCACTGGATAAAAGTTAACGTGAGTGTTCTCGGTGGTCAGGAACAAATGTAATCGCATGGCAGGATGCTGTAAAAGGACCAAACTTCAACCAGGAGAACAACTGAGATAATCCATCCACAATACGAGGTTAGTCATTCATATACTGCTGCATGGGCTGGGCTGTAGTTACATCCTAAGGTTTTAAAGACTGAGCTTAAATAAATGATTAGTGGTAATAAAAGCCGAGGGAGGTCAACAGTGATCACTGACTGTTTTAGGAGCTTTTTGAGATTAAATAGAAGAAAATACAAAACATTAAACATGTTAACAACACAAAAGTCATATTAAACGCAGACTACTTTAGACCCGGAAGTAGGATTCGTCGCGTCATCACTGAACAACCGGATACCAACAGAGCCAGTTCAAATCAAACAATCCCCAAACACCTACGTGTTTGTAAATGATCCTTTAAATCAGCTGTGTTGAAGTCTGGAAACATCTGGAACCGGGAGGACCAGAACTGCACATCCCTGCACTGAACATGGCACAGGGGTGATTCACTCTATTCATAACATGGAGCTGGCAGATAGGATCAGTAATGAGAGAAATTAGCTGGACCGCACGGTGCAGTGTAAGTGCTGCCTCATGGTAAACTTTGGTAATATTGATGTATACAGAACACTGGCTGATGATACAGTCAGCTGGCATGGTGTTAACCTGCAACCAAACCTGCAGCTCCACACAGCAATGCTACGACTTGGATTGTATCTTATAACTCATAATTCTTATGCTAGCTCCCCCAGCAGCCGACTGTCTCAAATATGCAACGGCTGCAATAATTCTTCAAGTGTTATTTTTTCCTTGGGATTCTAATTTAAGTTTACTAAACTCAACAAACTTAATATTACTTACTGGGACATTTATTCTCTCCTCATTTTCTTTCGCTGAAAAATTATTTTCCGCGGTGTCTCTTTCTGCTTGGTTCTCCTTCCTTTGCTACCCTGATGCTCATAGTGCAGAAGCCAATGCTGCATTCACTTACACTCGGACATCCGAGTTTCACGATGAAAACATAATCGTACATTGGCTATTTGATTGAATTTTATTGTTTTAGCTTCGGGGTGGCACCTGGGTGGCCAGTCTGGTTGGGGAGGTGACCTGTGCCCCCCCCAGGCCACCCCGCTGGACACACCACTGCTGAGTAGCCAGTTAACAATGAAAGTTTTTTACAATCTCTTCACCGAGTGTATTTACAGGCTGTGCGGGGATAGTGCTATATACAAGACGTGAGGGGGGCAGGCCTCCAGGAATCTGGGGAAAAGAGGATCACACACACGCTCCTCCCTCTCTCTCAGCTTTGTGACCAGTCGCTCCTTCCACACACTGCTCCTGGAACAATGCGATGGTCCGAGGAAGCTCGATACAAACAAATGCACGTTAATATTCTGCACACGGGCACGAGAAACCTTGGCTTGAACTTGTTACTGACGGGAGTTTAACAACGATCCAGCGCCAAACAGCAGACCTCTCCCCTCTTCAATACCGGCTGGTCCTGATGAGGTCCAGGTGTTTCCAATACAGGGAGGCGTGGGCCGAGGGCGTGAACCCACCATGATGTCCGCCCCAGCAAAACAGGAGAGAGAGAGAGAGAGCGAACATAATGACCAGCTCCTTGCTGATCCCGCAGGTCGTGACAGGGACGTGTTTCAGATCGTTTCATGACACCTTTGCTCATCTCTTCACTTTGTCAATTCAGCAGATGGCCCCGCCCCTCCCTGAGCCTGGTTCTGCCGGAGGTTTCTTCCAAAGGTTTTTCCTTCCCGCTGTCGCCAAAGTGCTGCTCACAGGGGGTCATATGATTGTTGGTGTTTCTATGTATTATTGCAGGGTCTACCTTACAATATAAAGCACCTTGAGGCGACTGCTGTTGTGATTTCGAGCTCCTCAGACTGCAGCTGCAGAACATCTGCACAAAAGCTGCTCGTTAACACGTGCACACACATCACGATCCAGTTATTGAGCATGTGATGAAGCAGAGTCTGCACGAAGATGAATTCAAAAGTGTCAGGAGTCCATGAAAGAGCCTCGTGGTTTATCTGCGTCAGACCTGACTGACTGTGTCGTTGCTCCTCAGGAGAACTGCAGCATTCAGAAACAGAGCGTGTGCGAGAAGTTCAACCGCATGTTCTCCATCCTGGAGGAAAGACAGAAGGTCAGAGTTCAGCCCTCGTCCTCAGTGACGTCGGGACTTTAAAATATAAATGTGTGCCGTGCGCGTAGGTTTCCTGTTTTATTTTGGTAGTCCCGTGTTGCTTGTGCTTTGTCTTCAGTCTGACTTCCTGCCCTGTGGCAGTGTCTGCTGTGTGTCCCTGTGTCTCCTTTCCCTGGTTACCCTCAGTGTGTCTGCATGAGGAGTGAGCTTCCTGTTTGGACTTTGCACCAATAAAAGTACGTTTTTGTTTTTGAAAGCTGCAGACCCAATCAGACGACTGCAACCTCACAAAGTCCTTCTTCTTTTACTTGGTTGCCTCCATCGCTGCTTCTGTTTCAGCAGGAAGCTTCAGTTCCCTGACGTCACTCTGTAAACGCTGTGAGCAGGAAACTGATTTTACAGTCCCAAGCAGAAAGAAGCAGTCGCTGTTTTGTCACCGCACAGAGACCCGCCTGCTGCTCTGTCGTGTCTTCGTCTGAGGGACGTAATCAGGATAACGTCCTTCGGATGAGGACACGTGTCCTCAAACACGTTGCAGCCTCTGCGGTGAATGTTCTTGCGCCTGCTGTCTGTTTGTGACAGAAAGCTCTGTACTACGTCTTGTTTGAACACGATGGTCACGCCTCATAGTGTTTCTTTTTACTGTGATCGAAGGCGATGGCGCAGCGAATCAGCTCTGAGCAAGAGGAGAAGACGGGCCACGCGCGGGCGCTGGTGCGTTGCCATGATGACAGCATGGCAGCCAACAGCAGGCTGGCGGAGAGCGCCGCGAGCAGCATGGAAGAGCCCAACATGGCCGCCTTTGTTCAGGTGAGCGACTCCCGTTTCCTGTGTGCGGCGGTGACGAGTCTGACTCGGCTCATTTGTCTCCTCCTCCTCTTTCAGAGTTCAGCAGAGATGATCACAAAGTGAGTGACGGGAAATATTCTTCACGCCTTCCTTCACTTCGTCAGCATTAACCAACCTTCTTTTGCTTCCTATACCTCCTCGCGTCCTCGCCGTCCTCAGGGTGAAGGCGGCGAGTGCCTCGGGTCCGTCCGAGACGCTGAGACCAAGTTACGAGCGCCTGAGTCGTTACAGGGTTAACTTCAGCGAGCAGGAGAGGGCGCTGAAGAGCATCGACTTCATCAAAGGTTCGACTCGTTCGGCTCATTTCCACCTCCCCAACCCGACACAGGGCAGCTCTGCATGACACGAAGGCTACAATAAGCCATCTTTATATGATCCTGCAGCGCTTCCTGTTTAGCTCCTCCCACTTTAAAGTGCCTTTCCTCTGATTGGTTTAAATGCTGTGGGTGTGGCTTCTGTTTGGAGCACATTACTGCACAATGAGCTGGTTATGGGTTGTTGTTGGAGTAACCTCACAGCAGCCGTGTTATCGGTCAGAGGATCCGCAGTGTGCGACGCCATGTTGGCACCAACACTCTGAGGATGCAGGAGGTCAGCTGTCATCAGTGATACCTGCCCAGGTGCTTCCCTGTGATCATCGTAACACAGATGTCTTCAGCTGCAGCGGGTTACCAAACTAATCAGGTTGTAGTGTTTTATCTCCACAATACAGACACGTGCTTTAATTTAACGTCCCCTCCTGAAGAAGCAGGGCGAGGGGCGGCGCCTTCACATGTAGGTGTAGTAGGCGCCAAGCTTGGTCCTGGAGGTCCTGAGCAGAGGCAGAATAACTCACAGTGAAGCTGCTGCAGAGCATCAGGAGCCACGTCAAGAAACAATAATGACGACGAGTATGAAGGACTGCAGCTGCAGACGAACTAGTGTGAGCAGTATTCATTGGTCCAGCTCTCAGCCGTTAGACGTGGGCGTGCATGTTAAAGGTCACTTCTATAAAACCCCGCCCATTTTTAAGTCTTTGTTCATTTCTGTTCATGCTCAGATTTTCTGAAATCTTCTAAAATTCAGAAAATGGAGCGATGCAGGAGAGAAAACAAAAATGAATTGAATGAAAAGTCGTGGAGTAAAAGAATGAAGCAGCAAATACATTATGAATAAATAAACATGTTTACATCACTGCATTATTCGTGTTGCATTTACATCAGTTCATCTCATTATTTCCTTTGTGATGTTGGCTCCTCCTCCCTCAGCATCATGGTTTTGTGATATCTCTCCAGTCGTGAAGGATGTTCCTGAAGAACCAGAGCCAAAAGAACCCAAAGATTCTTTGATCCAGAACACAGAACCAAACGGCAACCAGCAGGCCGCAGAGGAGGTTTCAGAGCAGGAGACTCCTGAGCTGGACTCGGGTCATATCACGGAGGGAGAGGAGGAAGCCGCCGCCGAGCTAGCTAAAGAGGGCGGCGAACGGCAGGAGGGAATGAGCACACAGCAGGTAGAGTATCACACCTGCTTTAAAGACGCTCACCTTTACATTTGATTGTAAACTACTCAGAATTTCTCTAACATATAATCTAATGAAAGAGTCCATCAGTAGAGCTGAGGGTCGGCTGTGAGACATGAAGGTTGTCCAAATATGGTCACTTCCTGAAACAAAACCAACATGGTGGCAATTGAAACGTTACCAATGAGGCTTCAAAATGCTACAAACCGTGAACAGCTGGACCTCACTGACCAATGGGCTTGAGTCTGTGTCCGTCTTTTGTATACAGGGTTTGCAGGAAATGCATGTTTTACTAAGAGAACATTTGCAGGTCTCCAAAACCATCACGGAGGGATAAACACAGCGAGTGGTTAAACATGTGGCTGTAACTGTCTTCACCTGTCAGTGTGAGGGGATGGATGAAGAGGAGGAGGAGGATGCTGACTTTTACCCCGGCTGGTGCACAGCTGGCTTGAGCCCCTCAGCTCCTGGACAAACCCTGCCGGAGGTCCATCGATGCATCAGCGAGGACGGGTTCACTTCATGCTGCTGGGGTCAAATCTCCTCCCACAAGGCTGCCTATCTGTCCTCCATGAGTCCCCATCTGCTCTCATATCTGCTCAAAAAATCCAGCAGAAGAACCTCAGAGCGAGGAGGAGGAGGAGGTGCAGGGCTGGGCGTACCTGTCCGAGGCCGCTGAGGAGCAGCTGAACGAGGCCGAAGGAAAGGGAAGCAAAGGATGCTCGTCACTGGTGCCGGCGCAGTGAGCTCAGGGTGAGGCTGGGGAGGAGCGAGGAGGATGAAGCTGTGAGGAAGGAGAAGCGTCACACGGAGAGCAGAGACGGCGAGTTTGGAGCGTCGAAAGGAAGAGAGGACGACGAGAAGAAACCCAAAGGCTCTGACGTCACCGTGGAGACGAGAGGTGCTGAAGACGCCCGTTCTCAGGTCAGTGTCATCCTTCGTCATCATCATGGACCAGGCTCTGCACGCTGCTCCCACCCACAGATATGGCTCCACCTCCACAGCTGCTTCTTCTTCTCTTTTTATTCGTTTTGTTTCTGCGAGCCGAGCGTGATGCCGGGCGCCGGCGCAGCCTGCAGGCTCAGACATCAGTTTAAATATGGAAAAGGGAATAATCAGAGCTTTAACCCTCCATGTACGGGAGCAGGAGGGAAGCACAGCTACACCTGAATGAACAGGTGGAGACTTCCCACCTGAGCCGCTCAGCCGGCTCGTTAGAGTTAGCAAATAATCCACCGCATCTCACCTCCATCCTCTTCCTCATCCCTCCTCCACCCTCCTCTCCACCTGCAGGCTGTCACACTGTTCTTCTACCTGCTCGCCCTCCTGGTCATCCTGCAGAGGGCGTGGGCTTACGTCGGCTGCTTTATTTGCACATAAACGCCACACGGAGCCGCACGAACATCACTGCCGCACAGCTCAGGTATGCTCACCTGCGGCATGCTTTTATTGTGAAAAGCATGTGACTCAGAATACTTTTATTTTAAAAGGATAAAAACAGCTTTTCTAGGATCCTTTTGGTCAGACTACATTAAAGATGAATTAATCTTTACTTTTAGACGATCACTGATGCGTTTTATTATAAACATAATAATTCTGCTTCTTACAGAAAACACTTTAAACTCACAGCGACTACAAATAAATGAAATCAGGTTACAGTCAGTCGAATTTGTTTTTAAAGCGAGCACTGATTGTCTAAAAAAATCTATAATAATAAAATTATTTGAACTTTATTCTTTTTTATTTTACTTTTTTTTTTACCCCCATACTACTATCACTGTTACCGCAGTACTTATACTATTAATACTCTTACTGTGTGGTACTGAGTGGAGCACAGGAGCGTGGTGGGACTGGACAAACTTACAGTGCAGACAAGGAGCGGAGACTCAGCTCTGCTGACACCCTGTGGTCGGTCTGTGTAATGACAGTTTTAATTCTCTGTAGTATAAATATGGAAGCATTATCACTGTTTTATTCAGGCTTTATTAAAGCATAATATTATATCATTCATGATAAACATTTCCATTTATTAAATATGTAAATTTCTCTCCCACCACACGTCTGTCATTAACGTTGCTCTAAAATTGAATTCATAATAATCATCTGAAACATGTCTTTGGGCCAGTTTGCTTAAGCTCTGCGGACACTTGATTTAATATAAAGAAAAGCTGTTTATAATTATGTAAAAGCTCATTCATGCAGATTAAAATACAATAATGCAACATTCTGTAATCGTGACATCAGAGCGAGAGGAAATAAAGACCAACCAAATCCAGCAGGAAGTCAGTTTGGAAATAGAAAGGTCAAAGGTCACCATTTTGAACATCAGGACAGGATTTAAAATAGTTTGGAGCAAACAGGAAGTTTATCTCAGGTATGAGACACCAGGTGAGCTTCCAGGTGACGTCTTGGTCGTCTCTGCGTGTTAGAGAGCCAAATCCGTTTTAACCATCTTTTAATCTGAAATCTTAATCTGCAGGATTCAGGAGACTCGTACTGCTCACGCTCACCTCCACCTGCTGTCCCTCCAGGAGGGAGACCCACGGCCCCCGCATCGCTGCCTCCACCTCCTCCACTTCCTCCTCATCTGCCCAGTTTTTCTCCTGGCTGAGCCCCACCCACAACAAGAGTTAGGCAGTGGGTGGATGGTTGGGGGGGATTCCTCTGAGAGATGTTTGGGCTCTTATTTTGAAATTGTGCCTGAGAAATTACATTTTTGGGCTCGTTTTTGTAGAAAGTGTGACAGACGATCGCTGACCTGACAGGAAGTGAAAGCAGAGAAATAACGAGGTTCACAGGCCGAGGAGGCGTGATACATTTATGTGCGTGTGTCGTGATGATGATGATGATGATGATGCTTCTCACATATTCATTGTTGATTTTTAAATAATAATTTTTCTGATGCTGATTTTGTTTCATGACTGACTCATTCAGTCTTTGGACACTTTGAGTTTCTGCGTGTTTTGTCAGTGATGCCTGAGATTAGGGACAAAACAGGTTTTAATTTTCTAAAAAATATTTTTGATTTTTCAAAATCATATTTACATATAATTGTTACACAAAGTTTTGGCCGTCTCACCATGTTTTGGTCTCCCAGGTGTAACATTTTTTAATAATTTATGTTTTTGCTGGAGAAGTGCAACGTTTTTGTCAACACCATCAGACACAAAGAAATGCAAAATATATATTTTAAATAAAGTGTTTCAGCTAGTTTGACTTTTAGCAGCTTCTCTGTTCTACTGTTTATGCTTTCAAACTAATTATACCACATTTAAAAGTAAGATTGTTTGGCTTTTTGTTATTAGAGTTACAGTCGTACATATTTTCAGAAGCTTGTATTTAATCTCCATAAGAAACAATCATATTTAGCAGCATGAAAATTACACATTTATTGAGAAAATTAACGTTTTTTATTGGAATATCATGAGGGAGCAAAACATATGGTTCTTCAAAAGGGAAAAATAAACAAAAACCCAGAATTTTGGAGTTGATAAGGTGTTGACGGTGGAAGCGTTGGGAAGGTTACTTTTCAAATGTATTCCACTACAGATTACAGATTACATGCCCTGTGGCTGTGACGCAGTTTTATCACAAAGTTGTGCCATAAATGAAATTAAAACAAAAAAACTCACCATGGCATGTGTATCGAACAGGAAGTGGTAAAGGGGTCCTCAGAGTGTAAGCTGCCCACAATCATTCCTGATTTTTTTGTACTTTTTTAAAAATCTGATGGTGTTGACAAAAACTCTGGACACGATTTTAATCACTTAAAATATGCAAAAATAAATTTCAGGTGTACATTTTGATATTAAATAAGGTATTGACTTAAATACTTAGTGACTTGATGTTTCATTTTACATTACTGTTCATTTTTCTCTCTGTTTTAATATCATCACACCTGCTTGTGGACAGTGGATTTTTAGGGTACTGGTAATGTATTGTACCATTTAAAGTAAATATATATGCATAACAAAACACAAAATCATACTTTTGTTGTGTAAACATTGCCTTGGTTTGTCTCTTAGTCAGCTGGGTTAACACTTGTGTGCATATTTTTAACCCCAAAATCGGGTTTTATCGGCGGACGTGTTTTGTCCCTTATCTCAAGAATCACTGAAATCCACGGACGTGGTGTTTGCGCGTGTGTCATGAGGGCGTCTCGCAGGTTTAAAAATCACATCGGTCAGATTTCTGAGGCTGGAGACGCTGTGCGTGCTGCGAAGAGCTGTTCTGCATTTCCATTCACAGATAAACACAAAGTGTCAAACCAAAGTATTTCAGCAGCATTTTGCAGCTGTGCTGAGGAGAAACCACTTCCTGTTTGGATGACTGCCCTTTAAAAATAAAAGCACACCTGCCTTAAAGCGCCAATCAGAGCTCAGCAGACCTGTCACACTCTCTGACGGTGTGTTTTTAGGTTTACACACAAACACTAGTGATGGGCAGATGAAGCCCCATGAAGCACTGAAGCTTTTCATCCAATTGGTTCACCCCAACGCGAAGCTTCATGAAGCTTCATTTGCTCTAGCAGGACACCTACTGGACGTAAAAATAATAGCTGGCATGAATTTGAAGAGTGTGGCATTTTGCACACAGCCTGTAAATGTCAACAACAAAAGGAGTGTGTAAAACATGTATATTGTAGTGATGGCAGTATACTGTGTATATTTATAGTGGCAGTATGGGAAATGATTATTTGGAAATGCTTGAAATGGAAATGATCATTTACTGTGAGGTGAGGTGTGGTTGGGGTGTGGACAGTGGTTGTGCTTTTGTAACGTTGAGGTATGGACAGCTACCTCAGTCCTGCCTGTTCACATTTTATTCTGTAAAAACTAAATTTTCACTGCTTTTATGGCCTTTTTAGTGGGGAGAACATAGCTGGGATCTAATGATTTAACAAATCTTTTGAATCCTTTGTCCTCCACAATGCTAAATGGCTGGGAGTCCTCAGTCACCATGCTGACCAGGTCTTCATCTATTTGAGATTGTTCTCCTGAGGAAAGACAATAAAGATAAAGCACAAATATAAATATCACACACGTAACTTATAACAGTTGTATAATATTGTTATATCATTTAGTAACATTACTGCATGCTATATTATCATTGCATTTGATGGCTCACCTGGTCTTGCTCCACGATCGGTGTCCCCTTATTCTCATGCAAAGCTCTGTAGTGCCTAAGCATGGATGAGGTGTTGTTGTTATAGCCCAGCTCCCTGGCACATAGCAAACACTTCACCTTGTACAAAAGTCAAGACAGCTCAACATAAATTGTATTGCAGCATCAGTATCATGACAATACATCTTCTGTAGAAATTCACATACCTTGTTGGGAGGAATAAGATCAAAATGTTCCCACACAGGGGAGGACATCCTCCTCTTCTTAGCTGGCTCCATTCTCTCCTGACTTTCCTCACTCTCATAAACCTCCAAACTGTCTCCAAACTCTCACTAACCGCAACTCTCCATCAAACACCCACATTTTTGAATGAAGTCTGAGGGTTTATATCGCTGTCATAGCTCGCGGCAAAGTTCAAACCACTTCATGAACCAGTCACGTGGTACAGCCGGGCAGCGAGGCTTCGGACGTCATCATTTTCAGCTCCTCCCATAAATGAAGCAAGCCTCGATACGCGCTTCGCGGAAACGCCCCCTCAATTACTCGACACACGCTCCGAAGCCTCGATACAGAACGTCCCATCACTAACAAACACGTCAATGTGACGTTTTTGTGTTTCTGCTGCTGTAAAATGTGTCGTCATGATTTAAAAACACGTTGGTCTAAAGTAAATCTGTCACCTGTGCTCCTGGAGTCCACGCAGAGGCCCACTCACAGCCGGGTTTCTGCCACAGCTAACAGTAATGCTAATTATTAAAACATTGTTTTCTGTGTGTTATAGTAGGTCTTACAATATAAAAGCACCTGAGGCATCTGTTGTTGTGATTTGTTGTTTCTGTAACAGGTAACCCACGAGCACGCACAAGCTCTGAAAAATATTAAAGTTCATCAATATTATTTTTGATTAAGGTGCTAAATTACATTTATTTACACAAATATGCATTTGAGAGGTTGAATGTAGTGACTGCTCTCAGACGTGCGAGGTGCTCGCTCATGTTTGTGACTAAAGTCAGTAGTTCAGTTTGAAATTCATCGCTCCTGTTTAAAGAGGCACGACTCACTATATTAAATATATATGAAATTAAAATGAATGTTTGTCTTTTATTGTTTTTATGACAGGTGTGCAGTGAATCTGATAAGCACTGTACCTGTGTGTGTGTCATAGATAATCTCAGAACAGCTGAGTAACAAACCGAGAAGAAACATCTGCTTACTCTTCACGTCGAGAACATCTGTGCACTGTGATGTAGAGATGCAAGCCGGAGTTAGAACAGGCCTGGGCTGTACCTTCATGTTTGTACCACAGGACGCAGCAGTGAGTCAGGGTGACCTTTATTTAGCAGGTAAAAGCATAGCAGCATCCGGAGGAAACGCGGCTAAAATAAACGAATAAAATAAAAAACCCGCTGATGCCGTGTCGCCCCCTGCAGGTCAAAGTTTACAGTGGGTTGTTACAAAAAACACCTTTAACCAGAGTGATGACACACCTCAGTGTGATTGGTTCACTGTGTTTCTGCCAGTTTGGAAATGTAACGTGTAATCTGTTCTTCAGAATTGTACTCGGACTGTTAAAAAAACGTGAAGACTCAGACACTGATGAATATATCGATAATGGATTTTTTTTAATTTCCGAGGCAGGTAATCCACTATTTCTTAATAAAATAATAGAGGAGTCATCAATAAATATTTCCCAGTCATCGCCTCCAGGCACTAACGTAATATTTTGAAATTCCCCGCCGGATGTGCCTCTGTTGTTTGGCGTTAATTTCACGGACCGTGGGATAAACGACTGCTGCTCCCCGTGTGTTCTTGTCGACGACTTTCTGTCAGCGAAGCTGTAGTGTGGACGGTTTGTGCTCAGTGTGCCGCTCTGCTGTCCGCTGCGCTCCACCTGAAACTTTAAATCTTCGAAAGAGGAGTTTAATCCGCGAGAGAGCGACGCCATGGACCCCGCCAGCCAAGGTAACGCTGAGTGTTAGCCTAGCACGGAGCTAGCCTAGCCTAGCCGAGTGTGAGAGTGCGCAGAGCGGCTCTCAGCGGATACTTTAGCCACTTTAATCGGTCATAAACGGCCGACAGCCCACTGTGTGAGCCCGGTTTGATTGTACGAAGCTGGGAGATCACCGAACATTGGCCACAGGCCCGGTTCCCGGGCTCTGAGCTCGGGTTTGTGGGTTAGCCGCTGAGTGGAACTTGAATCATATTAAAAACGGAGCTCCGTGTTTACGGACACGGACACTGCCGACGTGTTTAACCAGCTCAGACTCCAGGTAGGATTGGCTGGCTGCCACAAACGCAGCAGCAGAGGCTCCTGTATTTACCTGGAGCCTCACCTGAGTGAGTCACCGACCCCTCCTGTCAGGTGGACACAGCTAACTGGCTGTTAGCATGCTAGTTGCTGCTGTGTCATCACTGACTTTTCAGACTGACAGCTTCATGTTGTGTTGACGCTGTGTTTACAGCTGAATCAGGCTGTGTTCTCTCACACTGCCAGGGTGGCTTAGCATGATTCACAAATCAGAATAAGCCTTACAAAGGGAAGTTTTAAACAGCAGGTGGGTGGAGCTTTTGTTTGTCGTGATGACATCATACAGCTGGAAGAGTAGAAAAAGTGCAGAATAGGTCAGCCTTAAAAGCAGCATTTAGTCAGACTGTGAAGGGAGCTTTGTCTTTATTTTAAGGTGAGGCGTGAATTCAGGTTTCAGGACAAAAAGGAAATGACTTCCTATTGATCATCTGCTTTTAATAAAGCCAGCACGTGCACCTTTCTGTCAGTGGGATTAAATTTACTCGAGCTCAAAAAACCCAGATTTGTTAAACGTTCAACATCAGTTCAGGTGAAGACGCTTGTTTTCAGTAAGACAACCCCAGAACGTGAGGAATAAACGGGACAGACGTGTCTTGCGTCAATGCTTGAGCCAATAGGATCCGAGGTGACCTGATGACGCCTCGGTCGGCTCCTGCAGGCCCTCTCTCTGTGAACTCCCCGCGCTGCTCTGCAGCTCTAATGGACGTTTTCAGAGCAGAGGTTACTGCTGCCTCTCGTCTGTGCGCAGCAGGGCGGATAAAGAGGGACGTCCGAGTCTGTGGAGTGACCCCGCAGTAACTACCCGATGAAGCAGGAAGAGGTTTGCTGACTGCTTTGGGTCGGCCTTCAGTAACGAGGCTCGGTCGCTGCTGGCTCACAGGGCGAGGCAGCAGCTGTTGTGTTGTGTTATCAGCAGAAGTGTAAGGAAGGTGTGGTTCACATGCAGGACACGGCTCAGCGTCTGCAGACTCGTCAGACCGCTGCCACATCAGATGATGAAGCTGATAACGCGCACACACACACACGGTTTCTCTGTGAGGGCAGTGAGGAAGTGAGACCGCAGCCGGAAGCATGAAGGATTAGGAAATGACTCTTCTTCAGGGGATCATGGAGGGATGTGCGGGAACAGACCCACAGTGATGACACTGTCGAGAAACCCTTTGAGGCAGCGTCACCTGATGCTTCCCACCTGACCCTGTCAGAGTTACCTGAAATATTCCAGGGTCTGATGTCTGGTCCCTGCTGTGTTAGGTCAGTAAAATCCTTTGGAGGTTCTTAATGTTTTGACCATTTTGGGTCAGGTGGTGTAAGCAAACGTGGAGGTGGAAGAAACTTTGATTTTATTTGTTACTCCCGCTGCAGTGATGTAAACTGGGAACGCCCCTATAGCAGCGACTCAACTTTCAAAATTAGAGTGGGGGGTTTGTCAGTCATAGATTAATACTGTAGCCCCACCCCCACCTGTGACACTAGCAGGACCATTTTTGTATGTCACATGAACGGTGATGTTGTTGCTATGGCATTCACGTAAACACGAGAAGGTCATTTTTACTGTGATTAAATGTTCCTTTGAAGGCGCTGCCCAGGTGCTTGCATGCGGCCTGTGCCGAGGGTCCGGCTGTAACGCTGTGTCAGCGCTGCTGTAACCAGGAAGTGTGGAAGGACGTCCTTCAGTAACGACATGAATGATGCCGGCGAGCATCGAGAGAACATTGTGTGGTGTTTTTGTGCCTCTATAATTGCAGATGTTGTCTATTATTTTGAAATGCTG
Organism: Aulonocara sp. 'chitande type north' Nkhata Bay; assembly: GCF_057382095.1. Lineage (NCBI taxonomy): Eukaryota > Metazoa > Chordata > Actinopteri > Cichliformes > Cichlidae > Aulonocara > Aulonocara sp. 'chitande type north' Nkhata Bay. The sequence continues at coordinate 19,209,932 of NC_141363.1, forward strand.
GGCTGTAATTCCGAGGCTGAATCCTGCACACTCGGGTCAGTGTAGCTGCGCAGACACACACACACTAAAGGGTGTTTGTGCGATGTGAAACCTGATTTAATGCATTATGACTGTCAGCACAGGGACAGCGTTACTTTAATGCACCGGGGGACGCTGGGTAAGAATCGCTTTGACTGCCATCTGTCCATCGACACACCCCCGCCCAGTAAAGTCTGTGACAAAGGCGGGCTCAGACGGACGCACAATCGTACAATAATCTGCTCTTCGACCGTGAGTCAGGATTTATTGGGGCCCAGCTGGCTGTGCTGGAAATGCGGGTAAACCTGCGTTGAGGCCATTGCTCATTGGCTGACACACCTGCGAGGTCACCATTATGGTGGTCTGTGTCGTCTCTACAGTCGGTCATCAGTGAGATTTTTTTCTCAAGTGTGGATCCTGGTTTAAATGAAACGGGTGGAGGTCACAGGGTCATCCTGCTGATTTTTACCATTTGCCGGTCTGACCGGGGTCGCCAGCGTTTCCTGCTGACTCACGTCCACCGCCAGAGGTCCTCCGTGTTGGACCGCACTGGTCCACAGGCTGCTACGCCCATCAGAACCAGTCCTTCTGTTCCAGCATGACTCAGTTTCTTTCTCAGTGTGGCAGTGTTCGCAGCAGCTGCTGCCACTTCCTGTTTGATATCAGCTGCCGCCAGCACTCGCCTTTTCCTGTGTGTGCGTGTGTGCGCGCGCCTCTGTTGCTTTCAGCATTGTCTCAGTGTCTCTAATCCCGCCTCCTCCTCTTCCTCCTCTCAGATATCAACCTGAACTCTCCTAACAAAGCTCTCGGCGTGGATCGCACAGACAGCCTGTCCGACGTGCCCGTGGAGGGCGCTATGGGGAACCCAGCCAACCCTCCTCCACCTGGCCTGACGGAGGAGGAGGCGGAGGAGCTCCGCACCGAGCTCACCAAGGTACACACCACACCTGCTGAGATCCCAGGTGCTCGACAGCACCTGTGTGGTGGGGGCGGGGCTTCTTTAAGTGTTAGTTTGCAGTGTTTGGATCCAAAACTGGAGCTCAGGAGTTTTGAAATGAAGTGTCAGGTGACTGATTACAGCGAAAGGTTTCACTGAGCAGCTGTTTAATTTAACCCTCTGATCCTGTGACTGTCATGACATCATGAGCGCTGCGTTTACGCCACGGCCTCTGCGGTTAAACCGTTACTTGAGCCTGAAATAAAAATGGTAAATGGCCTGTGTTTGTATAGCGACCCCAAAGCGCTTTACATATCCAGTCATCCACCCATTCACACACACATGCACACACTGGTGATGGCAGCTACATGTAGCCACAGCCACCCTGGGGCGCACTGACAGAGGCGAGGCTGCCGGACACTGGCGCCACCGGGCCCTCTGACCACCACCAGTAGGCAACGGGTGAAGTGTCTTGCCCAAGGACACAACGGCTGCGACTGTCTGAGCCGGGGCTCGAACCGGCAACCTGCAACCGGCAACGCCACTTGAGCCTGTTTTTTTTAAAAAAAAAAATTTTTTATATTGAGATCAGACGCCCGGACTCGGCGGTCGCTAATGGACCGGGTGCTGGTTACCTAGGTAACCTTCTAATGTACTTACTACCACTTCATCAGTCAGTCAGCAGTATCCTGAGCTCTCACTGGTAGTCGCTACAGTTGAGAACAATTTTATTTGCCCCGCCCCCTTTGTGTTGCCAGTGTGTGTTTGTTTTCTTCCTTCCTGTGTGAACGCAGCTTTCTCCAAGCCTCCAGAAAACAGTTTGAGGGGTGGGGGTGAATAAGGATGGTGGTGTTTACGGTCTCTCCATCAAATAACGTGACTTTCTGTGGAGTTGGATTTAAAGCTCCTGTTTTAAGAAAGTCTGTGAATGTGTTTCAGGTGGAGGAGGAGATCAACACCCTGCGGCAGGTTTTGTGCGCAAAAGAGAGACACGCCGCAGAGCTGAAGAGGAAACTCGGCCTCAACCCGCTCAACGAACTCAGGCAGAACCTCACGAGGAGCTGGCAGGACGTGCAGACCTCCAACGCGTACGTATCTGTGAATGCGCCGGGAGGTTAGGCTGTCCTCGGAGAGCTTTCGTATATCTCGGTGCTTTACGTTTCAAATGTTCTCCACAGCTTAGACTAAATAAAGGCTCCATTCAGTCCCAGCAGATATCGCTCACAGCCTTCAGCTCAGCTCTGAATAACAAGAGGACCGAAGGTTGGACTCTTGCAAACATTGATTTGTTCTGGATGGCGTCGCGTTTAATTAGCCTAAATTCATGTGTTTGATGGCTTTGGCTTCCTCAGCTGGTTCTGTCAGAGGTTTCTTCCTGTTAAAAGGGAGTTTTTCCTTCCACCGTCACCAAAGCTGTATCTGGTTTGCCACGATGTGGACTGAACCCCGAGGCTGTCAGGCTGGGAGGTCCCCACAGGTGAGGAGACGAGCTGTTGAAGCATGAGTACTGTTCAGCAGTCGGAGGCTCGCTTCACCGAGGCTGGAGGTTCAGCCAGAGTCTGTGGATCCTGATTGGTTTGCAAAGAAGAAACTGAACAAGTTGAAGGCCTCGGCTTGTGGCACAGCCACATCTGCACATAGAGTCCAGCTTCACCTGGTTTGGATCCCACCTCCTGATGCTGAGGAGGAGGTGTGATCCTGAGGATGTGCAGGGAGCACCTGCTGATAGACGAGCTTCTGGCACAGGATGCGAGAGGGTGTGTGCGAGTCCCTGCGGGCGCCGGTAGTAACGAGCTGCAGACTGACCCATCCGGTTTCACGTTGCATCGTTCAGATGAAACGGAAGCTGCAGAGACAGTTTCATCTCTGACGCGCTCAGACGCAGCGGCGCTCTGCGCTTTAATGGCAGCAAAGCTTTTCTGAAGGAAGGAGAAGTCACTGCTGTCTAACCTTCTGTTAGTGAGGGGCAGCCAATCAGCAGAAAGTGGGTCTATAAGGGGCGGAGCTTGTTTCAGACAGAGCTGCAGGATGACAGGAGGGGTTATACTGAAGTGTGATTCAGGCTGAGCTGACGCCGTCCTGTGTGTGTTTCCAGCTACGTGAGAACGGCTGAGACGCTGGGCGAGTGGAACGAGCGGGTGACCCGTTCAGATCTGTGAGTCGACGCCGTGCTCGCTGCTCGCTCTGTTTGCTCTCTCACGCTCTGACTTTGGCACCCAGCTTCTAACGTGTGCGTGAACATTTCAGCGGTCTAGTGTGGGAGCTGCTCAGGCTCACCTGCAGCTGTCTGCTCGGTCTCAGGTCCCTGAGCCGGACCTCTGCACCGTGTTTGTGCTGTCGGAGCATTTTTAATGACATCATGTGACCGATAACATGGCTGCTGTGACGTTTCTGTACTAACAGACCAGGAAGAAGGCTGAGCTCCAGTTACTGAGGACTGAGTGTGAGTCTGTGATGCTAGCATCATGCACCGTGGTGTCAGCGGACAGAGCAACTGCTGGAGTGAGTGCTCTGCTGTGAGGTAGCACTGAGGTGGGATTTGGTGTGGGCGTCCTGACCACAGCAGCCTGAGCTGCATGCCTCACTCACCCGAGTGTGTTTGGTTATCAGATTCTCTGTGGAGGAGCTAAAGGTTCAGTGTATTTCTTCACTTCCCCTCTCAGAGATCAGGTGTCTTTGCCTCCAGATGTGACGGTGTCCTCTCCTGCTTCCTCTCAGCATCAGTCTTCCTCCGTATTTTTGGCTTCTTCAAACAGCCTTCCCCCCTCTGCTGTCTGAGTTACAGGCTGTTCACTGCAGTCAGTCATTCATTGTTCCCCGCTGTTAGAAATCAAGCGCACCTCCTCTAAAGGAGGCGTGGTCACACTTCCATGTGTAACTATTGTGCTGATAATTACATGTTTGTTTTTTCATTCAGTAAAAGGCAGCTATTGAACCGATGAAGGTCTTTGCTGGTGATTGGAAGCCACGTTGGTTTGACTTGTGGCTGTAGCTGGAGTAGACGCGCTGGGAGCTCGTGGGGAGAAAACGCTGCCGTGCCGTCATGGAGATGGGTGCGCTTGATTTATAAGGCGAGGCAGGACAGAGCTTTGAAACGTTTCAAAGTCAAACCCAGTGACGGTAAAACGCGACTCGTTTGTCGGACCGTGGTTATTCACCATGCAGCTGCAGGCCTGTGTCTCCCGAGGCCAGCGGCTTCTGTCGCAGACACACCTTGGCGTTGGCGCCACGGGTGTTTTTACGGTTGACGTTAACGTCCAAAAACCCTGTTAAAGGTGACAGCGCTCCCGGACACGTGGAGTTGGAGACCCCACAGAGGATGAGTCGTTCCCAATGAGCATGTGCAGAATTGCTGCATCACTCAGAGCCTCAAGCACGCCATCTGACCCCGGGCGATCCCGGCTGACCCCTGAAACGACTTCCAGTCTGGGTCAGTCCGAGGGACACGTTTCTGTGCCAGCAGAGCAAAGACACGCTGTGAATCGCAGCGTTCCCGCCCGGCTGCTGAGGCCTGAGGCTGCTGGAAGTTTCCAGGTTCCGCCTCTGTAATGAACCGGATTGGCGAGCTCGCTCGGATAGTTGGCGTGACCTGACGGGGCGGCGCTGCTGCACCGGCAGGTTTCTGGTGTTTGTTCTGCTCGCAGAAATACACCAGCACGTCGGCGAGCGCTGTCGTGTTAGTTTGTGGTCGTTCGTCTGCCGCAGACGTGCAGTCAGCGTGGATTTTACTCTAATGCAGCTGGAAACGTGTCTGCAACCACACGGACAGCTCGGACTCGCTGCTGCAGGAACGAGTGGGAGGAAAGGAATGCGAGAGAGGAGGAGGGGAAGAGACGGTGTTTTGCTTAGTCACATGATACGTGATATCCAGGAAGACGGGCAGGCGGGTGAGGGGCGCGCAGACGCTGTGAGTTATGAACACGTCACGGCCGCATGAATATTTTTAGATGTTCTCTTTTTTTCCCGTTTCCTCGTTTTGTGGATCAGCTGACTGAGCGTCTTGTCTCAAAGTAAACCGGAGGCGGTGGAGACGGAGCCGTTTGGGTTGATGTGGCCCGTGCAGTGGGAGGGGACAGTTGTGGGCGGAGGCTGGCCTCGCGGGGCGGCTCCGGTTTCTGTAAAAATAACTCAGGCTGTCTGCGAGGTCAGAATCGGATTGTTGCACAACAGGAGTCTGCTGTGCGTTGGATTCGACCTTATGCTGCAGCTCACCGTGTCATGTTTCACAGATCAAAGTTTAAATATCATCACATCATCCATCCGTCCTCTGATCCTTATCAGGTTGGCGGGGGGTGGAGCCTGTCCCTGCGGTTAATATTTATCGCAGAGCTTCAGATAAATGTGTGAAATGTTCGGTGAGCTGATTAAAATGACCCTGAGTCCAGTTTTAACTCCATGGCATCATGTGATCACCAACACGCACGTTTCTGTGACTGTGGACTGAGTGGACGCTGACCACGAGGGAAGCAGAGACGGCCTCCTTCCTGACGCTCACAGCTCCGGTCTCGGGTTTGAGCGGTGCGGCCAAAAGTCTCATCACCATGGCAACCACAATAGCAGCTTCACCAGTGCAGGTGTTTGAATGTTAGTGGACACAGGATACGGCTCATTGTGATTGGCTGTTTAAACCGGGACCTGCACAGGCCCGTTTCTGATTGGTGGGCTAGGTCAAAGGTCATCACGACAGGCCTACAGCTACTTCACAACAATTATTCGAACAGCAACACAGTCAGCACGCACACACACACACACAGGCGCACACACCTGTAGGTTCCTCGGTCAGGGCGGCGTTCCTGTTTCCTGGCTCCGCCCTCAGCTGCGTGGCTGTGTGACTCCTGTGAACTCCACGCTGATCCTCTCCCTGCTCTGTGAGGTCTGAGTGTTTACCCGTGTACCTGCAACCTCGCTTTACGCCCCGCCCCTCGCAGCGGACCGCCGCCAACACGGATGTGCTGACTGTGTGACTGCTGTTCATCTGTGACGGCTTCTTTTCAGCTGGAGGTTTTTATGTTGCAGATCTGTATTACATGTGAATATTCTTTTCCATGAACGTGTTATATGAACGTGCAGCTCTGAATCCACGGCGGCGGCGTTTTTAAACCTCCTCCGTGTGCTCAGGAGAGTCGGCGTTCCTGTCCGGCCGCACACAGCGGCAGCTTCTAGCATGTTTTGGACGTTTTCAGCTGACGTGTGCTGTGAGTGTCTCTGTGTGATTTTTCCTGCTGTTGTGTCTTCAGATATCTGTCTGCCTCGGCCACTTTGGATGACATTACCCACTCCGACGCGTGAGTTGACCTTCGTCTTTGTGCTCTTGTCTGTCTGTAGATGAGTTAAGGTTTCTTTCACTTTGGGATTTGTGGAAGTTTTCTGTTTTCCTTTTGCTTCTGTGGTGCCACGGCGGTGGAGCTGTTGCTAACGAGACGAGGAGACGTTTTCTGCTGTGGACGCAGCTGAAGCCTCCTCGTTACACTTTTCATCGTCTTCAGTGTTTGAACCAAAAATATTCAGGCCCTGTCGATGCTGACCACGTTTTCTCCAGTTATTAATCTAAAACAGACGTCATGCAGAGCGTTCAAACAGTCAAAGCTGACAGGAAGTGAAGCGCCACCGCCATGCACGTCTGGCAGGGATCATTGATTACAGTAAGTGTCACACGGACACAGTGGCATTTATTCTCAGGTGGAGTAACTATCAGCTCGTCCAGAGCGACCCTCCGACGCGCCACACAGCGGCGCACACGCAGAGCTGCGAGCAGGAACCTGGAGCTCTTTGTTTACGGCGTCATCGTCAGCTCCCAGTCTGTTTTGGAAAAAGCAACAGTGCAGAGGTTCAACAGTTTAAAAAAAAAAAAGCAGAAGATGACATCATAGGGTTAAATGTTTTATTAATATTAGGGTTACAGCAGGGGCGGGGCTCCGGGGGGCTCCAGGCCTCGAGGGCCGGCGTCCTGCAGGTTTTCAGACATGTCAGCTGATTTAAATGGCTAAACGACCTCCTCAACATGTCGTGAAGTTCTGCAGAGGCCTGGAACTGAACTGATCATTTGACCCAGGTGTGCCGACCCAGGGTGATAAAGCTCGAGGCCTGGAGTTCCCACCCCTGGGTTACAGGAAGTGTTATTGAAGCTGTGATGGTGGGTTGAGAAAGAAAACTGGAACCAAAAAGCAACAAACTCAGACCTGTGTGCTCGTTTCCAGCTCCTCGTCTTTCTTCTTGGGTTGTAGTAGAGTAGCTTTGCATGATTCACAGTTTATCATAATCCTCCTTCATCTTGTGCTGCTCCTTGGTGGAGGTCAAAGGTCACAGATGCTGCTTTGCCTGATGACCTAATGCTGCGACTGCTTTTCCAGACTGACACAGTTTTCCTGTTGTTCCTGGCTGTGCGTCCTGGCTGACGTTCAGAGTGAAGCCGGCGTGGAGCTGAAGCTGTCGGCCGCCCGTGTGTGTGTGTGTGTGTGTGTGTGTGTGTGGGGCTGAGATTTTTGTGCTCCTATTGGTGGACCTCACAGAGGCCTGGGTCTGGGGGTTACGTTGAGATGCAGAGTAGAGTAGCCGGGGATCGAACCACCAACGAGCCGCTGGTCCTCCCGAGCCGCAGCTGTCAGTGCTGTTACTCTAAAAATGTTTTTCCCCCCCAAAAGTAACCAAGTTACTTTCTGCAAGTAACAATCCAGCTCTGAACTTTTCACGTGCTCCAATCGTGCTGCTGCGTTACTGTAGTGTTGACAGACGCCTGCTGTGCGTGGAAGCAGCGAGAGCACGGCGTGTTCTGCTTGCCGCACGCGTCGTCCTGTCCGTGCTGGGATCAGAGGTGTTTGGAGGTAAACGGGAGCTCGACTGCAGCAATGAAAACAAGCCGCTGACTTCCTGTTGTTTTCACAGCTGGTCAGGCGAAGCCGTCGGTAAACTGCTGTTAGGCGAGTTATAGATCCGGTCTCTGATCCATTTGAACTTCAGCCCCTGCGTTTCTGAGCTCCTGCATGCGTTTGGCCGAAGAGCCTCCACAGGTGGTGTGCTGCTTTGTTAGCTGCTGGACGTTTTCTGTCTGGAAGCGTCCTCAGTCTGGACCCGATAAACCTGAGGTTCTTGTCTCGGGACCGCAGATGGACACAGCCGCTGCGAGCTCGCTCTGCGGTCTGCAGGATCAAAGTTGGCCCTTGTTGTTTCGTGTTTGGATGAAAGGGCGGACAGCGACGTACGGGAGCATCACACCTGCTGATCAGTAACATCAACATAAAATCCTTAAAGCGGAGCTCCGCCTTCCTCAGCGCTCTGTTACAGTGACCTCACAGCAGCCATCTTATTGGTCACATGACCTCATTAAAAGGGCTCCGGCAGCACGAGCACGATGCCCTTTAAAGCTGTGTTACGGAGGAGGATCCACGGACCGTCAGGCTGTAACATGAGTCTGAGGCACGGACTCACTGCTGCCTCTGCTGGACGCTGTTGCATCTCAGGTCTCTCACATCATCAAACCAGTAGTGTGGCTCTGTTCGCTGTAACGCGCTCGGCTCGCCGCTGGTCGTGACCAGCCATCGGTCTCCCTGTCATGTTTTCCTCGTGCTGTGAGGCGAGACTGAAATAAGCTCTTCCTGCCGGCTGACTGGTGCCTGCTAACACTCCTGGGTTCTTGTTCCTGTTTCCAGTTTGTTCCAGAGGGAGGACGCTCTGCTGTGTTTAACTTGCTGTGTGTCGCGGCTGGTCTGTGTGAACACTAACACTGGTGCGTTTGTGTGTCTGTGGCGCTGCAGCTCAACACTAACGCCTCTGTTTCTGTGCTCCTCCTCTCTGCAGGTACAAGAAGACTCAGGAGACGCTTTCCCAGGCCGGACAGAAGACGACCGCGGCTCTGAGTACAATGAGCACGGCCCTCAGCAAGAAGATCGGCGACATGAGGTACAGTGCGACAGAGCCAACATGGCCACCGCGCCGGCTCAGCTGCAGGAACAAATGTCAGCGGGGACGTGTGGACCCATCCTTACACCGTCCCCTGCTAGGCAACCTGGTGACGAGTCTGTGGATCGTTTAAATCAGGTGGTGTGTTGGGTCTGCACGCCTCTCCTGCTGTGGGTTTAGCTCCCCGAGTGACAGAGTGCGAGCACTGCTCGGGCGACGGCCCGTTAACGTGGCTCACAGCATCAACCCTGTCCCGTCCTCGCCAACGCGGGGGCTCAGAGAGCGCGTTGGCGAGGACGAGGCCCGCCTCAGACCGTCACCAGGTTAAACCCGGCCACGCGTTTCTTCCTGCAGCTCTGACTTCATCTCCGGTCGCGTCCTGCCCACCTGCAGCTTCACTGCTGTGATTGGGTCGTTACCCAGCTTCAGTGCTGAGTGTGAGTAAAGCAGCAGTGGGACGCGGCCCCCTCCACTCTGCAGTTTAATCCCTGTAGCTCACTGTGTGTGTGTGTGTGTGTGTGTGTGTGTGTGTGTGTGTGTGTGTGTGTGTGTGTGTGTGGCCTCACGCTCTCTCTCTCTCTCCTTCTTACCGCTGCCTTGGTCTGACCCGCAGAGCTCTGCCGTTCTCTAACTCCTTTAGGTAAGCCTCCACATGTTGTCATCCTCACACGGTCAGTCACATGACCTGTAATTATGTAAACGCAACACTGGTCCACTAAGAAGTCAGGTGACCCTTTAAAGTGCCTCAAGGGGACTGCTGTTGTGACTTTGTGTTGTGTCAATAAAGTTGAATTCAACGTTTGTAGTGATGCTAGGCTCAGGTTGCTGTGGAGACAGCTTCATTTCAGTTTGATGGTTCTGTATGTTCATGTATCAGCGCCAGTTTAAAGTGCTGTGCTCTGATTGGCCAGCCTGACAGGAAGACGTTTCGATGATATGAGCTGAAAATAAAGTAAACGAGTTAAAGAAACGACGCTGTGCGTTCCAGCTGTGCAGAGGATGTTTGAAAAACTCAGTTCTTTCAGCGTCAGACTGCTCTGCAGGCTGTGACAGCTGATTTAACAGCTGTGTGTGCGTGTGCGTCACTGCTTCCTGCATTGTAACACTTGCTTTTCTGTCTCTTCTCTTTAACGCATTCAAAGTAGCAACTATTCCATTCGCCACTCGATAAGTATGCCCGCCATGAGGTAACGTAACACACACACCTGTACCTGTCTGTGCTCGCTAACATCAGCTCACTGAAGGCGTTCAAACCTGGGGGCGTTTGATGTGGGGAAATGAGGTGGAGTTTTTATTGGCTACTTTTATTCGAATACATTTATTCGACTCTGCCGTCAGCTGATCTGATGTTTCCGTGGCAACATGAAAGTTTTTGATTTTAGTTGTTATTGTGTTGAAGTTTGACGCTGCGGTGACATAATGAAACTTTGCTGCGGTGGCTGTTTTTCTTTGTTTGTTCTTTCCAGTCGCAGCTCGTCTGCAGTGAAACACAAACGATACAAACATGTGTACATTGTTTGTTTTTATTAAAGCTGCTTTTATTTCATGATTGAATATTTTATCAGGTCTATGGCCCAAAACGTCGGGCTGCTGTGAGTCTGCAGATCTCAGAAACTCACATTTTATTCACAATAAAACATAAAACATGACGGGTCTGACCTCAGATCAGTCTTAAAGGAGTCCAGAGCAGATGGCGCCATTTCTCCATCGTGGTCACGCGTGGTTCTCCTCCGTGTGATGGAGCTGTAACCTGCACGTGTGGACTGCACGCCGAGCTGCTCGCATACGGCGGTTTCTGGAAGCGTTCCTGAGCCCGTGCACTGATTGATCACAGAGCGGCGTTTGAAGGTTATCGTCCCCGCGCACAGAGATTCCTCTGAGTATGCTGATGATGTCATGTTCACAGTGAGGATTGCTGTAGGTTGGTGAAGCTCTGCCCGATCATGTGACCCAGCTGCTGACAGAATAGAATCGAATAGAATAGAATAATCCTTTAATTGTCCCACAAGGGGAAATTTGGTTGTAACAGCAGCCAGAAAGACACAACACACAGGACACCTGATCAGCTGATAAATCTTCCTCCGGCTGTTTCTCTTCTCAGTTTTCAGCGTTTTGTCGACCCGTCCCAACTTTGACGCACGTGCTGCCGCCATCAAAGTCAAACTTTATTGAAATGGTTCATTTTCTCCTTTAAATGTTTTCTGTGAATCAAATCTGGATTTATGAGACTTGCAGATCATCACATTCAGTTTTTATTCACACGGCATCCTGACGTTTGGATTTGGCGTTGTTATTAAAGAAATGTGATGTTTGTTAGATTTGATGTGGCGGTGTTATTCTGACTCTAACCTCGTGTCTCTGCTCCGCAGAAACTCTCCAACCTTCAAGTCCTTTGAGGATAAAATGGGGAACCTGAAGGTGAGCAGAGGTCTGCAGCAAAGTTTAGTGTTTGGAAAAGGATCAAAGTTGAACATTGAGTTCAGATATCTGCAGGACGAGCAAAGGTCAAAGGTTAATGCAGAGTTTCACCACAAGGTGGCAGCATGTTCTGTGTCCAGTGTCGATTAGTTTCTTCTTCTTTGCATGTTTTTGCTCACGGTGCTCCGTGAGTGTGGGACAGGAAGTCAGCTTTTCTTTAGTTTCAGGTTTGTGTCTGAAGGAAGGTTTTAAAATGAAGACGAGGCTTTAAACAGAGTAAACAGGAAGCTGATGAAGGGACGCGCTAACCGCATCACTGACCCTCAGCTGTTTCCTCTTCCTCTCTCTCTTCAGTATAAGGTCGTCGGTCAGAGAGGAAATGGAGACGCCGTCAGCTCCCCCACCGACACCACCCCCACTCAGGAGAACCCATCTTTCTGAACACTCGCTCCCTCCTCCACCACCTCCTCGCCGCCACCTTCTTCACGACCTTAGACTGTACTGTTACCACCTCGTCGCAGAGCCACACCTCCACCTCCACCTCAGCAGCTCGCTCTGTAGCTGGTGGCAGAGTGCACAGCCCCGCCCCCGAGCCCCGCCTCTGTTTCAAACCCATCAATGTTTCAGAGGCCACCCGGCTAAACACCAGGCGCTAAAAGATGTCACCTTCTGAAACTTGACACCCCCCCCCCCCCCCCCCCCCCCCCAAGTGTTCATACGCATCCAAAAAACAAACACGCAAACCTCCTGCAGGTGTAGCTTTGGAGGCGGGGCTTCTGCAGGTGGAGGAGGACTATATGGGCCTCTGTGGGTGAGCGTGCTCTCTTCTTTCTCTGCATTCACACTGTGAGCACACGCTGCACAGCGCCCCCCGCCGCGCTCTGTGTAAACGCAGGCAGGTGTACAGGTTAGCGCTATATACCTGCGAGGATGGGCGGGGTCAGGACCCGGGAACCCCCGCCCTCCTCGACCTTCTCCACGTACACGCACATCCCACCTGAAACCCCCGCTGTGTAAAAAAGTCCTTCAGCCATTTTGTATTCTCTGAACTCTTTTACAGCTTTGCAGACGTTTTTACGTAACTTCTATCGGCGCGTACCAACACAGGTAACCAAACTGTCTCCGGTTCACAGGCGTGTCGCTGAAAACGCAGCTTCCTGTTAGTGAAACTGGCGTCGCCGTCGGGGCGCAGCCGACGCTTCAACGACGCTTCGCCGCGAACGCTACCTGCTGAATGTCACCGCTTCTCAGTCGGCCTTACTCGCGTTAAAAGCTTCGCCCGCTCTCTGATCCAGCCGCGGGACACGCCCACCCCTCGCCCTTTGGTTTTTCTTCTTCTTCTTCTCTGGGTTTGGTGAAGGACGGGACGCCCGGGTGTTTGTGGTGTACTCACACGGGGCGCGAACAACTGACTTTTCAGGTTTTTTTCATTATTTGTAAAACGCCATGAAGTACCGTGCCAATCTTTGTGTGCTTTGCCAACATCACTCCTGCCCGCTACAGGAAGTGCTGACGAGCTCGTTAATAAGACATCCTGCTCCTGTGGCGTCCGACTGCTCTGTGACAGGAAGTGGTCATTGAGGCGTGCCGCCACGTGTGAGTACACCTGAGAGGGAGACCTGTCATCAGTCTTGCGGGTCTCCGCTGTAGGTGTTTCTGCTGCCCGCGGCTGTCCTGCCTCCTGCGTGCGTCCTTATTCTTTGTGTTGATCATTATGGTAGACGATGAAGATGATTTGTTAGCTGCTTCCTGATTTTCTTTCCTTTGCTTTTCTGAGGTAGTTTCTTCTTTGTAAAATGTCATCAGTTGCCAATCCTGAAATATCTGTTACAGACTCTTTCTTTGTGTCTCTGGATCTCCTCGAGTGTCTCTGCGCTTTGCCAAGATTAAACAAACTTCTGCACACTACAAGAAATACTCCTGAAGTCATTTACTTAATAAAAGAATCACATTTTTCTTATGCACAGGGGAAAGGAGCTCGTCAGTGTGAGAAAAATGCGATTTTGAAACTAAATGGATTTTCCTCCTTGAAAGCTGCACATGAGCAGTTTGTTTTGGAGAGTAGATGATGGATGGAGTGAGTGACTTCTTAGTTTTGGGACGTGCAGCACACCACGAGCATGCTCACTGAGAACTTTCAGCTTTATTCGGGTCCGGGGCCTCTCTCATGTAGATCGTTAAAGGGATCAGATTTGGAAGCTTATGGTGAATTAATTAAAAACATTTTGGTTTATTGTAAATGTTTGGATATCAATAAAGCATTCCTTTAAATGAAATGTGCCCTGTGATCTCTTCACTTCACTGCTGTGCATAAATTTACTGACACATCTTTACAATCTGTAAATTGAATAAACATTAATTAAAGTTTGATTCTGGATTTGAGGCTCTCCTTTTTCTGAATTCATGGAAAAGTATTGCTGAATTTAACTGATTTAAATTCAGATGAAGGCTGCAAAGTTAGAGAAATAAAGCCATGACCATCTCCTGGGTTGCTAAATTTCCTGAGTTTAGAGTCAACTATGACACCTGGGGCTGAACAGGAAGTCAATCTGACGGTTTTTGGGTTTCAATATGAGAAAACGTCAGCTTTTAAAAAATAAGCTGCATGCATATTCTATTCTGTATGCAAACAGCATAGGTGACAGAGGCTGAGGTCACTGAAGGTTAAATATGTTTACAGATTTTCGTCTTGATGCATTCTCAATCATCCAGGAAAGTGAATCTTTGATCAGTGGTTGTTGATCAGTGGTCATGAGAATTAGCATAATTATGATTAAGGAACTGACCTCCCGGCCCATTGTCCCTTCAGTGGGCTGGTTTCAGTCATTATGCAAATGTACT
>NC_141363.1:19226541-19244041 GCF_057382095.1 Aulonocara sp. 'chitande type north' Nkhata Bay
TCTGGCAGGAACTTTGTGTCCTGAAGCGACGCCCACGTGAGCTGATGCAGATGTTTGTCTCTGAGCATGCTCAGTTCTTCCTCCCTCAGCCTCAGTTTGGGAGACTGTGGGGCTCAGAGACCGGTCTGATCCGGTTTGTTGAATTACAGCTCATGTGAGAGTGCTGCTCTTCATCACCACAGCACACGCATGTCGCCAGGGAGCTCGCACAGACGCACACACGCTGAGAGTGAACTGAACACACCCAGTTTCCCCTTTCACCTACTTTCAAGAACAGAGCTGGGAGAGTGTGTGTGTGTGTGTGTCTCAGAAACCAGGGCGGTGCTCGGACTCACCGAGACTTTATGAAGGTCTGATGCAGTCATTTCCTGCTTTCTTTTCCTGTTGCCATAGAAACGTCTTTGTTATAAAATAACTGACCAGTTTGAAACTCGTTTAAACTTGTGTGAGCGGCGTCAGTCAGTGATCATGTGATCCATCAGCTGGTCAGGCTGACGTGTGAACTGCTTCCGCCTGTAGATGGCTGGAAAAGTCTGTTTGATTTCATTAGTTTTCACGTTTGTGTTCAGAAAGTTTGACTTTTTCTTGTGACCGAGGTTAACGTCGCCGCTGTGACGGCGGGAAGCGCAGCAGTCCTTTCACGGTTAAACGCTGCTGTCGTGTCTGAATGTTGGACTCTGTCCACAGGACTGCCCAAGCAGGACTCCGGCCACTGGTGGTCCACTTTCTTCTTCGGGAAGCAGCCGGGGATGACCCCACTGACTGAGGAGGCGCAGCACAAGTATGGACACACACGCACATAAATAAACTTTATTAGCAGCGATGGTCTGACTTGGTTAACGCCGCTCTCTTCCTGGCAGGGCGGGGATATCTGGTGTGGTGACTAACGGTCAGATCACCTGTGTCGCCCGGGAGATGGTGATGCAGCGGCAGGCGAGCGAGAGCAGCGACGCGGGAAGCCCCGTCTCCTCGTGATCCCACGGTCTCTCTCGGTCTTGCCACCACACCTGATTGGGGGGAATCGAACCATCAGCCAACGCTAGGTGACGGGAGGAAGTCCCGTTTACAGCCTTAGTTTCTTTTTTTCCTTTTGTACGTGTCGTAGTGTGGCTGCGTGTTCTGTTCCTGTAACCTCACTTTTTAAATTAATGACCAAAAATAAAAAATAAAAGCAGCCGATAAGCTCTGTTTGTTTTTAACATTTGTAATGTGTTTGTATTCAGCCTGAAGGTGGCGCTGCCACAGGCTTTTCTTAACCTTTCTCACTTTGTCACTGCAAACGAAATAAAGTCGAGTGCATCCCGACGCTCTGTGTGTTTGTTCAGCCTCCAGGTGACATCAGGGTGAGGAGGCGATGCTTCATTGGCCTCAGTACAGGACGGACAAACACCTCCTCCTGCTCCTCCTCAGGGCGATAAACTCAAACCCTGATTTCATAGAAACTGCTTCAGGATCGATAACACGTCACCTGAAAGCCCGCAGCACTGCACGTTATTACTGTGACATCAGCAGCAGCCTCTAATCTGTCATATTAACAAATACTCAGATTACTGTAGCTGGATTATTGCTGATCAGGTGCGAGTGTGGAGATCAGCTGACTGATCGTTCATGAAGCGGTGCTGTGGGCTCAGCTCATCTTTGTCACACAGCTTCAGTCACATAAATGATGAAGACTTTATGACATCATCAGCTACGTTTTCGTTAAACGATGGAAGCTTCAGCGTGCGTGAGAGGATGGAGGCTCAGGATCGCACGCAGACAGGCCCAGGTTGTTTTTGTGATTAACTGATTTAGAAATATTTAATGTGTTTGTCTTAAACTTTCACCCATCGAAGTACAGATTCCAAACACGTATTTTCGGGCGTTTTAGAGGGGCCTCGCTGACCCCCATGAATACCCCGTGTCAACTAGCATGAACAGCTGGTCACGCCTCAGATTTACCTGACAAGGTGAGGTCTCTGAACCTCCTACCGACAGGTAAAGTGAGTCTGTGGAGCAGTGTTGGTGCTCAGGTAAATGAGCAGCTTTCATCCCTTACCTGGGCTGTGTGAGTGTGAAGGCAAAAGTGTGTCACATGACGTACGTGTGATGAGCTGGACTAAGGCCAGAGCGGGCACAGACTCGGTTTGTGATGAGGAGGCCTGCTGGATGGAGCCATCCGTCCTCGGTGTTTTCAGATCAGATTAAGAGTGCTGGCTGTCACGGCGATAGCCTCCATCTTTTATTTACAGTCTGTGGTTAGGCTGAGGGTGAAGCGGTCCCGCTGCGTGGAGAAATCTGCTGTGACGGCGGCAGAAACCCTGACGCGGGCTTTTCTGGCCGGCAGTGAAAGGTTTGTGTGAGCGTTGCTCATCTCTGCGCGTCTCTATGAAACGCAGGAAAGACAAACAATGTTCTGCTCCGCCGCACCGAGGCCTCATTTGTTTCCATGCTGCACTTTTTCCAGGTCACCGGCTGCTTCGAGGAGCTGTTCTCCTCCACCGCGGCCCGGGCCGTGGCTCCGCCTTTCTACCAGGTGAGAGGAATCACTGGCTGCACCGTTCATTCATTTTATTATCAAACTGGGCATTTTAGTCATGTGATGCAGTCATGTGACCAATTAAACAAAGATAGCGGAGTTCATTATACAGCAGTTGTTTTGTTTGACAGCCCTGTTAAAGATTAATGTCAGTCTGTAGGTGCTCCAGCTTTTCTTCAAATTCTTTCATTCTCACTCGCTTTTGCAACTTTATACTTTTGTGTTGTCGCAGCAACAACTGCACCTCATTGTTAGTCTGTTTAAAAACTCGCTGCTTTTCCTCCACATTTTGCCGCCACGTTTCAAAGAGCCGGAAAGTAAATAAACGGCAGACAGCCAAACGAGGCAGGTCGAAACTCGTTTCACGCATGCGCAGGACTGGAACGTAAGCGTTTTCGACCGTTTCAATGTGGACGCACAACTCTGTGACAACGACTGAAAATGGTAGTGTGGACGCGGAGCGTTTGCAGACGAAAACACCGTTTTCAAATCTATCCGGGACCATTGCTGTGAGTCACAGGCAGAGGTGTGGACTCGAGTCACATGACTTGGACTCGAGTCAGACTCGAGTCATTAATTTTATGACTTTAGATTTGACTTGAAAAAATGTTGTAAGACTTGTGACTTGACTTGGACTTTTACACCAATGACCTGGGACTTGAATTGGACTTGAACCGGTTTACTTGAAAAGACTTGATATTTTACCCCAAATATAAAATTTAACATGCATATTATATAGAGATTGAAAATGTGACGTCATTCACGGGTAGAACCGCAAAGGATTCTGGGAACTCGTGGCAAGCGGTACTAGCGCACGCAGGCTTTCAATTAAAATCAGTCACACAGCGATAAAAAGAAACACAAAAATGTCAAGAAGCTGTTGTATTATTAACTGCAATAGCCGGTCGCATGACAGCCACGGGAAGCCGACGGGTAAAGAGATCGGTTGTTATCGGATTACGTCTTTGAAGAGAAATTGTTCGAGCCATGTTTCCGAAGTAACAAAGACGCGACTGGATTGCAGCCATTCAAAGACCAAATATAACGTCCCAGAACCCTCCAGCTCACAGGTTAGTCTGCTCCAAGCATTTACACGAAGGTCAGTCTGCTGTTGTAGTTAATGCGTCATTTTCATAACATAACTGGTGATATAGGTTACAAGCAAGTCTGGCGCTGAACAGAAATTGTCGCGCTATGCTCCTTTGTTTATTGTGCATAAATAGTGAATTGTCCTGACACAATATTGCGTTTCGCTTCTGTTATTATGGTACATTGACAAAAACATATACTTTTATTCACAGGATAAAACAGGTTTTTTGTATCACTAATTGCCCAGTACGATTACAGCATACAATATTATTGTCACTGCTACATTTCTGTGATGGGTACTGTTAGGTATTTTAGTACCATGGGAGCATTTACTGGATATTGTTTTATAGTGACATTATACAGGAAAACTCTGTCATTCAATAAGGCCCCTTTGTTTTAGTTATTTTTCTCTTTGACCCAAGAATTGATGTGTGAGAATCACAGGCTGGTACAAGGTTGAAATACCACAGAGATCACTCCCTCAGCTACATTAGTTTCTTAATCTTTTAGACGCCTGTTGAGGCCAAATGGTTTGTTTCAGATTTCACTAATGTAAGAACTCTTCGTTTTGTGCCTTGAAAATATGTCGCTGAGATAATCACAATTGTAGCTGAACTGATAAACTACACAAAGGATGCTTCTTCACCCAAGGGCAGGAAGACGCTGCCTTATCTTGGTCTGTACTGGTTTAAACTGATAATCTGCTGTCTCATGAATTTTACCCTCTATATAAACTGTTGTACTTGTGAATAAAGTTGAGTCACTTTGGGAAGACAATCTAAAGCAGTCTCTGTTTTCTTGTTCTCCCAAGCTGCTCCCGAGCTCGTACTAACACGCTGAATGGCATGCTTGAATATTACTTGAGAATATATTTGACTGTGTTACAGACTAAGGGACATTCTCTGCTGATAGACGTCCACGCCTCGAAGGAAGTCGATCCACGGATTAGGCCCTGGAAACCGTTTCCTTCAGGTACCAGAAATTATTTCCACTACTAATTAATTACCGTTGAGCTCAAAGGTCCTATTAATAAACGGTTAACGAATGTGTATTTATGACGACGATTTGTGAGACTGGTAAACTTATGATACATACGATGGTCTTTCGTTCTACACGGTGCATTTCAAAGTCCTGCACCCATCCGGCGGTAAACTGTACCTGGGCTTGTTGCAGTGACCTGAAGTTACTAAACTTCATGAGTGTATGCACTCACTCCAAGAACCGTATGATTATAAATATGCATATAAATATGCTACGATGAGATAGCTGACTTCATCTAACTAGCAAATGTTGTCCAGGCTACGTTGGTGATTCAGTTTTTTTAATATGTATGATATTTTTGTCATGCGATTTTAAAGCCGGTCCTACAACCGCATCCAAGAATAACATGCAGCTTATCTCAGAACTGTCGGTGAAAATTATTCTTGGAGCTAGGTTTAATTGAGCTGCATTTTAAAGAGGTGCAATTTCACAATTTGTGTATATTTTCTAAGTTCACTATTTTGTCATGTGTTGAGAAAAACACAGATTAAAAATTACATGGTCTAATATTTACATTTAGCATAACTGCAACATTATTTTTTCGTGTTTTTTTTTTAAAGACTCGAAAGGACTTGAAATTCAAAATTTCAGACTTGTGACTTGACTCGGACTTTTACACCAGTGACTTGAGACTCGACTCTGACTTGCCTGACATTACTTGAGACTTGACTTGAGACTTGCAAAACAATGACTTGGTCCCACCTCTGGTCACAGGCTACGTCCACACGTACACGGGTGTTTTTGAAAGCTGAGATTTTCCGTTTTCGTTTTAAAAAATAATCCCGTCCACACGTAAACGCAGAAAAGAAGGAAAACGCTGCTAGGAACATGCCAAAGCAGCAGGTGGCGCTAAATTCCTAACCGTGCAGAAATGTTGGCCAATCAGAAGTCTAGAAGCCTCGGTGGGAAAAAGTAAACAAAGCTGGGGCATAGAAGCAGAACCGAGTCGTATGTGTGGAGGGACAGTAACTGTGTGTATATGTAAGCATTTAAACACTGCAGAGAGTAGAATTAACAGTATTGTAGAAATTCATTTCACCTAAACAATAACATGGCGCACAGTGTGACCTCAAAAAAGGCGCACATCTTTGACGCTGTGTTTTCTCGTCCACACGTAAATGCAAAAACTGAGTTTCTAAATATCCACCCTGGCCGGAGTTTTTAGAAATCTCCGTTTTCAGTGACCGAAAACGCCGTTTACGTGTGGACGGGAGGTGCAAACGCATAGAAAAATCTGCGTTTTCAAAAATACCCGGGTACGTGTGGACGTAGCCTCAGTGTGAGTCACTAAAAGACAAGGATCCAGAATTTGCTGCGCTGGCTGCTGAGCTCTGTGGGGTTTTACCTGCACTAGATGCACCTGCTCCGTGTCGTTTCTATCTCGGACTTTATGTCCTCTACAAGAGTTTCTGGGGTTTTTTTTGCTGGTTCTTCAAATGTTCAATAAAAACATGTATGTTAATTCATAATGAAGAAAGCTTTGTAACTATCCCCACTAGTGAAGACTGTCATTTCCACAACACAGAGGTGCGGCACACCTGGTGAAAGCTCGCTCAGCTGTTGCACTTTATTTGATTTCATTGTTGGAGCAGATTGAGACGTAAAGCTCACACCGGAGGCCGAATACCTGATGAAATATCAGCGTCAACCCGATGCGACGGGGAAATGTCTACCTGTCTGTGCATACCTGTAGACACCTGTCACTGGATTTATAAATTACCTGCAGATTCACGCGTGTGGAATTAGTGTGATAATCGTCACACATGCAGTCAGAACGTGTAGATTAAAGCCCTCGTCACAGTTTGCACATGTGGCCTCAAATATCACAGGAACTAAAACAGGAAGTGAGACGAGCTTCTGTGGCCGTGTGGGGCTCTTCATCCGGGCGCCCTGCTCTAACATCACCATCACTTCACCAATTTCACATTTTATTCACTGAGACCTGTAAACAGCGACAAAACCATAAACCAATCAGGAACGAGTTCACTCTTTGGTTTGAGGAACCATTTTTCAGACCACGCCCATCTTTTAGCCATGACCTGCTCCTGGTTCTGGAGGGTCACTCAGTGGACGTGTCCAAATTCATGGGCTGCGTCCTCCTGAGGCCGCATTTGTGGACCGATTACGTCACAGCGACACGATGAAGGCTGTCCAAATTCGTAGACTCCTCTGAATGCAGCCGACAAATGCGTCCTCCTTTTCCACGAATTTGGGGTCGGGTGTGTCTTTCGTGGCCCACGATATCCCAGAATTCATAGCGCGGCCCAGCCAAACTCCAGTTTCCAACGATGGCAGCCGCCACTAAGTTTTAAAATTACTCTTATTAATCTTTCTGGGTCACAAAATAAACTTTGAACATATTTTCAGCTGTGTAAACTTCAAATATCTGCTCAGTTTATCAAGATATCGCATATTTGCAAAAGTGCTTCGACGTTTTCAGAGACATCTTTTACCCACCAGCTCGATAGCTAGCCGGGAGCTCGAGGGTCACCGATGCGGCCGAGAACGGCACAACTCCGGCACATCATGTTCAGATCACCGCGGACTTTCACTACTCAGGTTAAACGTGATATATATGTCACTTAGACAACCTAAAATGTTGTTGTTGGGCTTTTTTCAGTGTTTTGTTTGTTCGTGAGTAAATCGGTTTGGCTGAGATCAAAGTTATTAGTTTAGATAAAATAAAACTTTATTAATCCATCGGGTGGTTTTCACACAGCTGAATAAACGTCAAACAGAAAACTGATTAAACAGACGTGTGAGACGGTCGAGAGTTTCCTCCAGTGTCCTGTTATATTTTAGATAGCAAGGAGCAGACGGCGAGTTTATTAAACTCCACCGAGGCAGTGGTGACGCTAATCTGAAGGCTGG
Source organism: Aulonocara sp. 'chitande type north' Nkhata Bay (assembly GCF_057382095.1). Classification (NCBI taxonomy): domain Eukaryota; kingdom Metazoa; phylum Chordata; class Actinopteri; order Cichliformes; family Cichlidae; genus Aulonocara; species Aulonocara sp. 'chitande type north' Nkhata Bay. Next base: position 19,234,061 of record NC_141363.1, read on the forward strand.
ACCGTCCAATTTCCCCAACCTCGTACTTCCGGCCTACCCGATCTTCTGAGGACCCGGCCCATGTAGACCGCGAAGGCCGGGTCCTCAAGAGGATGCAGCCCATGAATTTGGACACGACATGTGGTTCGTTTCCTTCTACGGTGAAGTCGGGGGAGGAGCTTGTCCCCAGGGGATCGCCGCCCTGTTATTAAGAGTGGACGTTCACAGGAACGACCTGCAGGGTGAGGTGCGCTTGTTTCATCTACTTGGCTCTGTGGTTGCTTGGTTTGGAGGTGGAGGAGGAGGAAGAAGCGCTGAGGATGATGCTGACCCATAATCCTTTGGTTCCCACGAGACCCGGCAGTCCTGAGAGGAGAGAAGCGAGGGGGAGGGCCATTAAAGCATTTAAACAGGTTTTAGTGCAGACGCCTGCTCTGCTCCGCCCTCTGTGCTTCACACGTGAATACATTGAAAACTGGATTTCTACAACCTGTAGCTGTTTTCTGGCGTGGCGTTTGAGGATCAGTTTCAGGCGTGTTCACTGAAGGTTTACCTGGAGCTGTTTCCACGGTAACCCAAAGCGTGGGCAGTCTCTGCTTGTCCTGACAGCCGCGTGCGGGCTTGGTGGGTTCTGGACTCGGCGGTAGACCTGAGGAGAGCAGACAGACGGGTGAAAACCACGTTTTGTGCGACAGAACCGACCAGCTGTTCTGAGATTAGTTTGGTGTCGGTGGTCGAGTCCGTCATTTTTACCCACGGCTGTCATCGTCACCCCGTGACCCAGGCGAACAACGTGGACCCGCGCTCTGACTCATGTGGCGTCGAAGCGGCTGAGCATGCTCAGTGTGGATGTTTTCTCTCTGCTCACTGATCCAAACACACTGCTGCAGAGGAGCAAAGCGTCCGTCCTGCTGCCTCAGGCGAACGTTACCCTCGTTACCCTCGACTGTTTTTTAACCCGTGACACATGACTGAGTGAATGTTGATGCACACCTGCTCTTCTTCTGCTTTGCTCATTTCCTGACGTTAAACACAAAGTTTCTGATGATGAGCTCAGGTGGCTCTGAACACTTCATCACACCTGCAGCTCGAGAGAGGCAGCCAATCAGAAGAGCCGTTGTTGCTGCTGGTTTGTCGTTGTATAACAGGATGAACTGGTGCAGAAAACTGAATGAAGACAAATGTTTGTTTTACATGCAGGAGTTTGTCTAGTGGGGTCAAAGATTCAGAACATGGTGCTCACTTTCCAGAAGATGTTTGTTTGCAGTTATCTTTATTCTGAGCACGACCAGGACGCATGCACGCCAACACGCCAACACACCTTTGTGCCACATCAGAGATTTACCATCACAATGACTCACAAGTTAAAAATACAGCTTACGGTGTGTGTGTGTGTGTGTTATGTGTGTGTGTGTGTGTGTGTGTGTGTGTGTGTGTGTGTGTGTGTGTGTGTGTGTGTGTGTGTGTGTTATGTGTGTGTTATGTGTGTGTTATGTGTGTGTGTGTGTGTGTTATGTGTGTGTTATGTGTGTGTGTGTGTGTGTATGTGTATGTGTGTGTGTGTGTGTTATGTGTGTGTTATGTGTGTGTGTGTGTGTTATGTGTGTGTGTGTGTGTGTGTGTGTGTGTTATGTGTGTGTGTGTTATGTGTGTGTGTGTGTGTTATGTGTGTGTGTGTGTGTGTGTGTGTGTGTTATGTGTGTGTGTGTGTGTGTGTTATGTGTGTGTTCATACTTCGGTTGAAGTGGTTTCGGGCGAGCACGCAGGCTGGAGAGTTGACACTGGTCATGGTGGTTCAGGGTGGGTTTGCTGACCTGCAGGATCCACAACCTGCAGACAGACAGATGGAGGTCAAAGGTCAGATCCAGTTTGAAAGGTGTAAATAATGTAACAGAGGCAGGAACAGAAACAGGATGAAGTCAGGAGGAAGTAGAAGAAATGAATAAAAGCAACAAACCAGAATAAAAAACTGATTTATTGGAGCACCCAGACTCCCTGAGCATCGTCTCTGAGATTCCTCCGGCCCGTTTCCATCGGCACCTCGACTTTAAAAGCAGTGACGGAGGGGGGAGGCTGCCAGCCGGCTCCCAGCATTTAAACAGTGATCGATAAACTCTGAGGAGCTGAGCGGCTGCACACCGTGCCTGCAGGAAGTAGGAGCAGTGCTGACGTCCACGTGTTGGTTTAATGTAGCGTCTTAAGGGGAAGATGCAGGAGTTTGGGTCTGACTCATTACTCCTCACGAGAAAGAAGCTGTTTCCATGACGTCTGCTTATGTCGGTGATAAAACCTCATACCGAAATGAAGCTTATGAGCCTTTATCACCGCTTTGAAGCTTCTGTGCTGACATGAGACAATGTGCTCACAGTTCAAATGTTATGGAAAGTAATTCAACTTTTTTGGGTTTTTTATTATTGGTGTGTGTGTGTGTGTGTGTGTGTGTGTGTGTGTGTGTGTGTGTGTGTGTGTGTGTCTGTGTGTGTCTGTGTCTGTGTGTCTGTGTCTGTGTGTGTCTGTGTGTGTGTGTGTGTCTGTGTGTGTGTGTGTGTGTGTGTGTGTGTGTGTGTGTCTGTGTGTGTCTGTGTGTGTCTGTGTCTGTGTCTGTGTGTCTGTGTGTGTGTGTGTGTGTGTGTGTGTGTGTGTGTGTGTGTGTGTGTGTGTCTGTGTGTGTCTGTGTCTGTGTCTGTGTGTCTGTGTGTGTGTGTGTGTGTGTGTGTGTGTGTCTGTGTGTCTGTGTGTGTGTGTGTCTGTGTCTGTGTGTGTGTGTGTGTGTGTGTGTGTGTGTGTGTGTGTGTGTGTGTCTGTGTGTGTGTGTGTGTGTCTGTGTCTGTGTCTGTGTGTGTGTGTGTGTGTGTGTGTCTGTGTGTCTGTGTGTGTGTGTGTGTGTGTGTGTGTGTGTGTCTGTGTGTCTGTGTGTGTGTGTGTCTGTGTCTGTGTGTGTGTGTGTGTGTGTGTCTGTGTCTGTGTGTGTGTGTGTGTGTGTGTGTGTGTGTGTGTGTGTGTGTGTGTGTGTGTGTGGATTTAATATCCAGCACAGGCTTACAGGATGAATCTGCTCACATGCAGCCAGCTGCCCCGCAGAGGCCGACGCCACATAAACTGGAGGCAGGACTGTGAGAAAAACCAGTCAGAGGCGCATCAAACCAGTATTCAACCAAACATCTGTCACTGGTGTTTCCGTTCAGCAGCAACTGAGAGCCTGAAAGTGACATCATCCATACGTGGGAGAGAAACAGGAAGCTCACTGCGGGCCTCAGTTACTGAGTCAGCTGGAAAAATTCATAACTTCAGTTTTTCTGATGATCAGATACGTTCAGCGTTAATGTTCGACCTTTGTAAATGTTTGGTTTGCAAAGACCTCTGGGGTCAAAGGTGGCATCAGCGTAATGTCAGCGGCTTGAGGAGGAGGGCGGAGCATCCGAGCTCAGCCTCACACTTTGAGTCAGCTTAAAAGGCTTTTAGCACGAGCAGCTATTTCTGCTATAGGTGGACAGCAGAGAAGAGCCCCCCCCTCAGGAAACGCTGATGCCTGAGTCAGTGTGACCTTTCACCTGAGCATGGGCGTAGGAGCTTGGAGGGGGACGTCTTTGCCGTGTTTGTGTTCCTGTATTCGTGTGTACTCGGTGCTTCGACCTTGTTGAAATACATCTGCCTGGAAACCTCTGGAGGTCATTCAGTGTAATGTGATTACTTTGGCAGGTGTGTTTTCCTGATAAGCTGAGGTCAGAGTCGTAGACCGGAGGCCGGTGTGTTTGCGTCCTCGTGGTGTTCAGTGGCAAGTCGACCTGTTGGTTTTAGATAAGTTCCTTTTTTTGGTTACAGAAAATATTTGCTGTTGGAGGACTCTGGACTGGACGCTTATTTTTAAACCCGCCGGCTCCGGTTTGGCCCTCTGGGTCCTTTACAGTGAGCTCACATACAAACTTCCAGACACTTTATCTGCACAGATGATCTTAACCTGAAGCTGTGACGCTGCGTGGCTGCGGCCCACGCTAACATTTGTACACAAATCTCTGAAGTTTGTAGATTTTAAAATCAGAGCTGTTACTTTACATTCAGCTGTGTTTACTCTGCAGAGCGCTCAGCGATTCTATCAGCTCGACCAACATCAGCAAACACACAAACTGTGTGTGTGCAGCTGAAGGTCCAGCTGCTGTATCTGACTGAGAGGGAAAAGACGGAGAGCTCAGAGATGCAGACAGATCAGAAAGGGAAGCAAACGCAAAGCTTACATGTGACGTAGAATCACATGTTGCATCTGTGTATGACGCCTTTTGATAAATGTCCTGCAAAACAAACTAAGGTGCACAAACTTGTGTTATTCAAGTGTTGCATGATGACACTGGGCAGTGTCCTCCTGGACAAACAGGTCAGCTTTCATTAGTGTGGTGAATCCACAGGAAGCTCTGTGTGTGACTGATACACCGTGGAGCTCGTGCTTACAGTCAGGTCACAGCGAGTGTAGCAGGGATGAATTGATCATATGATGATGCTGAGATTCAGTCACTGAACTGCATCTTTATTAGGGATGGGTCCCGGTATCGTTCTGACATAAACGGTAGTAACCAGACCGAAAAGCAGCGCACATTTCGGTGCTTTTTTTCCCCCCTGAAATGTCAGACACTTTGGATTCTAGCCAATCATTTTACGTTTCTGAGGATAGTAGGCGGGTCCAGGTACGTCCGTTCTTTTAGAGCAGAGCTACAGATTAAAAACGCCCAAGGCGAAGCGGTCAAAGTCTGGCTGTACTTCACAGCAAAATATGCAAACTCAGCAGCAACAAGTGCTTTAAGCTGATACTGTGATACTGTCAAAGGAGGTAACACCTCGAATCTGATGACACACCTGGCGACGCATAGCGTTTTGTTAAAAGCCAAGAAATGAACCGTATTTGATAGCTTGCTGCGAGACCTCACACTGAGCACATCTACTGCAGGTGTGGTGCCTGTTATGACCCGGAGTTAGAACATCCCCCAAAAACACGAAGAGGAGAGTCCTGGCCCCTAGCCCTGCCAGTGTAGCAGAAATGATGAGGATGATGATGCAGCAGCAGCCGTTCTTCTCTGCGTGAGTAGCTTCATGTTGTTCGTGTGTAATTTACGTTGAGTAGGCTAACCACGTTATTACATTAATGCATGTAAGGTGAACTAGCAAACATCATCATAGCTACATGCGGCTGTCTTCTTGTTTGATGGCAGATACTCCCTTCACCCTGGCCAAAAAGGCTAAAATGACCAAAGAAAAAGTGGGAAACAGCTGAACATGAGAGGTTTAGGACAAAGTTTGTGTCTTTTCCATTGTTTAAGCTTCCAGCCAAGAGTGATACCATATATGCCCTATAGCTGCAGAAAAGGCTAACATTGTTATATTTTTACAAAAAACAGCTGAACATGAGAGGTTTTTGGACCAATTTTGTGTTCTCCATTCTTTAAGCACCGGTTCGAGCACCGTTTGAGCACCGGCACCGTTTCAAAAGTACTGGTTTGGTACTGGTATTGGATAAAAGCTAAACGATACCCATCCCTACTCTTTATACCAGCTGCATGCAGTCCAGTCTAAAGACGGTGTAAACTGTGAGTGTAGGAAATCAGCTGTGATCGCTGTGAAAAGTCTGCTGTGATTCTTTCCCCACGCTGATCTTAGCATCCCCCCTCCTGTTGAACCCACTGTGGCTGTTCTCGTTGTTTCGGTGTGGAGGGTCACCCTCCAGAACAGAAGGCTCTGCCTCCTTTTGTTTCCAGCGTAGTCGGCCCGTCAGCAGGCCCGGGTCACAAGACCTCAGGGACCTGCCGGGACATGTGGGAGCTGAAGCCTCTGATACAACCTGGTGCTGTCCAGTAAAGCCTCTTTACTGCACTGTGAAACAAAGCAGAAGCCGTGCAGCTGCGTGAAGATTAGAGTCACACGTGGGGATTTTGTCAGAAACAGCACTTTGAACAACGTGCAGCAGCTCAGGGAAGGTTTGCGCAGCAGAAACAACCAAACGTGGGAGTAATCATTTCCCGTTCAGGACGTGACAGAGTGCAGCTTAGTTTGGCAATATCTGTCCGATGATACAAACAGGAGCAAACATGGTCATCCAGACTGAAACAAGGTCAAAGGTTATGTAACGTTCCTAACCCTGGATTCTTCCAGGTGTCTCCTTTATCCTGGACGCGCCTCTTTCTGGAGCTCAGGGCATTTTTTTCAGTTTTCCTAAATAACAGATTCCAGCTGAGAGCACTCTTTAGAGTTATCACTTACATTCAACACAACATTCGTTTGTTGTGCACTAATAGTGTTTTATTATCATGTAGAGCACAGCCGTCCTTCAAGGAGCAGCTTTTACTTTTGACTGAGTCATTTTTCACTTTCAGTATTTATGACACAAGTATCTGTACTTCCACTGAAGGGAGGACGGGCTGCCCTCTGCACAAGTAGGGGAAAGTGTGTGTGTGTGTGTGTGTGTGATGTTTACACACTGAAGCTGTAAATGAAAACTGAGGCAGGAAAGAGGAAAGGTGAATAGTGACAGAAGGAAACAAGGAAGCAAAGAACAGTGGTAAGGAAAGGAAGTGAGGATCCATGGAAAAGCTTAGGAAATAGGAAAATGGAGGGAAAAAAGGAAGCAGAGCCTCTGATGTGGGTGCGGGGCGGAGGGAAAGGTCAGCAGCCGTTTTTATCCGACAGATGCAGCGTGTCATTTCAGCTCTGTGCTGACCTACGCGTGTGTGTGTGTGTGTGTGTGTGTGTGTGTGTGTGTGTGTGTGTGTCTGTGTGTGTGTGTGTGTGTGTGTGTGTGTGTGTGCGTGTGTGTGTGTGTGTGTGTGTCTGTGTGTGTGTGTGCGCGTGTGTGTGTGTGTGTGTGTGTGTGTGTGTGTGTGTGTGCGCGCGTGCGTGCGTCTGTGTGTGTGTGTGCGCGTCTGTGCGTCTGTGTGTGTGTGTGTGTGTGTGTGTGTGCGCGCGTCTGTGCGTCTGTGTGTGTGTGCGCGCGTCTGTGCGTCTGTGTGTGTGTGTGCGCGTCTGTGCGTCTGTGTGTGTGTGTGTGTGTGTGTGTGTGTGTGTGTGCGAGAGAAGCTGAGGTGGTGACAGGAGGACACTGAGCATGCTCTGAAGCCTGAGCTCTTGGTCCTACCTGATAGAAGCAAGAGAAGGTCAATACTCGAGTATTTTACTCGAGTATTCTGTCAGTGAAGCTTTACATACTGAAGCTGAGTGTTTGGAGGCTTGCAGGGAGCAGTGCACACACACGGATCTCATTACTGGGAACTCTGGTCTGTGTAACATGAAGACCAGCAGGAGCAGAGGTGAGTGCTGGCTCCAGTCATTCAGGCTCCGCCGGCTCCCTCGGAGCGTTCAGCGTAATCTGGATGATTTTAATGAGCTTTCTGCTCCTTGGCTTCTGAACGTGGACACGTTCTTCATCCTCCTCGAGGCGGCAGCGATTCTCACGTTTTCCCTCCTCGGTCTCCACCAGCTGACTGCAGGTTATCCACATGAAAACCAGCTGTTGTTAACAGGACTTCCTGCTGAATCAGGAAACGGCTCCGTTAATTCTGACCGACGACACGGCGGCGAGGAGATCTGCCCTGTCAGAGAGGCCCGAGCAATAAGGCCTCGGGATGCAGATTACAGCGGTGAGCCGTAAATCCCTCAGAGGTCGCGTGCCTCGTAAACACAGCCCTCATACTTCACAGCACCAGTTTGCTGACCGGGTCGGGGTGACGCACAGGTGAACCGTCCGTGTCACCGCTGCGTGTTTAAAGCCGAACAGCTTCATACACAGAACTGGGAAACTGCACAGCAGGATAACGACTGCCTCGCTTTCTGCAGCCCATCTGCCTGCTGATGATTCATGACTTCCTGATTAATACCAAACGCAGCGGTGTGGGAGAGGAACAAACGGTGTGTGGGTTAAAAAAACAGGAGACGGGGATGCAAAAGTGTCATATTAAGGACTGAATTATTAATGTTTCTATTAGTAATGAAACTAAAGACGAGCTGCTGTCACCATTTAAAGCAAAAAGGAAAGTTTGAAGCCTAATCTTGAAAGTAGAGATAGTGTCTGTCTCCTGAATCCAAACTGGAAGCTGGTTCCACAGAAGAGGGGCCTGAAAACTGAAGGCTCTGCCTCCCATTCTACTTTTAAATAGAGATGGACCGATCCGATATTACGTATCGGTATCGGTCCGATACTGACCTAAATGACTGGATCGGATATCGGAGAAAAATAAAAAATGTAATCCGATCCATTAAATATCACGAAAGCACCTCACAAAACTTGCAACACGCCGTAACTCACCTCAGAAAGTTAGCATGTCGGAGCAGTATGCATCACGTGATAGAGCGGCTGTGGCATGCGGGACCTGTCGGTGGTCTGGATAGCATGTGGAGCTTCGCTAGCAACCTGGCATTTCATCTCCGACAAAGTTATCCCCGAGAGAAGTAAAGCAAGTGTGTAAGTCCATCTCTGAATGTTTGTAAAGCATTCCCACATTAAGCTTAACGAGCGACTGCCTCTCGCTCTCCGGCTGCTACTTCAATCGTGAAACTGCTTAAATGATCAGCTGATCGGCTTTTCTGTCGTGACTCCGTGTCTCTTGTTTGCTTTTGGCCCACTTTGCAGCAGAAAGAGGAAACCAGCGGCTGAACAACAGCAGCACGTTTAAGCTTGATCAGCTGTTGTTAGAATGTATTTAATATTACTTTCTACTCGAGGATCTTTTTCTACGTAGCTGACGTAACTGTGCAGGGGCGGATCTAGCAAAGTTTAGCCAGGGGGGCCGATAGGGCATGAACAGGGAAAAGGGGGCACAAAGACATACTTTTCTTTCTTATTCTCATTTAAAATGTCGAGCTTTTAATAAATAATTATCTGACACCCAAAGTTTTAATTTGATGTAAAATGAATAGAAGTCAATTACTGTATATAGTAACTATTAAGTCTAATATATATACCCTAGTAAGCTATAGTACTTTTTCCTTTGGGAAGGTACCATCTGTGCAGTCTGCAATTTTGTTGAAGAAAGATGTTGAATCTATTTAATATTTCTTGAAAAATAATTGATTTCTGTGCATTTTTTTTCACACTGCATCAAATTAAGGTTGATTACGTCGATTAAGCATCATGAGGTGGAGTGTGAGGGGTGGTTCCTTATTTTTTATTTATTTATGTTTGTTGTTGCTGGGAGTTGGAACCCTATTAGTTAGGTTGCTTAATATTTACGCTAAGTACTCTTTAAAATACCAGAATAGGGAGGATGGTGCAGGTCTAAGTTTATTAGATTGATCAGTATTGCTGAACTATGAAATATTTTTTTTGTATACAGGTATAACAGAATAGCTTTAGTGTAGTTGTTGTTTTAAACTTGAGTATGAACTTATACAAAATGCAGCAAGATATTTAAAAAACAGTTTTGTTGATTAAAAAACACTATATCGGATTCATATCGGTATCGGCAGATATCCAAATTTATGATATCGGTATCGGACATAAAAAAGTGGTATCGTGCCATCTCTACTTTTAAATACTCTAGGAACAACAAGTAGGCCTGCAGAGCGAGAGCGAAGTGCTCTAATAGGGTGATATGGTACTACAAGGTCATTAAGATAAGATGGGGCCTGATTATTTTGTGTGGGAGGATTATTATCCTCTGACAGGTGGGTGATTCTGATCTTGGTCACATGGTTTTTATGTTTTTATGTTTGGCTCAGCTGATGAAAACAAAATGAGCTGAAGTGGTGAAACAGAAGGGAGGGGCTGAGTGCTTCGGAGCCCAGAGATCTGCAGCTCAAAGGTTAAATGACGACCGTCCTCTAACCTCTGAGCTGCAGATTTTCTCCTTCAAATCTCAGCGTGCTCGCTCGCTGCGTGAACGCACAGTTTATCGTGCCAACAAAGCAGCCGTGTCACCAAAGACACGCTTCAAACCTGAGAGATCAGGACTCGAGTTTATCTCTAGGCTTTTAAATATGGAGAGTTCATATTTTTATCAGGTTTAAAGTGCAGTGGGCTGATTCCAG
>NC_141363.1:19249041-19289041 GCF_057382095.1 Aulonocara sp. 'chitande type north' Nkhata Bay
GACTCCGAACTGTAGTAAAGGAACCTCTGACTAATGCTGGGCTCACACTGTGCGATTTTTGGCCCATTTTGAGCCGATTTTTGAGTCGTGCGATCGTTTTGGCGATCGGCCCGATTTTGGCCTTCATCGTGCGTCGTGCATCGTGTAGTATACGTGGGGTAACGAGAAGCGATTGACACCTCACGACCAGCTCCCGATCATCAATCGCTTGGTCGTGAGGGTGTCACCGCAGTTTGCCACACTGCGCACGCGCAAACACAAATGTCAGCGAAAAAGACGGCGTAGCACGGCAGTGCAGCGTGTGATCTGGACACAAGCGATGGAGGTACAACCTGTAGAACCATCCGAGCCCTTTCGATGTGGCCTCACAAAATTATCACGACCACAACAACCGTGAAAATAGTTGGATCGACACTGCTGCTCAATCACAGCTGCCTGACCAATGTTTTTCATTAGCAATTTAGCAAAGTTGATGGTGGTGGTGTGTCTGTGTGAGTGAAAGACGGAGAGGGAGAGCGAGCGACAGAATTTCTGTTATAACCTTCATTTTTATGGACGCACAGTGTGAGCACTCAGGTCGCATCAGAGCATCGGGCCGTATAGTGTGAGACCCTGCATCGTGACCTATGAACTTCTAACCCCTGCGAGTCAATCGTGCAGTTTGAGCAGGAGCTGAATCGCGCGACTGAAAAAATCGCACAGTGTAAGCCCAGCTTAATACGGCGGGGTCCCTGTCGGCTGGTAGCCGAAAAATAGCTTTACTTTGTTGTGTGGGTCAACTTTTCTTGCGACAGACAGAGAGAGGCGTTGAAAGGCTGCTCCAACGGAACTTATTGTTTTCGGAGTAAAACACGAACACGGTGTACAGTCGAGTCTTAATAGCTTACTTACAGCTGGGTTCGTCAGGCTCTCTTCTTGGCTGCAGTGGTTATTATTATATTTACATGCTTCCAGCTCCCGTTTTTCCTCGATGACTGCTCGTACCTTTCCACTCCCCTTTTTCTCCCTCCTCGCTCACAGACCCATAACGTGTATGGCAGTCCATTCTCCCTGCAGCACGGACTACACTGCCCATGATGCTACATTCTTTAGAGCTATGCTTGTAGCATTCTGCCTGTTAGCTTAGCACAACAACAACAACAACGAAAAGGCGCTCTCTCACCCAGGAAGCACACAGTCGCAGAGAGAGAGAGAGCGTCGCCCTGTAACCATGGCAACCGTAACGCTGCCGCCTGGAACAACAGAACGTAGCTGTCAAACAAAACCAAACAGTCCTGACCCGCGACAATATGAAACAGGAAAGTACCATAGTGTAATCCATTTATTTCAACAAAGTAACTGTATTCTGAATACCACCTTTTTAAACGGTAACTGTAACGGAATACAGTTACTCATATTTTGTATTCTAAATACGTAACGGCGGTACATATATTCCGTTACTCCCCAACACTGCTTCTAAAGCATCACGTGAGGCGTGTGGTTTCATCTGTCAGCTCTGAGGAAAGCTCGTGAAACATGATTAATGTGATTAAAAACACTGACGGCTCAGTGTCTCGGCCGTCCTCCAGCTTCAGCCATGGAGGACAAAACAGATAAAACAGTTTGTGAACCCGTCTTTCGTCCTGCAGTAATCTGCAGATGATTGGCTCACTAAACTCGTTAGCTTATGATGGGAGCTGTTACCTAAACTTCTCTGTGCTCTCAGGGATGACCAGATGAAGTTTTGCAAGAAGACGAGCTTCAAAGAGTCCGTGTGTGTGTGTGTGTGTGTGTGTGTGTGTGTGTGTGTGTGTGTGTGTGTGTGTGTGTGTGTGTGTGTGTCACTCCAGCTCCTCTCGGCCCAGCTGGGCCTTCAGGGACTTGAAGTCGGGTCGGTCGGCCGGCTCGGCGCTCCAGCACTGGAGCATGATGTCATAGAGAAAGTCTGGGCAGTTGGGCGGTTGGGGCATCCTGTATCCCACGGTTACCTGCTGGTACACGTCCTGGTTACTGTAAGCTGAGGGAGGAGAGGAGAAGTGATGAAGGTCAGAGGTCAAGTTTACTGAAAATCTGAATGCAATAACCTGCACGTGTGAGGCTGAGTATGCCATATAAAAGCTGACATGTTGTAAAACGCCTGTGCTCGTAGTCGGTGTAATAAACCCGATCACAGGAAGTCACCGTGCTCTCACCGGTTGATGATTTTTGCATTTGCTTCTCAGCTCACGTGCACCGCATTAAGACCACAGAGGGCAGCACCGACCGCCCTGCGATCTAGGAACTGAAGGAGCGCTTGGACCCACAGATGCTTCATGACGCTGGTTGATGAGAGGACATGATATGCAGAGTGTATTTGTAGCAGTTTGTCAGCATTAACAGGAAAATATCATATTTCACATGTTACATCACTTTGTGGAAACCTGCATTGGCCAATCATCTTTGAGGACTCTGAAGCGAGCAGACTGTTCATGGTGGTTACAACATCAGCAAACCTCAACTGCAAGGCTGGGACCTATCAGAGCTGCAGGGAGGTCCCAGTTAGGGGGCGGGGCATCAATGAGAAGGGACTGAAAGGATTCCAGTGTCTCTAAAGACAAGAACGCAGAGACGCTCTAAAGATTCATCAGCTGTTCATTCGAGCAGGTCTGACGGCCTCACCTCAGCCACAGGTGAGTCCTGGTAGGTGGAGCGAGACAGGCCCGTGCTCAGAACCTCGCCTGCAACAAGCCTGGTTTATGGTTTCAGCCCAGCCTCATAGCACAAACAGGCCTGTTCATGTTTATGGTAACGACTCATAAACAACGCTTCCTCCAGCTGCTCGTTGAGCCACGCCAGGCTGTGACCCTGTCAGGGACCACCGGCACAAACCGGGGATCTCTGGGTGCTTACTACGACACTATGGACATGCTGGCCTACCCTAAATTACAATAATTATAAATCTGAATAAAAAGAGACTTTCCCATGTTTGACTCCAAACATTATCACTCCCATTACTGGCAAAGAGCCACCACCAGCCCCTCCACACCCCCAGATTCCCTTCAAAAGTGGGAAATCTTCACTGGTAGCATGGACCTGAGGTAGGTCTGAGATCAGTCTGATGGAAAACCAGGAGGAAAACACCTGTCCAGGAACATAAACTGACACACAACACCTGCCAGTGCCGCAAGTCTGTCTGGAGTTCTGCGGGCCGGGTTTAGTGAACCGGAGCCTGAAATAACCTGATGGTTAGTCAGGCACCTGCAGCCTGGATTACTAGCGCGAACTGGCAATGACCAAGCACAGTGAGCGGACTGATTTTAAAGTCAAAGCTCAGAATTTATTTACCATTGGTAGAAAAACATACGAGAATATGATGAAAATGACTCATTTAAACCCAAAGATGCTCACATGACAAACTAACATGCTCATTAATCAGTGATACAGCTGCTCATAAAGAACCCTCTGCAGTCCTCAAGGGTTTAGCTCCATTTCAACAACATCATGAAATGACACGATATCATGACGTGGTGGGGATGGAGGTGATGGTGGTGGTGGTGATGATGGTGGTGGTGATGGTGTTGGTGGTGGTGGTGGTGATGTTGGTGATGATGGTGTTGGTGATAACGTTGGTGAAGATGGTGATGATGGTGGTGGTGAAGATGGTGATGATGTTGGTGGTGTTGATAATGTTGGTGAAGATGGTGGTGAAGATGGTGGTGATGGTGATGTTGGTGGTGGTGGTGGTGGTGATGGTGGTGATAACGTTGGTGAAGATGGTGATGATGGTGGTGGTGATGATGGTGATGATGTTGGTGGTGGTGGTGTTGATAATGTTGGTGAAGATGGTGGTGAAGATGGTGGTGGTGGTGATGTTGGTGGTGGTGGTGGTGATGATGGTGGTGGTGGTGATGGTGATGATGTTGGTGATGGTGGTGATGATGGTGGTGTTGGTGAAGATGGTGATGATGGTGGTGATGGTGGTGGTGGTGATGATGGTGGTGGTGATGGTGATGATGGTGTTGGTGATAATGTTGGTGAAGATGGTGGTGATGGTGGTGTTGGTGATGGTGATGATGGTGTTGGTGATAATGTTGGTGAAGATGGTGGTGATGATGGTGGTGTTGGTGAAGATGGTGATGATGGTGGTGATGGTGGTGGTGGTGATGATGGTGGTGGTGATGGTGATGATGGTGTTGGTGATAATGTTGGTGAAGATGGTGGTGATGGTGGTGTTGGTGATGGTGATGATGGTGTTGGTGATAATGTTGGTGAAGATGGTGATGATGGTGGTGATGGTGGTGTTGGTGAAGATGGTAGTGGTGGTGATGGTGATGATGCTGTTGGTGATAATGTTGGTGATGATGGTGGTGGTGGTGATGTTGGTGGTGATGGTGGTGGTGGTGATGATGGTGGTGGTGGTGATGGTGATGATGGTGTTGGTGATAATGTTGGTGAAGATGGTGGTGGTGGTGATGTTGGTGAAGATGGTGATGATGGTGGTGATGGTGGTGGTGGTGATAATGTTGGTGAAGATGGTGATGATGGTGGTGGTGATGAAGATGGTGATGATGTTGGTGGTGATGGTGTTGGTGATAATGTTGGTGAAGATGGTGGTGGTGGTGATGATGGTGGTGGTGGTGATGGTGATGATGGTGTTGGTGATAATGTTGGTGAAGATGGTGATGATGGTGGTGGTGATGATGGTGGTGGTGGTGATGGTGATGATGGTGGTGGTGGTGATGGTGATGATGGTGTTGGTGATAATGTTGGTGAAGATGGTGATGATGGTGGTGGTGATGAAGATGGTGATGATGTTGGTGGTGATGGTGTTGGTGATAATGTTGGTGAAGATGGTGATAATGGTGGTGGTAGTGATGATAATGGTGGTGGTGGTGGTGTTGGTGATGATGGTGGTGTTGGTGATGATGTTGGTGGTGATGTTGGTGATGATGGTGTTGGTGATAATGTTGGTGAAGATGGTGATGATGGTGGTGGTGAAGATGGTGATGATGTTGGTGGTGGTGATGTTGGTAGTGGTGGTGGTGTTGGTGATGTTGGTGATGGTGTTGGTGATGATGATGGTGATGTTGGTGAAGATGGTGGTGGTGGTGTGAGTCAGCTGCAGTCTTTGCGGACTCTCGGTGGTTCTGCTCTTTGAAGCGCGTCCTCACTGAAGAGCTCTGCAGTCGCTGCTCTGTGTCTGCCTCTCTGCTGCCTCTCTGCTGCCCCCCTGTGGCGCTCCATCTGTACTGCAGCAGTTCAGGGTTGTGCCATCTCTAACTCATACGAGCTGCACTCCAGTTTGACCCTCAGTACCCTGAAGTCGGGCCGGTCGGCCGGCTCGGTGCTCCAGCACCGCTTCATGATTTCATAGAGAAAGTCTGGGCAGTTGGGCGGTTTGGGCATCCTGTATCCCAGGGTTACCTGCTGGTACACTTCCTGGTTACTGTAAGCTGAGGGAGGAGAGGAGGACAAGTGATGAAGAGTGCTTTGTGTTAGCTCAAATATCTGCAGAGCAGCTGAGCTGTGTCGGGCAGCAGCTCTGTAAACCCTCACCTTAGTGTGCAGTGCATCTCCATCACACAGTGACACGCCAACACGAAATCAGACAAACCTCACAAAGAAGTGCACCTGGACTCTGATCCCGCATAAAAACGGGTTTACCCAGAATGCACCGTTTGGTGAAGTTTTCAGATCAAACTTCAGGATACCAGCACTTCTCTGTGCTCCTCTGTGTCTGATAGATCATCAGAACTGGGCTCAGTCCTCAGACTGACGGGAGTCCTGCAGTGGGACTGAAACTGATCTGAGAGCAGTTTTTAATCACAGCTTAAATGTTTTTCATGTGGAGATCTGCTGGATTTATGTAGCTTTGGAAAAGCTGTAAGTGCCTCATATGTATGTGAAGGCTGTAATTCTGAATACGTAGACAGTATGAAAGTCAGATAGTGGGAGTGGTCAGCTGGCTCGCTCTGGTTATTTATTCTGGTTACTGCAGAGATTCATAAAGTCCACATTTATGCACGTTTAAGGAACTCACTTATCTCTTTTCCTTGTGCAAACCGGCCAATCGCATTCAAGCACACGTGGACTGTGACATGAGCAGAGTGTGCAGCTAGAGGGCTGCACGTGTTAATAAATACTGCACGAGCTGCGAGGTTGGGGGGAGGCCACCGTTTTTCACCAAGCGCTCCTTCAGCTCCTGAAACACAGCGATGCAGCCGCGGCGCTCGCTCAGCTGTTACAGTAAAGTTTAACGTGCAGGCGTCCCTGAGAGGATTTAAAGGTTACTCAAGTTAGCAGAAGTTAGTCTGACGTGTTCGCTGCATCCAGATGAGCAGAGTCAAGCTTTTGGGATAATCACGATTATTGTGATAAAGCTAAAGACACACACGTGACGATCAAGACATCAGTAATTGAATGAATCTCTCTCGTGGACTAACCTGGGTAAGGAACTCCTCCACGGGTGATGATCTCGTAGAGCAGAATGCCAAAAGACCAGACGTCGGACTTGATGGAGAACTTCCCGTGGCTGATGGCCTCGGGAGCGCTCCACTTGTAGGGAATCTTTTTGTCTTCTGAGATGTAAAACGGCTCCTGAAGGGAAAAACAAGACTCTGCCGTCAGAGCTGAGCCGTGCTCCACTTAGAGATCGACAGCTCCTCCTCCGCTTACCTTGATGACTCTGGCCAGGCCGAAGTCGGCCACCTTGCAGATGTAGTCATGTCCCACCAGGACGTTTCGAGCCGCCAGATCTCTGTGGATGCTGTTCATCTCCTCCAGATATGACATCCCATCAGCCACCTGGCCTCCCATGTCAACGAGGGATGCGACATCTTGTATTTGGCCCTCTGGACCTGAGTGAGAGAACGATGCAGATGAAGTGAGTGCGCCGGTAAGTAAAAGGTCTGAGTTTATCGAACACCCATCTCCTGCTGCTGATTCAGTGGACAGTGGCCCCTTCCCTCCCCACACACAGTCTGACTGTCTCCCACTCGTCAAGCCCACCTGTTGAACAGAAGCGCCTCTCCACCCAGTCATGGAGGTCCATCGAGTTCCAGAAGCCCGACCACGGGTTCTGGAACTCGATGGTTCTAATTCTCCACCTGAACGTCTCTGGATCAGCAGATGGAGCTGCTCCACTGAACACCAGAAACTCCAAACCACCATCAGTACCTGCTCCAGATTTCATCCACTCAGCAGCTGTTACAGGAGCTCGGTGCTGCATTCACGAGCTCCCCTGAGGGTCGGATTTCACAGGTTGGAAATCGTTTCTCAGATTTAAGTGAAAATTGATCATGTGTTTGTATGTTGATGCTCAGCTGCGATTTCCTGACAGATAATGATTTAATATCGCTGTCTGCGTGTGGGGAAACTAGCTGTTATGATCATAATGAAATGTAAGCAGAAAGGAGTTGCACTAAGTTTCATTCTAAACAGAAGAAATAAAAAAATAGATATAAAAATGCAGTTACAGCGTTAAGGAGATTTTAATGAGATTAACGCCGACAGCATTAAAAAAAAAATCTAGGTGGGAGATATCACCAAAGGTGGTGGAGGATAACAAGGCTAAGCTTCTGGGGGACTGCCGCTGGGACAGATGTGGAAGATGGACAGATGGTTCCAGCGGTAAGAGGAGGGTCAGGAGCTGTAACCCAGAAACTGGGACCAGATCACAAACATGATGTCTCAGGAATATAAAATTGATTTCAGATATGTGAAATCTATATCTGAGATATCTCCCTCCCATACGTTTGTGACTTTGCTGAATATAAATATACGTGTGTAACTATCTGGCACGTTTCCGAGGCTTTGCAGCAGCTGGCAGTTTGACAGCTGTTTGTTTCCCTGAGAACAGACAGAGAGCGCCCCCTGCTGACCGCCCGCTGAGCTCGATGCTGAGGCTGTAACCATAATCAAAGCCCTCGCTGTCCAACGTTACACAGCACACTGAACTCTGATCTTTCACTGGAAACAAAGCTGAGGTTTACTTCTGAGGAACTTGAGCAGGCTGCCCTTCTCCATCAGCTCGGTGATGATGTAGTACGGCATGGTCGCCGTGCACACGGCGAACAGCGAGATGAGGTGACGGTGGCGCAGGCGCTTTAGGATCTGAACTTCCCCGTGAAACTCTTTGTGGTTCAGCTCCGAGTCTGAGAGCAGGACAGAAATAAAACGGCGAAAACAGACAGACGAGAAAAGAGGAAGACGGGTGAGAGAAATGACCTGAAAGGCACAACAACTGTACTCAAAGGTGGAAAACATGACACTGTAATTATAAAGAGAAATGTGCCTCTTGTCTAGATTGTTGTTGGATAATAACAAAGACTGTATTAAAAAGATGATCAGCACGACGCTGGTGGATCATTCAGCGTGTTACTGAAGGACCAGTTAATGACTGGGGTATACGAAGACATTTAGAGGGAGGCGCGCTGAGATTTCGGAGACCCCTCTCTGAGAAATGCTCGGCTCCGCCTGAGCCGGATGTTTCAGGAAGATTTCTCTTTCCTGATTTTGAAGCTGAGCTTTGAAAGCCTCACTGAGCAGCATCTCAAATTAAAGTCCTGAGAGCCTGACCCTTACTGTATCGTTGCTGTAGGGCTCAAACATTTAAATGTACCGTATGCAAAGCAGACAACAGCGGGAAACAGCCGGTTGTTTCCATGGAAAGTACTATTGGATAGTTTGCCCAGCTTATCATGGAGACCAAACACCAAACACGAGCTCTGCTTTAGAAACGTGGCGCTGGTCTCCCGCAGCATCGCTTGGATATGCAAACCTGCGGAGCGTGCGAGCGCCTCTTTCTTTGTGATGCTGTTTGAACCGATCCTCGGAAAGAGCTCGAGTGGCTCGTCGATGTCGCCCTGAAGTGCCTCTCACTGTCAGCTGACCAATCACAGGCCGGCCCGTCCTCATCTCCTGCAGCCCCTGCTTCACGGCACGGAGCTGGTTTAGAAACGGATGCATGACAAGACTCAAGCGTCTAATGTCACCATAACTTTGCATATTTCTATCATCTTTGTTTCAGTGTTTTAACCTGAAACATCAGCTGCAGGTTCCAGAACAAGAACATTTCTAACGTGCTGAGAAGTTCACCTGCAGCTCAAAACCTGCCCGGAGTCACTTATGCCAGACGTTTCACACTTTATAACTCAAGCGGGAGCCTGCTCCTGCTCCCGCGCTCCTGCTCCCGCGCTCCTGCTCCCGCGCTCATGCTCCCGCGCTCATGCTCCCGCGCTCATGCTCCCGCGCAAACCTGCGTCGGGTGTCCTTGCGCCCCGCGTTGAGCTGATCAGGCTGACCTTCGGATCACGTTTAAAGTAAGGTGACGCGTTTTTATTGCGGCAGCCTGTAATTCCGTCTCTTTCAGCCTGTACGCCGCCATTATTCACACGCCGGGTGAGTTTCCACGCTGGGGCCCTTTCCCACTTTCTTCCTATTTTGGCCACACTACATTGTTACTCTTGGCCTTGCAGGTGAGATGCGGGCACTACGGTAACCCTGCAGGTTCAGAGGCTCCGACTGCGGCGTGACGCACATTTATCCGATGCCCAGGAACGAGACCGGGCCTGTGGTCCAATCACATCGAGGGAGGGATCTACAGCTGGAAGAAGACGCATTTCTGGAGCCGCAGACTATTTGATGACTTTTTTGTCTTTTATGTCCACCTGAGTGTAATTTTCTGTGGGTTTTGGGTTGTTGGATGGACAAAAAACAAAACCAACTTGTGTGTCTGTGAAAGCATCAGAGGCATCGTTCAGCATGTGTTCACATTTGTCTTTGAGTTTCTCTCCATCCTTATGATGTCTTATTGGCCGGAGGTGCTGCTGTTTCCGGAGGAAGGAAAACTCTCACTTCCTCATGACAGAAATAAAATTCTTCACCGTGTGTTTCGTTTGTAATGTGCTGTCTGCATGAGGGTCAGCGTGCTGTCCTCAGTGTTTCCACAGCCGTGTTTAATGTTTTCAGTCATGTTACAGCACTGAATGAAAGGCGGGGGGCGGGGCTAATGACGGCTTGAAAGCGTTTGAGCAGACTTGTGTTTGTGAGCAGCAGAAAATAAAATACCGCTTTTCAGGATCTTGATGGCGACGCTGATGTGGTTTTTCCAGCGGCCGCGGTAAACATCAGCAAAGAAGCCGCTGCCCAGCTCCTCCTCCAGCGTGAACTCCTCCTTCGGGAGCTCCCACTCGTCCACCGTGAAGTGGTTCAAATCCTGGGTTTCTGGCCTTTTCTGATGGAGGAAACAGAAGCGTGCACCTCAGACATTCACATCCATGCAAAACTAAAGGCTGCTCCCGGCCAGCGGCCCCGTCACAGACACAAGAGGAGCGAATAAATGATGGCGGTATGAAGACTCACCTTCTTGCAGGGCTTGCCCAGCTGGCCGGTGGTGTTGAGGCTGTTGGCGCAGTAAAAGTCGACCACGTCGATCAGCGAGCTGAAATGATGCTTGGGCTCGATGTGGAAACCATCATCTCCTTGGTGGATCTTGAAGTGCTTCACGCGGCTGCCGGATCGCACTACAGGAAGACGGACGGAGTCAGAGACGAGTCTCAACAGGACACGAGACCTCATTTTTATTGCTACGGTTATTTTTTATTTCTGCTGTCATGACCTCAGAAAACAGAAACTAAACATCAGTGGAAAAAGCACAGCTCTCAGTGATAATCTCAGTTATAATGAACACTGCAGCGCCGGCTGCAGAAACGATTAACCAATCAGCTCCCTGATGAACCCAGAGACTCACCTGGCTCAGGTGAAAAAGTGTCAAAATCACAGCCCGTTTAACGCTGTCTCTGCTAGGCCTGGTTTTTATTGGCTGATTCAACCTGTTACCTGTCGACAGTATCCACCTTTGGAGCACATGTTCACTGCATCATCTCAGTGCTGACATGAGGAGGATTCGTTAGAGCCTCTGTTGGGGTTTTCTGTAGCCCCTCCTCGTGCTTGTAAAGGCCCTCCCTGTCCACTTACCTGACAGGACGTATCCGATGTCGTCTTTCTCGCTCTGCCGGACGAGGAAGGCTCCCTCTTCGTTTCCTGGGGCCATCAGGTGATTTTGGGCCTCGAAGCGGCTCAGCTTCCCATAAAACCATCTGGATTGAGACAGAAAGATAATTATCAGGAGCTCGCTGTGCAGGTTCAAACCTTCCGCCTGATGTTGTACAGCACGGACAGATGCTAGCTAACATTGGGCTCTCATTAAACCTGCGGCAGTGACCTGAGGCTGAAAGCTCAGTCAATTAAAACATGTCTTTAAAGAGGAGAGGATGCATGATTCCTCTGCAGTCTGTCGTCACAGGTTCAAATCTGCGACCATAACAATGAACAGAAGTAAACAGTCAGAACTACCGTCCACGTCCAACCACAGTGACAACAGTTTCCGACGGCTTTGTTTGCATCATTTGCATCTTTTCATTTTTACGGTTGCAGATTTGAGTCTGTGGTAATAAAGAGTGCAGACAAAGACACTCCTGTTTCAGCTCATTGAGGTCTGCAGCATTCGTTCATGCACAGCTCTCTGAGCTCTGCACTTCGGACCGTCGCAGCCGTTCAGTTGGAGATTTGCTGCTGCGCTTGGATCGTTGTCCTGCTGATGAGCCAGTTTGGTCCAGGCTGTGGGACAGACGGCCTCACACTGACTCCAGCACACAGTGGTACAGAGGAGTCCACGGTCCGCCGAGGAGGTGTTTGGGTTCCTCCTTTGTACAGATGCAGCTTTACAAACCTAAGCCGTGCTCCTGCAGCACTTCCAAACAGCTACAGTCATTCAGTTTGTTTCCAACTGTGTTGTCATGCCCTTTAACCTACTCCTGTGAGGACTGTTGTGTTAACACATCTGAATGTTTCAGACCTGCACACTGCAGAAACCTCTGCTTCATGCTGTGGGCGTGGAGAGGTGGCCTTAGTTTCTCACTTGACTGAGTTAAAAATTTACACAACAATAAATTTTAAACTCCTGCAGGATGTAAACACTTGAGATGAGGTGTGTCAGTTTACTGTTTGGACCGGACCCTGGTGTTTATTATTACCTTCTTATTATTCGAAAGATTCAGGAAAACAGAGTTTGAGTAAAACTATGTTTGGGTTGTAACGTAGAGTTCGGTGGTCTTAAAGAGGCATCGCTATGAGCTGGATTGTAGAGACTGAGCACCTCCTCCAACAGCACCCCGTGTTCTTAAAGTAAACAGCTTTACAAAATAAAACGACCGCGCTCGTCTGAGACCGGACGATACTGGAGACAGCTCCTTCTTCTTCAGTGTTTAATGGCAGCTGGTCCTTGTACATGCAGTGCTGCCATCTTCTGTCTTACACTCTTAAATCTTATTGCTTATTCCTGCGTCTTTCAGGATCTTACAAAGCTTCAAACGACGCGTCGACTATTAAATTAAATTTTGATAGTCGACTAATCGTGGCAGCCCTAGTAAACCGAACCGGTCCTAGCACTGAACCCTGTGGAACTCCATAATTAACCTCAGTGTGTGAAGAGGACTCTCCACTTATCGAACGCTGCCCCGGTCTAACATGCCAAGCACAGAGATGAGTGTGCGTGCTGATTTTTCCCCATCAGTAAATGCTGTGATGGCAGCGAGCTAAGGCGAGTAACTGACATTAACTTTCTACAGTAACAGCTAACTGTAACTTTGAGCTCGATAGCATCGTCAATCAAAACTGCTCCCAGCAAACACAGATGTTTACGTCAGCGCTGCAATTTCCACCAACCAAACAACTTCTACTGTTACAACTTGCACATTACTTTTCTCAGTTTATATACGCCAACTTTTTGGAAGTTACATGTCTACTTTTTAATGCACAGGTACAATCACACAATCTGCACTCTTCTAATGATTCTAGATATTCTTAACTATTTAAACATCGTTCAGTATCCTGCTCTGTTTGCACACTACAACCTGGGTTTGCCACTTATCTGTAATTTAATCTTAATAACTGTGCAGTACTCTGCTTTGGTAAATACCGGTGTCCTGTCCTGTTTGTATGTGTTTTTTTGCAACCAAATTTCCACTTGTGGGACAATTAAAGGATTATTCTATTCTATCATGTCCAGGTGAGCTTTACCGACCCACAGGTATACGGTGTACACACTGCTCCCTGAGCTGCTGGACAACATACATGGCATACAGCAGGGTCATGTGACAGAGCCTGCGTTTGAGCTGCACAGACACTCCAGCAGAAGGATGATTGCTGATCGTGTAACAGCTGCCTGGGCCACTGACGGGCCCTCACATTGAACAGTGTTTGATATCAGCTAGGATTTGATTTCTAAACATTTTGCCACTGGCTGCATTCAATTTAGCTTCTTCCAGTTTCTCAGTGTTGGGAAAGAGTTCACCACGATCATTTACTGGAACCTTTAATGGATCTGAGCCCAAGCTAATCCAGTTTGAATGGCCTCTGCTTTCTGTTCAGTCAGCCAGAAAAGCGAACAGTACTTTCTGAGGTGAGAATCGGCCTTTAGGTTTGGACCGAAACTTTCCGAGATTCAAGCGAGACATTTTTTATTTGATTTGTTCTGAGTCTGATTAAAATAACCAGGACATGAATCAATAATGAAACTGATGTTTGGCTGCAGCTCTGCTAGGAAAAACCAAATAAACCACATGAGTGAAAATATGCTGCTCAGCTGCGAGCTGGAAGGCTTTGCCGAGGAATGATAACCTAAATTTGTACACATGCCGTTCATGCTTTAAACAAAATTATCTATTCATGTCCACATGTTGTGTTCCTTTCACACTCTGGTTTGGACTGCATGCTGTTTGACCTCACGGCTCTAAGCTTTGGCTGTGAAACATTATTTAATCTGAGAGCCGTGTGACAGTTTCAGGTTTTGAAGGTTGCACATCTTTGCTTTGTGCCCTTGCAGGATATAGTGATGGTAAAGTCAGTACTGAGGGTTTATTGGGAGAGCAGAGAAGCTCTATAATTAAACGGAGCAGCTGGTGACATACGGGAATAGCCACACTTTGCACACTTCCCATTCTGCTGAAGCAATAAACTGTGAGTGAGAACGGCAAAACGAGAAGTGGTGAGCTGACCGTCGGTGTGTGCGTCCCAGTTTGCATCACAGCTGAAACACAAACACGGGCTGGTGTGATGTAAAGCTGTGACATTTCTCATGGTGCTCACAGCGTATGGGTCAGTCAGGATCAATAAAGCTGCCGCAACCACAAAAATAAACGAGCAGCACAAAGTGCGACGTTAGAAAGACGAGCAGCTCGCTGGGGTTTTATCACACTGTAAATAGAAGATGGATGTAACTTGTTTATACGTTCACATTTTGAAGTCTCAGTCCATTTCCAAAGGTGAACACGTTTGGATGAGTGGGTGGAGCGCTAGGTTATCAGCTGATGCTATCTGGGGCAGCACAGACTCTATGGGAGCATCACTCGGACACCTGCTGATCCATAACATCCAATCAAAATACTAGAATTTCACTCTGCAAACTTGGAGCTCCGCCTTCTTGGATGTGCTGTTAGTACTGTAACCTCACAGCAGCCATAATACTGGTCACATGATGTCATTAATAACTCAGAGGTCTGACTAAAAGCCTAGCAGACAGCTAACAGCTACAGCTACAGCCGCCTGTGTCACCTCCACCTGTCAGTCAATGAGGCCACGCCTCATTAATGCAAACTCGAAGAACAAAATATCTCCAGGGACCAACAAGTTTGTGCATCAGGCTGCAAACATGTTTGTTTCTGCTGCAAAGTGTTAACATGAGAGACTCGCTGGAGCCCCTGCTGGACGTTACAGAAACTGCAGCCTTTGAAGCTTCAGTTTTTGTGTTTTTTAAAAGGTCAAAAACATGATAAACAGCATCCAAATATTCATATCAAATGTTAAAAAGCTGAGCATTAATAACATTTAACCTTCATAATGTGAACTGTTCATTTTTTCATCTAAAGCAGAGCTGTCAAAATCCAGTCCTCGAGGGCCGCTGTCCTGAAGCTTTTCCAAAGCTGTCCCAACACGTCGGCTGCATCCTCCGGAGGCCGCATTTGAAGGCCGATTACGTCACAGCCAGGCGACGAAGGCTGTCCCAAGTTGTCGACTATGCGTCCTCCTTTTCCCTGAATTTGAAGGATGGGTCAGGTGTGTCCTCACACCTCACCCAAATTCCAGTTTCCAACAATGGCGGCGCTACTAAGTTTTAAAATTATTCTCATTAATCTTTCTGGCCGCAAAATAAACTTTTAACATATATTAAGGGGAGAAAGTAGCTGTGTAAACATCAAATATCTGCTCAGTTTATCAAGACATCGCATATTTGCAAAAGTGTGCGCCGACGTCTTTGGAGACGTCTGTTACCCACCCGCTCGATAGCGAGCCGGGGGGTTCAATGGTCACTCCAGCCGGCGAGAGCAGCGGACTCCCGGCTTCATCGTTTTCAGACCCCCGCTGTCTTTCGCTACTCAGGTTAAACATGATATACGTCACTCGGAGAAATTAAAAATGTAATTGTTTGCCTTTTTTCAGTGTTTTGTTTGTTCCGGAGTAAATCGGTTTGGCTGAGATCAAAGTTATTAGATTATTAGATTAAATAAAACTTTATTAATCCATCGGGTGGGTTCCTCCGGGATTTTTCACACAGCTGAATAAACGTCAAACAGAAAACTGATTAAACAGAAGAGTGAGACGGTCGAGAGTTTCCTCCAGTGTCCTGTTATATTTTAGACAGCACGGAGCAGACGGCGAGTTTATTAAACTCCACCCACACAGCGGTGACGCAGATCTGAAGGCTGGACCGTCCCATTTCACAGCCTCGCACTTCCGGCCTTCTCGGTCTTCGAAGGACCCGGCCCACATAGAACGCGAAGGCGGGCCCTTCGAAGGACACAGCCGACGTTTTGGGACACGGCTCATGTGTCCCTGCTGCAACACACCTGGATACAATTAGTAGGTCATTACCAAGACTATGGAACCTGACTGCATGCCGAGGTGGCAACCCCGAACCCTACTCAAGTAAATTTAAATATAAGTGTTTGTAAAAAAGTACTTTTATTGCACCGTGTTCAGTCAGTCATGAGCTGCTGTAACATGAATGAAGTGGCTGAACTGCACCTCAGCATGCGGTTCTGTAGAGTCGGGCTAATGACCTACTAATTGTATCCAGGTGTGCTGCAACAGGGACACATGGAAACGTTTCAGGACTGCGGCCCTCGAGGACACCGGTGACCTAAAGCGTCTGATTAGCGGGGCTGCTGTTTAACCCCCCATGCTGACTGCCTGCATCTTTTCACAGAAGTGACAGGAAAGCAGAACTTACAGAAACTTCCACTTTTAGGCAGAGCTGTAAACAAGACGCACATGCACACTTCACTGCAGTAGAAAACAACCGTTTGACTCCCAAAGTGTCTTTTTACAGCGCTCTGCTTCACTGCTTACCTCAGTTTTACTAATGCGATAAAGGATAAATGTGTGATAAAGGTTAAAGGAAGCGTTTACAGTGCTGCGAGTTCCTGGCAGGTAGGTGGACAGTGTGGACTCTGGCTGATAATAAAGGTGTTACACTGAAAAAAAGGCCATGTTGGATTTACTTGATTCAATAGTGGCTCAGGGGGTTGGGAATCGCATCTGTAACCGGAAGGTCGCCGGTTCGATCCCTGGGCTCTCTGTCCTGGTTGTTGTGTCCCTGGGCAAGACACTTTACCCTACCGCCTACTGGTGTTGGCCAGAGGGGCCGATGGCGCGATATGGCAGCCTGGCTTCTGTCAGTCTGCCCCAGGGCAGCTGTGGCTACAACTGTAGCTGCCTCCACCAGTGTGTGAATGTGAGAGTGAATGAATAGTGGAATTGTAAAGCACTTTGGGTGCCTTGAAAAGCGCTATATAAATGCAATCCATTATTAATAGTGGACATTGGTTGCACGCAAACAAACAAACAAGTTAAATCAACACAACTTATTCATATTCAATAAATTTTGTGTTCATAAAAGGCGATTGAAACATGTTTAGATGGAGTAAGTTGAGCTCTTGGAATATTTTAATCCTCCACAATGTCATTTTATTTCAACACTATTCAATAACTTTTAACCCAGTACTAGTTGGTCACTTAAATACTACACGTTGTCTTCATATTACATAATGTTCAACAAAGTCTAGAGTCTGGTTACCATAAAAAGTGAATGGATCTACAACAACTACCATCCTGGTCTTTATCCTGGTTGCAGGGGGGCTGGAAATAACCCTGAAGTGATAGTTACAGGGCAGGGTACACCCCGGACAGCTCACCAGTCTATCACATAGAGACAAACAACCCTTTGTGCCAGATTGTGGGTTTGAACCAGGACCTTCTTACTGGGAGACAGCAGCACTAAGCACCATGCCACCAATACAGGCTCATCAGAAGTAGGAAAGCTATGATTTCAAGGCTTGATGCAGAATTTTCTTTACGTTTTTGCCCTTGACAGGTTAAACCACAGTAAGCAGCAAACACGTGGTGGGTGTGTAGTTGTCTGCCTCTTATAACTCCAGTGATTTTCCTGCAGTTTGACATCTCAGACTGGGACACATTGAAGGCTGCTTCTAACAGCTTGGACGAGTTTACGGACACTGTCACCTCCTATATCCACTTCTGTGAGGACAGCATTGTGCCATCACACACCAGGGTGAGTTATAACAATGACAAACCCTGGTTTACTCCTAAACTCAAAAAACTGTGGCTGGAAAAGAGAAAGGCGTTCAGAAGCGGAGACAGGGACTGCTACAGAGAGGCCAAGTACAGGTTCACTAAAGAAGTGGACATTGCTAAACATCAGCACTCTGAGAAGATGCAGCAGCAGATCTCAGAGAATGACTCGGCCTCTGTGTGGAAAGGTTTTAGGAATATTACAAACTACAAGCCTAAAACCCCCCACTCCACTGATGACTTGCTCTTAGCCAACACCCTCAACGACTTCTACTGCCGTTTTGACGAGCCATCAGGCAGCCTTCACACCTCCAACGACCCCAACAATAGAGGCACTTTGGACACTCATTCCCCCACCTCTCCCCCCTCCATAGAGCCATCACCACCTTCAAACCGTTCACCTACAACACCCCCTCCTCACCCCACACAAAAGAGGATTTCACACCACCTCCTCCCACCACAACTCTTCATATTCATGAAGCAGATGTGAGGAAGCAGTTTAAGAGTCTGAATGCTCGAAAAGCTCCCGGCCCAGACGGCGTGTCTCCTGCCACCCTCAGACACTGTGCAAACGAGCTGGCCCCAGTGTTTTCTGGCATCTTCAACTCCTCACTGCAGGCATGTCATGTGCCTGCCTGCTTCAAGTCCTCTACCATAATCCCTGTCCCCAAGAAACCTAGGATCACTGGACTAAATGACTACAGACCCGTGGCTCTGACATCTGTGGTCATGAAGTCTTTTGAGCGCCTAGTTCTCTCCCATCTCAGGACCCTCACGGCCCCCCTCCTGGACCCCCTGCAGTTTGCATATAGAGCCAACAGGTCTGTAGACGACGCCATCAACATGGCCCTACACTTCATCCTGCAGCATCTGGACTCCCCAGGAACCTACGCCAGGATCCTGTTTGTGGACTTCAGCTCTGCCTTCAACACCATCCTTCCAGACCATCTCCGAGACAAGCTTTCCCAGATGAATGTGCCTGATCCCATCTGCCGGTGGATCACTGACTTCCTGACGGACAGGAAGCAGCATGTGAGGCTGGGAAAGAATGTCTCGGACTCCCGGACCATCAGCACCGGCTCCCCTCAGGGCTGTGTTCTTTCTCCTCTGCTCTTCTCCCTGTACACCAACTGCTGCACCTCCACCCACCAGTCTGTCAAGCTAATCAAGTTTGCAGATGACACCACCGTTATTGGGCTCATCTCTGACGGGGACGAGTCTGCCTACAGGAGGGAGGTTGAACGTCTGGTGTCTTGGTGCAGCCACAACAACCTGGTGCTGAATGCCCAGAAGACAGTGGAGATTATTGTGGACTTCAGGAAGCACACAGCTCCACTCCCCCCATCATCCTGACTGACACCCCCATCACCTCTGTGGACTCATTCCGCTTCCTGGGTACCACCATCACCCAGGACCTGAAGTGGGAGCCCACCATCACCTCCGTCATCAAGAAAGCCCAGCAGAGGATGTACTTCCTGAGGCAGCTGAAGAAATTCAACCTGCCAACACGGACGATGATGCAGTTCTACACTGCAATCATCGAGTCCATCCTCACCTCCTCCATCACCGTGTGGTACGCTGGAGCCACTATCAGGGACAAACAGAGACTGCAGCGTGTTGTGCGCTCTGCTGAGAAGGTGATTGGCTGCAGACTCCCATCTCTGCAGGACCTGTACACCTCCAGGACATTGCGGCGTGCAGCTCGGATCTCAGCTGACCCTTCTCACCCTGGACACAGTCTGTTTGACCTGCTCCCCTCAGGCAGGAGGCTCCGGTCCATTCGCACCAGAACCTCTCGCCATAAGAACAGTTTCTTCCCCTCTGCTGTTGGACACATGAACAATAACCACATGATTGTCCCCGCCACTAACACATGACCCTACGCTGTGTCACTGCATCATTCCATGTTTGCACTGATCACCACCTGCACTCATGTATATATCTTTCTACGTAGCACTCTTAATTCTTATTCTCATGTATATATCTCATGTATATCTCATGCACATATCTTCCCACGTAGCACTTTTAATTCTTATCCCTACTTTTATTTTTTTCCATGTCTATTTAAGTGCTATTTATGACAGCATGTTTGCACTGAAGCACCGCAGCAATTTCCTAATGTTGTAAACCTGCTCAACATTTGGCAATAAACCCCATTCTGATTCTGATTCTGATTCTCATGTGATTTTGCGAATTTCATGAGTCCAGCAACGAACCGCTCTTACTAGATTGTATGATGTCATCTCAACAAGAACAAATTAAGTTGTTGAATTTCATGCAGATGCTACATGATTTTAGGGCTGAACGATATATCGCATTTGCGATAATATCGCGACATGATCAAGTGCAATTTTCTAACCGCAAAGGCTGCGATTATACTGCGATTATATTATACAATTCATGGGCTGCATCCTCCTGAGGCCGCATTTGTAGACCGATTACGTCACAGCGACGCGCCGAAGGCTGTCCAAATTACTACCATATCCCAGAATTCATAGCGCGGCCCAGCCAAACTCCAGTTTCCAGCAATGGCGGCCGCTACTGAGTTTTAAAATTACTCATACTAATCTTTCTGGGTCACAAAATAAACTTTTAACATATTTTCAGGCGAGAAAGTAGCTGTGTAAACATCAAATATCTGCTCGGTTTATCAAGATATCCCATATTTGCAAAAGTGCTTCGACGTTTTCGGAGACGTCTGCTACCCACCAGCTCGACAGCTAGCCGGGAGCTCGAGGGTTACTGATGCGGCCGAGAACGGCACAACTCCCGGCACATCATTTTCAGATCACCGCGGAGTTTCGCTGCTCGGGTTAAACGTGATATATAAGTCACTTAGACAACCTAAAAATGTTATTGTTGGGCTTTTTTCAGTGTTTTGTTTGTTCGTGAGTAAATCGGTTTGGCTGAGATTAAAGTTATTAGATTAGATAAAATAAAACTTTATTAATCCCCCGGGTGGGTTCCTCCTTGGTTTTCACACAGCTGACTAAACGTCAAACAGAAAACTTATTAAACAGAAGTATGAGACAGTGGAGAATTTACACCAGTGTCTGGTTATATTTTAGATAGCAAGAAGCAGACGGCCGAGTTTATTAAACTCCACCGAGACAGCGGCGACGCTAATCTGAACTAGACCGTCCAATTTCACGCCTTTAAACTTTAAAGGCGTGTTTGTGTGTGTGTTTATACAATTGCTATTATGTTTGCACTTTATGTGTAATGTTACTGACTGCAGAGATCAGTAAGATGTGTGTATTTTTTATTTATTAGTTTTATTTATTTAATATTATTTTTTAATTGAATGACTGTCTAGTAGTTCACAGATGTTGAAAAACTGAGTGTGGTAAAGCCACTGATTTTGTTTATGTATATTTCTGCAATCTGCACATTGTACTGACTTTCATTTTAATGTTTACACCAGGGTTCCTTGTCAGCACTTTATGCTCAGATGTTTGTAAGCTAAAAATAAACTATTGTGTATGTTCAAATATACTGTTGTGATTGAAGAAGTTAAATAAAAATGTCAGTCATCAATTCATGCATCACCTCATGTCATCATAACAGAGGTCTGTCTTCCAGGAAAGAACAGTTTAAAATTAATGTAATATAGTATTGGCCATACTATATGATGTATTGCTTGTCTTTGTTTAATAATACAGAAGACAAAGACCTTAAAAAATCATCGCATATCGCATCGCAATCGCAATATTGGGGCAAAAAATCGCAATTAGATTATTTTCCATAATCGTTCAGCCCTACATGATTTAATTACGTTCACCATAGAAACATGGAATTATTTAGTTCAAATTACAAGTTTGGATCTTATGCATGTAACAACCACCCAATTTGATTTTGGAGGTCGACTCACGAAATTCACAAGATCACATTAGATGTCAAACCACAGGACAATCAGTGGGGTTACAAGAGGAAGACAACCACACCACGTGTATGCTGTTACTACTTCTTATGGTTTAACTTGTCAAGGACAACAACATAAAGCATCATCAAGCATAGCTTTCCTACTTTTGTTAAGTCTGCATTGACACATTAATGCCATGGTGGTTCGTGCTGTTGCCTCAGAGCAAGAAGAGCCTGGGTTCAAATCCACAGTGTGGTGAAGTTTGCAGTGGGTTCTCTCTGCGTACTCTGGTTTCCTCCACAGTTAAAAGTCATGCAGTTGTAAGGGTAACTGGTTATTCTAAATTACCCAAAGGTGTTGAAGTGCAAATGGTGTTTGTCTCTGTATGATTGACTGGCGACCTGTCCAGGATGTACCCTGTCCCTCTTGCCCTATCACTTCCGCAGCCCAGATAAAGCTAAGAAGATGGGTGGATTGGAAGTTGCTGTAAATCCATTGATTTCTTTTGGTTGAACATTATGTAATATGAATACAACATGTACTACAGACATAAGTTACCTTTCATTCATTCAACAAGATTATCATTGGTGTAACAAACAAATATTTTACTAGTTCGTGTAACAAGACTGACTTTTGATGTGCCAAAGTGTTTAAACAAGATAAGACGGATTTAAATAAATTTAATTAGACTAACGTGGTGCAAACATGTTGATTGAACAAAAGTCAAATTAATTGAATGTTAATGTTAATATTATGTTAAACCTACACACATATATCGTGTTGACACAACACAATCAAGATGGATTAATATAACATGATTTGTTTAGATGGAATATAAGTGGCAAGATAAAATTACGTTCATCCAATGACTTATTTTTTTGAGTGTAATGTAACAACCACCCAATGTCCTTTTTTCGGTAAACCAAAAAAAGTAGAGACGGCTACTCGACTTGACTGAGGCGGACGTCTTCCTCAAACCAAAGCGCGCGAGACTGAAATCCCGGTGTCGCGGGATTTAATATTGCGATATTGACTTCACTCAAACATGATATGAACAACTTAATCTAGCTCTGCATATTATGTAGTTTCTACACTATATAGTTACACTTAACGTTAAAGCATGAGGCACTTGTGTTAAATACACGATGCTTACATAAATCCACGAGCTGGCCAGCCCCCTTTTTTCAGTGTACACATCCTGATTTATGCATCTGCAGCTGGAGGCACAGCAGCCTCGTGAACATAATAAAAAACGTGATTCTGAATGTGAATGAATTTCTGCCTTTAAGCTGGAAATCTTCTAGCTTTCCTGTCAACACCTTTACCTGTTCAGTGACATATTAATAGGAAATTACTGTGACACGTTTTCAAAGTATACACTGAATGTACTTGTACATTCTTGAAATACCACTCTGCTGCACTGCGTCACATTTCCAGTGTAAACATTTAGAAGCTTGAGTGTCTTCCTGTTGTACTGACTTTATGATGAATCATATGATGCTGTGTAAATAAAGGTGCCCCAGTGTGGAGGTCATTAAATCCCCTGCAGCTGCCTGCAGCATTAAATCAAATCATGGATGATTTTACTGCCGCACTTTGTGCTGAAGCCTTGCTCCTGTTGGGTTTGAGTGTAAACTCTGAGTTGGACAGGAGAGGCTCACAGATGAGACACCTGAGCTGTCTACACTCGGGGCTGGATCAGGTGTGTTACCCCTGAAACGATCCTGGAAATGTCCTACTCCCTCTAAACACCTGCTCTACTACAGACACGCCGCTCACGTGCTTCTGTCTATCGCGGACACCGGGATGGCCCTCGGAGCTCCGAGGTCAGAGCTGCTCTCTGGGAGCCGTCAGAGGAAGCTGCACTCACGGCTGCACGTTGATGGACTCTGCCCTCGCCAGGTAGTTGTTGGGGACGATGCCCTGCGCCACGACGTGCCCGTTGCGGTCGATCTTCCGCGCCGTCCACCAGTCTCCGCTGCGGCTGACCACCCTGAACAGGTCTCCCTCCTGGAAGGACAGCTCCTCCTGGTGCCGGGACTCGAAGGGCCACATGGCCGTGTAGATGCAGCTACCCTCGGAGGCGGTCTCCTTCGGGGGCTTCGGGGGCGGCGTCGGGGCCTGGGGCTGCTCCCCGTCGCTGCAGGTCCCTCTCCGTCCTCCTCCATCCTCTTCTTCACCTCCTGCTCCCGCTGGCTGAGGAGCCTTCTTGCCCGTGAGGATCCTCTCCCACAGTGACTGCAGGCAGGGGCACGCTCTGCGCAGACACTCACCCATAGGTGACCACGAACGGCTCCGCGCGCGCTGTGTGTCTCCGCAGCTCGGCTCAGTCAACCCGCCACACCTGTCCGACAGGTGCAGAGCAGGGAGCGCGGAGAATGTCGGGAATGCCTGCGCAGGGAACGGTGCGGTGAAACTGTACTGAGCGAGCCCACGGAGGGACTTCCTTTAGTTACAGAAACCACGGGAGCCCCGCCCCCAGAGGGTGTCATCAATCTGTTCGTGCGCTCTCTCTCTCTCTCTCTCTCACACACACACACACACACACACACACGCACCGGGGTTTTACAGGTAGGCAGGTGTCAGCGGAACCAGTTGACTCCGCCTCCATTCCAACCGCAGGACAGGACGTGGTGACGTTTTACTTCAGTGACAGGTGTCGACACATCAGCGCTCAGCTCGCGGGTTACAGCAGAACACATTTGTTGGTGCCAGTTCAGGCCCACATTATTCCAGATCTCGATTCAAACAAAGAGGAAACAAGGCAACTATCCCAAAATGTAAAGAACCACATTTATTTACTTTGTATTAAAAATGTAGAAGATGATTATTAGTCTTCTCGCTGATCAAAGGAAAACGTTTTATTGCCGTTGAAGCGCTCAGAGCAGCTTTTTGCTCGCTGCTTCTGCTATTTTGACATTTTCCTCCGTGTCATCACTATAATCCCAACTATCAGATTCAGGCTCCAAAATGTTGAGATGACTTCAAACCTGAACAGGGCAGGGGGATGAAGCGTTTGGAGCTCATCTGTACGTTTACACCTTGAAGCATCCTGTTGATATCATATTCTCTTCAGTCTCTGCTCCAACATCATGTGTCTTATTCCTCCCCACGCTGCCGCGTCTGTATCAGCTGTACCTGCAGTAGAGGGAATCTACACAGAGCCAAGCTTTGCAGCGTTCCCCACCTCTCTGTACCGCGGTAAAGTGAGCCGTCATTTGTGAGCCGCGGTCAAGCCAGCCGCCTCTTATCCGCCGCATAAATTTCCTTGCGCTTTTACACCAGTCTTTACGGTAGCGCCTTTTCGCTTCATGTGCCGATTGAAAGCCTATACCCGCGCACACGTGCGCGCGCGAACAGTCGCACGCACATGCGCGCACACAAATTACAATGAAACAGCCCGATACAGTCAATACAATTATGGAAATGTCAGAAATTCATTAAAAATCATCCTGAGTAGTTGAGGTACAACTTTCAACACATTCCTCCTCTGGGACACCTGCTGTACCTGTGTGCCAGGTTTCAGCCAGATTTACTGTAAAATTACTCAGAAATTAAAGGACATTTATATGCAATTCAATACAGCCAATACAATACAATTATGGAAATTTCAAAAATTCATTAAAAATCATCCTTAGTAGTTGAGGTCCAACTTTCAACACTTTCTTACTCTGGGCGTCCTACCGTACCTCTGGGCCAAGTTACATCTCAATTCACTGTAATGTTTATCAAAAATTGAAAGAACAATTATATGTCAATGCTGGATGTGTGTCCTTTCAAAGTGACACTAAATAACAGAACTCAGGCACATCAGGGAATAATCCAAAAGGCGGATTTATTAAACAAAAACAACATACAAAATATCTCTAACCCATACTACATAACCTAAAAAGAAACAAAGGGACACTTAGAAGCACAAGAAAACAATACTGAAAGGGCAAGAGACACAGCCCAAACATAATCCACAACTAAAACGCCAAAAGAACAAGTCATCCCACATAGCAGACGGGTCTTGCCTGGATCTGGTGTCAAGCCGGCACTGCTGGCTGACTTCTGGCATGGTAAGATGGCACTGTTTATGTGATGGCATGCCACATTTGGCCTGATTGGGTGAATGTGACATGTTGTATAGAGCACTTTGAGTAATATGGGTGAGTAAAAAAGTGCTGTATAAGAATCAGTCCATTCACTGTCTGAACAGAGTTTCGTCATGTTACTTTTGCACTATTATGTTCCAGCACATGTTGTTATTACATGGCTTACATGGCTAAGGTACACATTAGGCTGACATCTGGGGCCAGAGCTGAAACTGTTCTGGGCCAGCACAGGGCCAGCAGTGTGTCTGCAACTGGCCTTGTGCTGGCTCATGTGTGGGCCACCTCTGGTAAACCAGATCTGGGCCACCATAGGGCCGTCATTCTTTGCGGTACGCAGGCCATGTGTCAGCACATTGTGTGGGACAGATCCAGGCCATACCAATTTTGCTATGTGGGAGGAATTATGTAAAAATAGAAACATCATAAAAATGAAAATGAACATAAAGTAAAATGTACTGAAAAGAACATCAGTATGGCCATCATTATTTGCTTGGAAAGTCTAAAGTTCCATGGCTTTGAACAGCCAGAGAACGCAATGCTCAGCTTAGAGCGACTAAAAGTAACTTCTTTTAACATTCTGTCATTCTGCTTCTATATCAAACATCCACTAAAAATAGTCATTTGAAAAAAAATATTCGCCACTTTTCATCAGTTTGGGTTCCTCTGTTTATAGCAATTTTTAGAAAAGAACCCAATACCTTTGTCACTATACAGTTGTACAGTGAGATACAGAGCATCTCCTACTCATTGCAAACATGCTGGGAGGGTGGCTCTATCCGCCTTAGTGCAGCTGCTGTACCATACTGTGATGCAGTAAGTTAGTAGGCTCTCAATGGGCGAGTGGTGGAAGGGTGAGCTGTAGTCCACAAAGAGCATTCTGGCGTAGCTCTGCCGCTGTTCTAGGTGACTCAGCACCGAGTGGAGGGTGATGGCATCTTCTGTGAATCTGTTTGCACGGTATGCAAACTGGTGGGGGTCGAATTCTGGGGGGAGGTAATCCTTGGTGTGCTGAAGGACTAGTCTCTCAAAGCATTTCATGATTACCGGTGTGAGGGCCACAGGGCAATAATAGTTCAGGCTGGTGATGGGAGACTTCTTTGGTACTGGGATGATTGTGGCTGATTTTAGACAGGATGGGATGGCTGCTTCATCCAGTGAGAGGTTGAAGCTTCTGGTGGAGATGAGGGTGAGCTGGTGGGCACATGGTCTTAGCACTTTACCACGTATTCCGTCTGGACGCCTTCCTGGGGTTCACTGCTAGGAACACACATCTGACATCGTGCTCCGTTACAGTGAATGGAGCTGTGCAGGAACCAGGTGAGGATGAGGATGGGAGCAGGGCTGAGGCAGATGAATGCTGCTGTTGTGGTGTTTCAAAGCGGGCGAAGCTGTTTATTTCCTCTGCTAGCTGCACACTCAGGTTTTCTGTTTTCACAGTTCTGCCTCTGTGGTTTATGATGTCTATTATTCCATGCCATGTGTTGTTGCTGGACAGGTGGGACCCCTTTTCAGGTCAGCTCGAGCAGACCTGTACAGAGCTCTGTCAACAGACCTACAGGGAGTGCAGAATTATTAGGCAAGTTGTATTTTTGAGGAATAATTTTATTATTGAACAACAACCATGTTCTCAATGAACCCAAAAAACTCATTAATATCAAAGCTGAATGTTTGTGGAAGTAGTTTTTAGTTTGTTTTTAGTTTGAGCTATTTTAGGGGGATATCTGTGTGTGCAGGTGACTATTACTGTGCATAATTATTAGGCAACTTAACAAAAAACAAATATATACCCATTTCAATTATTTATTTTTACCAGTGAAACCAATATAACATCTCCACATTCACAAATATACATTTCTGACATTCAAAAACAAAACAAAAACAAATCAGCGACCAATATAGCCACCTTTCTTTGCAAGGACACTCAAAAGCCTGCCATCCATGGATTCTGTCAGTGTTTTGATCTGTTCACCATCAACATTGCGTGCAGCAGCAACCACAGCCTCCCAGACACTGTTCAGAGAGGTGTACTGTTTTCCCTCCTTGTAAATCTCACATTTGATGATGGACCACAGGTTCTCAATGGGGTTCAGATCAGGTGAACAAGGAGGCCATGTCATTAGTTTTTCTTCTTTTATACCCTTTCTTGCCAGCCACGCTGTGGAGTACTTGGACGCGTGTGATGGAGCATTGTCCTGCATGAAAATCATGTTTTTCTTGAAGGATGCAGACTTCTTCCTGTACCACTGCTTGAAGAAGGTGTCTTCCAGAAACTGGCAGTAGGACTGGGAGTTGAGCTTGACTCCATCCTCAACCCGAAAAGGCCCCACAAGCTCATCTTTGATGATACCAGCCCAAACCAGTACTCCACCTCCACCTTGCTGGCGTCTGAGTGGGACTGGAGCTCTCTGCCCTTTACCAATCCAGCCACGGGCCCATCCATCTGGCCCATCAAGACTCACTCTCATTTCATCAGTCCATAAAACCTTAGAAAAACCAGTCTTGAGATATTTCTTGGCCCAGTCTTGACGTTTCAGCTTGTGTGTCTTGTTCAGTGGTGGTCGTCTTTCAGCCTTTCTTGAACTGAACATAAGTTCCCTGCAATTTCTGAAGAATTCTACAGTAAATCTGGCTGAAACTTGGCCCAGACGTACAGCAGGTTTCCCGGAGGAGGGATGTGTTGAAAGTTGGACCTCAACTATTATGGATGATTTTTAATGAATTTCTGAAATTTCCATAATTGTAGTGTATTGACTGTATTGAATTGCATATAAATGTCCTTTAATTTCTGAGTAATTTTACAGTGAATCTGGCTGAAACCTGGCACACAGGTACAGTAGGTGTCCTAGAGGAGGGATGTGTTGAAAGTTGTACATCAACTACTCAGGATGATTTTTAATGAATTTTTGAAATAAACATAATTGTAGTGTATTGACTGTATTGCACTGAATATGAGTTTACTGTGATTTCTGAGTAATATTACAGTAAATCTGGGTAAAAACTGGCCCAGAGGTAAAGTAGGTGTCCGAGAAGAGGATTGTGTTGAAAGCTTGGCATCAACTTTTAAGAATGACTTTTAATGAATTTTTGAATATGCAACCAGACTGTCACGATGGCTGTATTGGGCTGTTCCATTGTAATTTGTGTGTTCAATCAGGATATAAAGCGAAAAGGCGCTACCGTAAAGACTGGTGTAAAAGCGCAAGGAAATTTATGCGGCGGATAGGAGGCGGCTGGCTTGACCGCGGCTCACAAATGACGGCTCACTTTACCGCGGTCTCTCTGTGACTCATGACCACTGATCAGCGGTTATTATAATTTGCACATTAGTGATCATAAACTGACCTCACAGCCCATTGTTAGTCATTGTGCTAATGTGCTGTTTACAAGTCCCAAAGGCTTCATGGGAGAAACGTTTCGTCGCTCATCCCAGTGACGTCTTCAGTCTTGGATGATGAAGAAACGTTTCTCAGTGAAAACGTCCAGATGGACAGAATCCGCTTCCTGGGATCCGGATTCCCTCCTGAGGTGAAGGATCCTTTGGAGGGGCCGTGGCTGCGCTCGAGCTGGTCTTGGAGCTAAAAGACTGACTTCACTACGTCACCATGACACTTTAGTGATTCTACTGTTAGAACTTTACCGCTGCACCGTATCTCGCTGGAGATGAGCTGTATGTGTGACC
Organism: Aulonocara sp. 'chitande type north' Nkhata Bay; assembly: GCF_057382095.1. NCBI lineage: Eukaryota > Metazoa > Chordata > Actinopteri > Cichliformes > Cichlidae > Aulonocara > Aulonocara sp. 'chitande type north' Nkhata Bay. Next base: position 19,278,287 of record NC_141363.1, read on the forward strand.
ATGTTGAGTGTGAAACACAGATAACTGCTTAAAGAAGTGTTTTTGTTTATTGGCTTACTGTTTTAAAGTGTTTAGAATTTATATTTTACACAGGTTTGGTTTACCAACAAGTATTTATGACAAACACTGATAACATGTTAAATAGCAGTTTAAAAGACATAAATAATTATTGGAATAAAATTATTATATTGGTTTAACATATGGGAACTAAATACACTTAACATTAAAAAAGTTTAATCCTAACAAACATTTTGGGTTATTTAAACAAGAGGGGAGAGTAAAAACATGAATGAAAAACAAAAATAAATCCTGTTTCTTTGCATATTGTGCAGTTTTAACACTGAAGCTACACATAACATTTATCCAGTGTAACACATGAACATATTCTTTGTTGTTAATCCAACAGGTCATTTTTTCATTTTTTCACATTTTCTGCACTCTCCAGACGTCCACTGCACGGATGCTACCCGTGCGAGACAGACAGCCAGGTCAAGGCATATGTGAGCAACGTAGTGACAAGCAAACCTATCAAGTCACATAAGTTGGAGGAAATTCATAGAGCTACACAGAGGGACCCGGAGCTTCAAAAAGCAATCACCTTCATCAGATAAGAGTGGCCTCGGAGAATGGCAAAGAGCTCACCACTGCAAGGCTTTTATGCAGCCAGAAGCCACCTTTCAGAATCCAATGGTCTAGTGCTCTACCACGATCGCATTGTAATTCCCACAGCACTCAGACCCAGTGTCCTTCACCAATTACATGAAGGCCACCAAGGACTAGGGATGGGCATCGTTTAGGTTTTATCCGATACCAGTACCAAACTGGTACTTTTGAAACGGTGCCGGTGCTCAAACCGGTGCTTAAAGAATGGAGAACACAAAATTGGTCCAAAAACCTCTCATGTTCAGCTGTTTTTTTGTAAAAAGATATCAATGTTAGCCTTTTCTGCAGCTATGGGGCATATATGGCATCACTCTTGGCTGGAAGCAGTGCTTAAACAATGGAAAAAACACAAACTTTGTCCTAAACCTCTCATGTTCAGCTGTTTCCCTCTTTTTCTTTGGTCATTTTAGCCTTTTTGGCCAGGGTGAAGGGAGTATCTGCCATCAAACAAGAAGACAGCCGCATGTAGCTATGATGATGTTTGCTAGTTCACCTTACATGCATTAATGTAATAACGTGGTTAGCCTACTCAACGTAAATTACACACGAACAACATTAAGCTACTCACGCAGAGAAGAACGGCTGCTGCTGCATCATCATCCTCATCATTTCTGCTACACTGGCAGGGCTAGGGGCCAGGACTCTCCTCTTCGGGTTTTTGGGGGATGTTCTAACTCCGGGTCCGATAACAGGCACCACACCCGCAGTAGATGCGCTCGGTGTGAGGTCTCGCAGCAAGCTATCAAATACGGCGCATTTCTCGACTTTTAAGAAAACGCTATGCCTCGCCAGGTGTTTCATGAGATTCGAGGAGTTACCTCCTTTGACAGTATCACAGTATCAGCTTAAAGCACTTGTTGCTGCTGAGTTTGCATCTTTTGCTGTGAAGTACAGCAGGACTTTGACCGCTTCGCTTTGGGTGTTTTTAATCTGTAGCTCTGCTCTAAAAGAACGGACGTACCTGGACCCGCCTACTATCCTCGGAAACGTAAAATGATTGGCTAGAATACAAAGTGTCTGACATCTCAGGGAAATAAAGCACCGAAATGTGCGCTGCTTTTCGGTCTGGTTACTACCGTTTATGTCAGAACCGGTGCCATCATGGCACCGGATACCAGGACCCATCCCTACCAAGGACTAATTAAATGTAGAGCGCACGCAAGATCAACAGTCTGGTGGCCCAACATTGGACTTCAAATAACACACAAGGTGAGGTCATGCACCTTTTGCAGAGAGCACAAGCCTACACAGCGATGGGAACCCCTCGTGACTACTACTCTGCCCAATGGCCCCTGGCAAAAGATTCCAGCTGATCTGTGCGAGCATGAGGGTAAGAACTTTCTTGTCGTTGTTGACTATTTTTCAAGAGACATTGAGATTGTTCCCTCACTACAACACCCAGCAGACAGGTCATTAACAAGCTTAAACACATGTTCGTTAGATGGGGCATCCTGTTAGAACTGGTCAGTAATAATTGGACACAGTTCACATCATCAGAGTTCCAAGACTTCAAACTGAGTTATGGCTTCACCCACACTACGTCGAGCCCTCATTACCCCCAGTCAAATGGAGCTGCTGAAAGAGCTGTCCAAACGGCCAAGTACATTCTCAAACAGCCTGACCCCTGCTGAGCCTTAATGAGTTACCGCTCTACACCAATTGCAGCAACCGGTGCAAGCCCAGCTCAACTTATGACAGGACGTCAAATCCGCACCGCGGTTCGTGCTTGAGAACACTGCGTCTTATTGCCTCCGATCATGACAGTGTCTGTCTCCTGAATCCAAACTGGAAGCTGGTTCCACAGAAGAGGGGCCTGAAAACTGAAGGCTCTGCCTCCCATTCTACTTTTAAATACGGGCCGAAGTGGAGGAGTGACAGTCTACAAAAATACTTTTCACCTGTCCCTTTCTCCAGTTTTGAACTGAATATGTTTGAGCTTGGTAGCAGTCATCCTGTTCTTTGTGTGGTGATCTACCGTCCACCTAAATATAACAGGAACTTTGTTAATGGCTTCTCTGAGTTCTTGGCTGAAATAATGCCAAAGTATGACAAAGTTTATGGGTGATATGAGTATTCATGTGTGTTGTCCTACTAAAACACTGGCAAAGGACTTTTTAAATCTACTTGATGCTCTTAATGTTTTGCAGTCTGTCACTGGTCCCACACATAAACATGGACACACTCTGGTTTTGTCTCATGGTTTACCTGTTTATAACCTTCAAATTTATGATGCCGTCTTTTCTGATCATATGCCTGTATTGTTTGAAACTTCCCTGTAATATCACTACCTGTGGTCCTCCAACTGCTTCTCGCATGTTTAAACCATCAAATGCTGCTCAGTTTTCTACCACCTTTAATGTTGATTCAGAGCTTTCAGCCTGTGCTCACACCGAGGAGCTGACTGCAAAGTTTTTCTCTACTTGTGAAAACATTCTGGACGCTGTTGCTCCTCTGAAGGTCAGGCGGCCTAAATCGAAGTCTGAGCCGTGGCTGAACGACATCACTCGGGCTGCTTGAAGAGAGTGCAGAAAAGAAAGAAACTAAATTTTATTCATCGTCTGCCCTCCTCCCGTGTGGTGTACCTCAAGGATCCATCCTTGGGCCCCTTCCTTTTAGCATTTATTTACTTCCCCTTGGCCATATTATTAAAAAGCATAAAGTCTCATTTCATTTTAATGCGGATGACTGTCAGATGCATCTACCCCTGAAACACAATGAGCCCAACCCCCTCAGGCCTATTTTAGACTGTCTCAAGGACATCAGAGCATTTTAATGAAAAAAGACTGAGGTCGTTATCTTTGGGCCGAGCGGCCCTGGTGTCCCACCATCTGACTTGGGTCCTCTCACACATGTGTCAAACCAGTTGTCACCAGTTGTCAACCAGTTGTCAGTTGTCAGATGTCTATTCATACTAATGTACAGAATTCACCTGCTTGCTGCTACTACTGCACATTCACCCAATGTGTGTATATATATATATAAAAACAAAAAGTGTTGCGTTTATATTTTTGTTGAGTGTGTATATATATATATATATATATATATATATATATATATATATATATATATATATATATATATACACACTCAACAAAAATATAAACGCAACACTTTTGTTTTTGCTCCCATTCCCCATGGGATGGACGTAGAGACCTAAGATTCATTCAAATTTCAAATTTCAAATTCAAATTCAAATTTTATTTGTCACGTACACAGTCATACACAGTACGATATGTAGTGAAATGCTTGGACAACTGCTCGTGACCTAAAGAAAACAAAAAAGGAAAAGGCTATGAATAAGATAGGAAATAAATATGAAAAATTAAAAAGGGTAAATTTAACTAGGAAGGAATAAAATATAAATTAAGGTTAAAAATGAAATAACTGTACAACACAAATTAGAATGAAGGGTAAATTTAACTGGGAAAGAATAAGATAAAATATATAAATTAAAGTTGAAAATAAAATAACTGTACAACAAAATACACAATATAGAACTATATAAGAATGTATGAAGAAATATAAATAAATATATACACAATAACAGCAGCTGTACAAGTATTAACCGGAAATGAAGAATATAGTGACCAGTGTTGTGCAAAACCAAAGTCCAGAAAGTCCAGTGTGTGTGTAAGAACTGTATGTGTGGGTCAGTACTGTGTGGTGGTGTGATTGAGAGACCGTATCGCCTGCGGGAAGAAGCTCCTCCTCAGTCTCTCTGTGTTGGTCTTCAGGGAGCGGAATCGCTTTCCTGACCTCAGCAGAGAGAACAGTCTGTTGTTGGGATGGCTGAGGTCCTTCACCATCTTCCTGGCCTTGGTCCAGCACCGCCTGCTGTAGATTGAGTGCAGGTCAGGGAGCTCGGAGCGGATGGTGCGCTCAGCTGATCGCACAACCCTCTGTAGAGCTCGTCTGTCCTGCATGGTGCTGTTCCCGAACCAGGTTAAGATGTTTCCCGCCAGGATGCTCTCTATGGTGCACGAGTAAAAGTTCCTGAGCACCTTGGAGGGCAGTTGGAAGTCTCTCAAGCGTCTGAGGTGGTAGAGACGCTGTCGGGCCTTGTTCACCACGGTGTTGATGTGACAGGACCATGACAGGTCCTGCGTGATGTGAACTCCGAGGTATTTGAAGCTGTCCACTCTCTCCACTGGGCACTCGTTGATGACGGGGGTCTGGTAGTTCCTCTCCTGCTTAGTGCTGAAGTCCACTATCAGCTCCTTTGTCTTACTGACGTTTAGAAGGAGGTTGTTCCTCTGGCACCAGTTCTCCAGATTCCTAATCTCCTTCAGGTAGGCCGTCTCGTTGTTATCAGAGATCAGGCCCACCACGACGGTGTCGTCAGCAAACTTGATGATGGTGGTGGAGCTGGTAGTGGCCACACAGTCATATGTGTACAAAGAGTACAGCAGGGGGCTCAGAACACACCCCTGGGGGGCTCCAGTGCTGAGAGTGGTGGAGGCTGAGACATGTCCGCCCATCCTTACTGCCTGTGGTCTGCCAGTTAGGAAGTTGGAGTCCAGATACACAATATAACCATCCCTCCCAAACAGTGGTCACAACTCAGTCCAAATGTGTGGTAGTGGGCACATCTGCTATATTGAGATAATCCATCCCACCTCACAGGTGTGCCACATCAGGATGCTGATCTGACATCATGAGTAGTGCACAGGTGTACCTCAGACTGCCCACAACAAAAGGCCACCCTGGAATGTGCAGGTTTTTGCGCTATTGGGGGTCTGGGGACCCAGAACCGGTCAGTATCTGGTGTGACCACCATTTGCCTCATGCAGTACAACACATCGTCGCATGGAGTCTATCAGATTGTCAATTGTGGCCTGTGGAATGTTGCTCCACTCCACTTCAATGGCTGTGCGAGGTTGTTGGATATTCGTGGGAACTGGTACACGCTGTCGTATACGCCGGTCAAGCACATCCCGAACATGCTCAATGGGTGACATGTCCGGTGAGTATGCTGGCCATGCAAGAACTGGGACATTCTCAGCTGCCATCTGCCCTGAACAATGTGAACCATGATTCATCCGTGAGGCGCACACCTCTCCAACGTGCCAGACGCCATCGAATGTGAGCATTTGCCCACACAAGTCTGTTACGGCGACGAGCTGGAGTCAGGTCAAGACCCCGATGAGGACGACGGGCATGCAGTTGAGCGTCCCTGAGACGGTTTCTGACAGTTTGTGCAGAAATTGTTTGGTTGTGCAAACCAATTGTTCCAGCAGCTGTCTGGGTGGCTGGTCTCAGACGATCTTGGAGGTGAACCTGCTGGATGTGGAGGTCCTGGGCTGGTGTGGTTACACGAGGTCTGCGGTTGTGAGGCCGGTTGGATGTGCTGCCATATTCTCTGAAACGCCTGTGGAGACGGCTTATGGTTGAGAAATGAACATTCAATGCACGGGCGACAGATCTGGTTGACATTCCTGCTGTCAGCATGCCAATTGCACGCTCCCTCATTGCTTGTGGCATCTGTGGCATTTTGCTGTGAGACAAAACTGCACATTCCAGGGTGGCCTTTTGTTGTGGACAGTCTGAGGTACACCTGTGCACTACTCATGATGTCAGATCAGCATCCTGATGTGGCACACCTGTGAGGTGGGATGTGCCCACTACCACACATTTGGACTGATTTGTGACCACTGTTTGGGAGGGATGGTTATATTGTGTATCTGGAATGAATTTTAGGTCTCTACGTCCATCCCATGGGGAATGGGAGCAGTAACAAAGGTGTTGCCTTTATATTTTTGTTGAGTGTATAATGTTCTTCCTCTACACCCCCCCCCCCAATTTTTTTGCACATGTCGAGGAGCGTGTCAGGTTACATTTCACTGTGTGTTATACTTGTATAACTATGCATGTGACAAATAAAGAACCTCCAGGTCCAGGTGAGATCCTCGGAGATGTGGACTCCCAGGAACTTGAAGCTGCTCACACGCTCCACAGCCGTCCCCTTAATGTGGATGGGTGGATGTGGGTCAGCATTCCTCCTGTAGTCCACGATGAGCTCCTTGGTCTTCTCGGTGTTAAGCAGCAGGTTGTTTGTGTCGCACCACTCAGCCAGACGATCCACCTCCTCCCTGTAGGCGAGGAGGTGTATATCTTATCGTCTATTTTACTCGTGTTTTAATATTTTATATACATACTGATTTATTTTTATCTTCTTTTTCATTCATGTATTTATTTTATTGTTGTTTATATTCATTTCTTTGTCTGCTTGATGTTTGGTTTTCAACTGCTATCTCTGCTTTATTGTTGGAAAGCACTTTGGTCAGCTTGTTGTTTACGGTGCTTTATAAATACAGTTGGGTTGGATTATTTAAGACCTTGTATGTGAGCAGCAGGATTTTGAATTCTGGATTTAACAGGAAGCCAATGCAGGAGAAATCTGCTCTCTCTTTCTAGTCCCTGTCAGCGGGATGAGACAGAGCAGGGAGAGTGCTGGCGTGAATCAGGTTTTCTCAGAGGTTTGGGGCATTGCTGTAATCACACTACTGTAATCACACTACTGTAATCACACTGACTGCTGGCTTTGTGGTCTTTCGTAGCGAGCAGGCAGATGTTTTGGTGCTGTGTAGGCGTGTCTGATCACAGGCCAAGACAAGAACTGCTGTTTACTGTCAGGCTGTTTTTATCATTACGATATCTGAAAGGGAAATACAAACCTGTTCAGCTGAATTGTCTCTCACACACAGCAGAGGTCAGGGCTGCTGTCCACCATCTGTGTCCAGACTAAAACTATGATTGTGATGTTGTGCAGTCTCTAACACGTGCTCGTGTGTTAACGCTGCTTCAGCTGCTTCTGCACACGTTTCTGCTTTAAAGCAAAATTCCATCAATAATGAAACTTTATCGACACTCTCTGTACAATCGTGTCCATGACAGTTTTTGTTTATTGTTGTTAGAAGATTAATTCAAAGAAAAAGATTTAAGTTGTTTGTTAGATTTGGGATATTTCTGCTGTGCTCAGTTTGGAGCCCCGCCCACTGCCGGTCGCTTGGGAAGGCTGTTGAACAGGTTACACACACTTCAGGAAGTGCTGCACATCAGTACGGCGTTATGCCCTGTGACATGTGAATGAGTGACGGCACACACACTCGTTTCCACAGTGTTTAAAAAAACCTTTATTTGCAGCGCTGTCACAGGTCGAAGTCGGACGTGTGATTTGGTGTTTATGGCTCAAGTTTCCTCAACTTGGCTTTGTTGCTCATGCATAAAAGACCAAAGTTGCATTGTTCTTAAATTGCATTGCAGGTTGCAACATAATGTTGTACAATTTAATGGTGCAGAACCCCACACAGCTCACCCCCACCCACCCTGAAGAGTGTGGCTGAGTGTGGCTGAGTCACTGTCAGTGTGTGTTGGTGTCGTCTCTAAGTCCACCTCCTGCAGTGTGTGTGTGTGTGTGTGTTGTAAACATAGGCACTGGAGCTGTAACTAGCTGTTAGAAGAGCATGAACGCGCGGCGCTGCATCGAGCTTCGATGTGTAACGCGGGTCCAAACCTTCAGAGAGGGAAGACAGAATACTTCACGCCTGTGGGTTCATCAGATTAACAGAGTTCAGCCAGAGAGCAGGCAGCGGTGCATGGGCCCAGCCTGAGAGGACAGGTGTGCAGGTGTGACTGCAGGTGTGGCTGCGTATGCAGTTTTTAACATTAAAGACGCCTGAACACATCTCTGATTCACTGCACGTGTGCAGGGAGGAAGTGGTGGCGTGAATCAGGTTTTCTCAGAGGTTTGGGGCATTGCTGTAATCACACTACTGTAATCACACTGCTGTAATCACACTGACTGCTGGCTTTGTGGTCTTTCGTAGCGAGCAGGCAGATGTTTTGGTGCTGTGTAGGCGTGTCTGATCACATGTGACACGTTAATGACCCCAATGCTGAGCGGACACTTTTAGGAGCAAGGCTGTCGCTGCTTCTCTGCATAGATTTGGGTCTTTTTCGTGTCTCAAACATGTTTCGATGTCCGTGTTACAAATAGACGTCTGGTTAACGTTGGCTGTCGAAGCCGCTCTGACCAATCAGGACTGTGGGAGTCCACCGCTCCGCTGCTCTGTGACGGCAGCAGTCGGACTCTGAGCCGAGCCGCTAGCGTGGCTAAAAGACCCCAGCAGGCGTTCTTATTGCACAAAATATTTTTACCCAGAAGGCTTTGCATTCAAAACACACGTCATTCATTCAGGTCGTGACCTGTGAGTCCAGAGTGCGCACGCACAGACCGACACCGCACTGAAGTAATAAACTCTCATTTAGAAAACCGATGGTAGAAAACTAAAAAGAGGGTCCGGGTCGTTCCAGGTACGAGCGGACCTCCACGCCTCCCCCACGCCGTTCACTCTCTCTGTAAACCCGAGTGTCGATCACGATTCCTCCGAGGAGTCCCGATGGAATTGGCAGAAGTCTTCCTCACCCCCTCCCTCCCAGTACAGGAGGAGGATACCTGTGCGGCCTACACCTCTACGGTCTTAAAATATATCTTGGCATATATGGAATCCAGCTGGCTGTGCAGGGCGTGGAAGGAGGGTCTCTTGGAGGGCTCAATGGCCCAGCAGTCCATCATGATGCGGTAAATGTTCGAAGGACAGCGGCTTGGAGAGGGCAGCCGGAAGCCCGACGTTAGCAGATCCATCACTTCCTTGTTGCTTTTACCTGGAGGAGAGGACAGACAGGCAAACACGAGCACAGGAGAAAAGAGCTCAGTCCAAACTCAAGCTCTGAATGACAGAAAGGAGTGTGGTGATTCACATAACTGACTCTTTCCTAAGCTTACTGAGCGCTCACAGCTCACACGACAGCCAATCAGAGCAGCCACGCAGGGACAGGGAGAACCAACCACCGAGGAAGAAAACCGGACTTTACAGCTGAAAGTAGGCGTGTAGTGTTACCACTGCACTATCCAGCTGTGTGTGTGTGTGTGTGTGTGTGTGTCACTTTTACACACACACACACACACACACACACACACACTTTTGCTTTGCTACGCTCAGTCTGGCGCGTGATGAAGGTGTGCCGGTACGACGCCCGTTGTTGCTGCTGTGAGGCTTTTGTGAGGCGGTGCGCTCTGAATAGCTGCTCTCTGTTAAACAGGTTAGACACACTGAGTCTCGCTGCGGTACCTTCATAGGGCATTTTGCCCCGTGACATCATCTCATACAGCAGCACCCCGAACGACCACACGTCCGACTTGACGGAGAAGCGCTGGTGAAGCGCCGCCTCGGGTGCCGTCCATCGAACGGGGATCTTTGTGTTCCTGCTGGCTGTGTACACGCTGTCCTGCACACACGGGGACCACAAAGATTTCAGTTACACTCCAGGACCTGCTGTCCACCTCATCGTCTCGGCAGCACGTCCCCTCGCACCTTACTCCCTCCCACCGAGGACGTAAGGTGTGAGGGGACTCGAGGTTCATTGAAAGGCCTCTGATCTGATGTCTGTCCAGAGTTTCATCTCTAATACACCCTGAAACATCTGCAGGGAACACAGATACATATATATGACAATAACAACAGTAATAACACTGTTATTACAGCTATCACTGATTCATTTGATGTGTGTGAAGCTTCAGGTTCAGCAGTGACGTTTTAGAGCTTTAAGCAGAGTAACATGCCTGAACCACTTACATATTTCACATATTTTGTCCTTCAAAATAAAAGCTCCTTCTGTTCTTGTACAATAAAACGGCGTGATGAACAGGAAATGTTACCCTGATGATGCGAGCCAGTCCAAAGTCGGCCACCTTACAGACGAGGTCGTCTCCCACCAGGATGTTCCTGGCAGCCAGGTCTCTGTGCACGATGCTTCTGTCCTCCAGGTACGCCATGCCCTCTGCCACCTGACTGCCCATGTAGATGAGATGAGCCGAGGTGAGCGCCAGGCCTTCGGGAGCTGAGGAGACACAGACAGCCAATCAGAGATGCCCATGTGACAACCTTTCTCTGTGATCAGATACACCACGCGAGCTTTGTGTGTCAGGTCAGTTATCGCTCTGTCTCCATTTTGGTTTGGGGCGTGAAGCCAGCAGCAGCCTCCTGACAGCACCACGGACACCACAGCCAGCTGCTTAGCAGGATGCTGATG
>NC_141363.1:19294041-19371541 GCF_057382095.1 Aulonocara sp. 'chitande type north' Nkhata Bay
ATATTAGTTGTTTAGCCACTTTGCTCAGTTCATCAGACATGAAATTAAGTGATTTCCTAATCTCCTCCAACTCCTCTTTAACTCCTGGGTTTGCTTTTTCAGGCAGCATTTTGAAAACGGTGAGATTGTGATGGCCCGTTCAGGCTTCCTCACTGTGCTATAATCATGTTGTTGATAGTATTGGACTGTAAAGGTAATCATTTATGGACCAGTAATAAGCAGCAGTGTCTACACTGAAGTGTTTTTGTGGACCACAGTTATTCAGTGACCAATGAGGTGGCTGGTTTTACTCCTATGAGAATTTAAAAAGTAAAGACACAAATGTGAGGAGATGTTGTGCTGCTCAGAATCAGGATGAAGGTTTGGTCTCCAAGCTGTTAATAGTCAGTCATTGGTCCCATCTGCTGTTCATTAAACAAATGAAGACAACACATCGGATTTAAAGTGCTGCAGAGACTCCTGCTGCCTGCAGGGGGCGCCTGTGTCTGCACTGCATCTGTTTCAGAGCTTCGATTTAACCTGAGCCAAGACCTCAGAAGCAGCTGATGTCATCAGGGAGGGGAGGAGGGGTCGGTGGCGGTCTGAAACGTTGGCGGGCTCCGCTCCATCGCCTCCCGCCAGACTGAGGAGGCATGAAGACAGACTGCAGCTCACAGATGACATAATTACACTGCTGCATGCTTTTATTCTGAAACTCTTCCACATACTTTACTTTGTTTATGACACTTCAAACATGTTTTGTCTATGGAACGTCTTTACTGTCAAAGTGTGAGTTAGGGGCCGGAGGAGCCAACGGTAACATGAGGCACTATAGTTCAGAGGTCAGGAGGACCGCTCCAGCCGCTTTCAGCTCTGAGCTTCTGGAACAACCAATCTGTGGCGTTGTTTTTGTGGCACTATTCTGAGCGCACGACAAATGTGCAGGTGGAAGCGTTGCATTTTGAGCAGAAATTTATTTTAAGCGAAGAAAAGCTGAATTTGAGTGAACAAAATCCATTGCTGCGCGCAAAACATGTGTTTCAGTGTTTGCTATTACACACACACACACACACACACACACACACACACAGACACACACACACACACACACAGACACACACACACACACACACACACACACACCAGCAGCCCCTCTCACTCAGTTTTTGCTCTTTCGCTCGCTCGCAATGTGTCGCTTGCGCTCTCAACATTTCAGCCCGTGCGCGCTCAACTCTTCTCTACACAGTTTTTTTTTTCCATATATTTTTATTGAAATTTTTTATAGTACAATACAAACAAATGTTGAACACCCTCACATTCACACATCCATCCATACATCAAACCTGCCTACATCACATTCAAATGTAGAAATGAGCATAGTTCTCACAGCAATACAAAAATACAATGGGTTTGGATAGACAAGATTCTCCCCTCCTTTCCTTCTTCTTTTCCTTTTTGTTCATAAATGTCCTTCACCTCCACTCCCTAAAATAGTCATATATGGCTTCCACATATTCACAAAGTCCCATTGTTTGCCCTTGGCAATATATGTCAGTCTTTCCAGGCCTAGAGAGATTGCAATTTCCTTCTTCCAGAGTCCCATGGAGGGAGCATCCATACTCTTCCAACATAGCGCAATGGCTCTTCTGGCTTGAAGTAGTCCGTAGTCCAGTAATTTAGTTTTTTTCCCCGATTGCTTAAATTCCCTTGGATATATTCCAAGTACACAGAGTTTTCCTATTAAAGGGATTTTTACCTTAAACACTTCAGACAGATATTTGATAACATCTTTCCAAAAGTCCTGGATTTTAGGACACTCCCATAGACAATGAAGAAGAGTTCCTTTTTCAACTAGACATTTAGTACAGATGTCCGGAATATCATTGGACATATGATGAAGCTTGACAGGTGTTATATAGGTTCTCATGAGCCATTTATATTGCAGTAGTTTAAAGCGTGTGTTTATTGTTTGTTTTTGTGCTTTTAAGCAGGCCTGGTTCCAGTCATTTTCATCTATGTCCTCTTGGATCTCCCTTCTCCAAGCATCCAGTTTATCTGCTGCTGAGTCTTTGGAGGAAAGCACCAGTAAATTATAATATATAGAGAGAAAACCTTTCCCTTTTGTATTCTTAACACATACCTCCTCTATTTTTGTCAATGGTGGAAGTTCAGCAATCCTTTGCAGTTTTGATGACAAATAGTTTTTCAATTGTAAATATTTAAAAAAATGCTTTGGGGGTATTAAATATTTTTTACACAACTGATCAAATGTGAGCAGTATGCCATCTGCATATAGGTCTTTAATTTTTTGAATGCCTTTATTTTTCCATATTTTAAATCCCCCATCACTTTTACCAGGCGTGAACTTTTCATTTCCCCAAATAGGGGTAAATCGCGAAAGCGATGGAGGATCGCCCACATATTTATGAGCTGCATGCCAAATTATAATTGTATTTTTCAAGAAAGGGTTCCTTGTAGTTTTTTTTAATATCTTAGTGTCTGAAGAATATAGAAAAGTGTGTAAGGGAAGATCTGGAACAGATTTTTGCTCGATGTCAACCCAGGCTGGAGGTGTTGTTGGGCAGAAATAATGGGTGGCTGATGTTAGTTGGGCAGCCATATAATACCATCTGAGGTTGGGGACTTGGAGACCTCCTCTTTCATAGGGCAAGTAAAGTAGTTGTAAGCGGAGCCTTGCCTTCTTATTATTCCAAATAAATTGGTTAAATAGTTTGTTTAAACTGTCAAAAAATGAAGTTGGTAGAGGCAACGGAAGTGTTTGGAAGTAATATAAAAATTTGGGTAAAATTGTCATTTTTAGGATATTTATCCGGCCTATCATAGATACAGGCAGGTTTGTCCAACGGTTTAGCATTTCCGTGACCTCTCCTACAAGGGGATCATAATTTATTGAGGTTATGTCCTTGAGGCTTGGAGTGATCCTAATGCCTAAATATTTAAAGCCTGTTGTAGTTGTCTTAAATGGGGTGGCCACCACAGGGCTTCTTCTTTCTTCCTCATTAAGAAACATTAATTCTGATTTAGAATTGTTAATTTTGTATCCTGAAAATTCTCCAAATGTTTTTATTAATGTTACTAAATTAGGGATACTATCTTTCAGATTAGTCAAAAAAAATATAATATCATCTGCAAATAAAGAAATTAGATGGTCTCTTCCTCCAATTCTTGTCCCTGATATTCCTGCATTTGCTCTCACAGCTATGGCCAGAGGTTCTATTGCTAACACAAAGAGAATTGGTGACAGAGGGCAGCCCTGCCTGGTTGATCGCTGTAAATTAAAGGGTTTTGATACGTTATTATTAGTTAAAACTTGTGCTGTTGGATGTGTATACAATAATCGGATCCATTTCAGGAATGTTTCACCTAGTCCATATCTGGGGAGCACTTGTAAGAGATAATTCCATTCTATTCTATCGAAGGCTTTGCATGCATCTAGTGATAGCAGCGCAGTGTCCTCCCTATTGTTTTTCTCATAAAGTACATTGAGGACACGTCTTATATTATGATAGCCTTGTCTCGTTTTAACAAAACCTTGTTGATCGTCTGTTACCAAATTAGGCACACATTTATCTAGTCTTCTAGAGAGTGCTTTACACAAAATCTTCGTATCACATCCCATAAGACTAATTCCCCTATAAGAGGAGCATTCAGTCGGAGGCTTATTTGGCTTCAATAAAAGGGTTATTGTAGCTAATCTCAGTGAGTCTGGGAGTATTCCGGACTTATATGACTCCTCATACATGTTAAGAAGTGGCAGTATTAATTTATTTTTAAATGTTTTATAGAATTCCATTGGAAGTCCATCAGGACCAGGCGTTTTACCGCTATTCAGGTCGTCTATGGCTTCTGACAGGTCTTTTATTGTTAAATGACTATCAAGGGCTGTTTTATCCTCTTCTGAGAGGGTTTGAAATTTTAACTGATCAAGAAATGCATCTTGTGTTTCTCTGTTTCCCGTATATTCAGATTGGTATAAAGATTGATAAAACTCTCTGAAATTTTCATTTATTTTTAGAGGGTCTGTTGTTATAATACCCGATTTGGACTTTATGTGGGTGATGGCCTTTTCTGCTTGCATCTTTTTTATCCTCCAGGCCAATAATTTTCCTGCCTTCTCTCCTTGGTCATAAAATAATTGTTTGGTCCACATTAAACTTTTTGCCACTTTCTCTGCTGTTAATTTATCATACCTGGCTCTTAGAATAGTCAGATTGTTTAGTTTAGTGGGATCATTGCTCTGGTAAAATTCTGTTTCATTAGATTTAATTTGCCTTTCTAATGATTTTAATTCTTGGTTATATTGCTTACTCTTGTTGCTACTGTAGCTTATAATTTCCCCTCTTATGTAAGCTTTAAATGCTTCCCACCTAATACTAGCTGTGATTTCATCTTTATTTATTTGAAAATATTGATCAATGCAAGTTTCTATAAATTTGACAAATGATGGGTCCTTTAACAAAAATGTTTGCATCCTCCATCGCTTTACACCTTGATCAACTTCGCCCAATCTAACTGATAGACATACTGCTGCGTGATCACTAATCACAATACTGTTATACCAACAGTTCTCAACACAAGGTAATAACTCTGTAGAGATAAGAAAGTAGTCTATCCGCGAATGACTTTGATACGAGCTAGAATAACATGAAAATTCCCTGTTATTTGGATTCCTTGTTCTCCAGACCTCATTTAATCTCAAATCTTTCATATAGTTAAAAAGTATTTTTCTAGTCTGGGTATGAGTAGTGTCAGTTTGAGACGACCTATCCAGGTTAGGGTCCAGGGCGCAATTGAAGTCCCCTCCTATGATATAAAGGCCCTCCAAGGTTGATATTGTGAGAAATAGATTTTCATAGAAGGATGGGTTATCCTCGTTGGGGCCATAGATATTTATCAGGTTTATTTCTAACATGGAGATACGGCCCTGCACAATTACATATCTCCCGTTTGGATCTGTAATCACCCTCGTAGTTTGAAATGGGATTGACTTATGTATAAGAGTAATGACTCCTCTGGCATGTCTAGTAAAAGAAGAGAAATATACCTGACCCTGCCATCTTTTGGTTAATAAATGTATCTCTGATGCAGTAAGATGAGATTCCTGTAGGAAAATAATCCTAGAGTTAAAATGTTTTAGTCGGTTTAATACTTGTTTCAGTTTAGCTAACTTCCGTATCCCCCTAACGTTCCAGGTCGTAATGTTAACCTTCAAAATGTTCTCTTTAGTTGTCCTCTCCATAAAATATTGTCAGACTGTTCACTTAAATAAACAAAGTAAAGGGAAAATTGAAGAAGCAGGTTTGCACATACATTCACACACTCACACATACCAGATAAAGAACTTGTAAACAATTTCTGATTGAACATTTGCATTTCCTTGTTGGAAATGTCTCCCCCCTCCCTTGAACAAATTATTTGGAGGGCGTTAATCCACATCACTGAGGAGTAACTAGTCAACGCGACCTCTCCAAAACCCCATAAATCAGACAGTGTACACTAACCATATAATGATACTGATTCTTCCCCCATAATAAAGTAAAGTTTACCCTTGGTAGGACAAAACAAAACAAAAAAAAAAAGACTTAGGTGAGGTTCAGCTGTTAATCTACAACCCAAAAACGATTGCAATCAAACTTAGAACGAATATGCGCTTAAAAACGCCCAGTTATGGTAACATAAGTCCCACATAACTTCGAGCTCAAAATTTTATCTGTCTCTTATCAGTGACTCAATTACTGGTCGGTTATGTTGAAGCAGAGGCAGTCTTATGGAGTGTCTTAATGGTTAACCTGCTGTTTAACCAACTCACTGGTGATGAGCATCCTCTGCTGTTTCCTTCGGCAGATTCTTGTAGAATTTTTCGGCTTCTTGAGGTGTTGAGAAGAGGTGGATCTTCCCACCGTACAGGATTCTGAGTCTGCATGGGTTGTGCTGGAATCCACGGAAGGCATTGATATCAATAAACAGTTTGACAACCGGGTGAAATCCCCGTCGGATCCGAACCGTCTCCGCAGACAGATCCTGTGCAAATGTGATCTTGGCCCCATCATGTGTAATTTGTTGTTTTCTTGCTTCCCGATATACCAGGTCCTTCTCTTGGAATTTTAAGAAACGAATAAGCACCGCTCTGCTCTGGTTTGGTTTCCCGGAGGCAAGCGTGCGATGCACTCGCTCCAGTGTGAATGACTTGTCGGGCGCTAGCCCCAGCCACTTAGGTAGCATGATGTTAATAAAGTCGAAGAGTGATTGTTGCCCCTCTGCTCCCTCTTTTATGCCGAAGATGCGCAGGTTCTTTCGTCGTCCGCGGTTTTCCAAATCATCTGTTTTGGCTTCAAGAAGTGCGATTCGTTTGATAGCCGAGTTCAGTGACGTTTCTGTTTTCTCAAGTGTGCTTTCAACTTCGGCAATGCGGGCTTCGGCCTCTTCGATATGAGCCCCCTGGTTCAATATGTCTTGCTTTACCTCCGAGACTTTACCCTCCAGTGCAGTCACTGCGCTCGCCATCCCAGTCAGTCTTATATCGATGCTGTCCAACTTGGCTCCAAAATCCGACCGGAGTGATTTGAGTTCATCCAAAACCTCGGCTATGCTAGCCATGTTAGCATCTGTGTCGGACGTTGATGGTATAGCGCCTGTCTTGCGTCTTCGGGTAAAGATGTCACACTGTTTCACAGATGAAGCTTTTGACATGTCAGTGCCGTATATTCCAGACCACACTAACAGCATATGCAAGGGTTTTTTATAGAAAGTTTGTACACTGTCCTGAGAGCGACCTCGCTAAGCTGCCATCTTAATGCTTGGCCACGTGACCCCCCCCTTCTCTACACAGTTATATTTGTGCCACAAAACCAGCCAATCACAGACTTGGATGCTCTTTCTGGCGCAAAGTGGGCGATAAACAAATCGCTACTCTGTGCTCCTCCGCCACTGCCTCGTTTGACTTTTGGACAAAATGGATTCTGGGATATTGCATTTCCTCATTTCGAGCTGATTGGAGACCAGAACAGCCAATCAGACCTGTGTGTCTCTGTGTGTGTGTGTGTGTGTGTGTCTGTGTGTGTGTGTGTGTAATAGCAAACACTGAAACACATGTTTTGCACGCAGGAATGAATTTTCTTCACTCAAATTGAGCTTTTCTTCGCTCAAAATGCAACACTTGCACATTTGTTTTACGTGCGCTCAGAACAGTGGCACAAAAGTAACGCCACACCAATCAGGTGTGCTTGTGGGAGTTGGTTAAACATTCAAGTTTAAAATGAAAGTAAAAACCAGTTTGTGGTGAGACTACAGAAAACACAGCGACTGCATTCCTGTGATTCCAAGAAGCAGGAAGAGCTCATCCTGCGGGTCATGCATCACGCTACTCATTCACGCAGCCAATGCACGATGTCATGTTGGCCGTGACCATCTTTGCGGACCCTTCCAGAGGTCTTAGATGCAGATGTTTGATGATGTAATTACTTGACTTTGACTTGCTGTTAATACACAGAACAATAGAGGAATGGTTTTAATGTTAAAAATAAATCCTTTTTTTCTTTAGCGTCACTGGTTGGTGGGGTCGGGTCACTGTGGGCCCTCAGTTCAGCTCCCCTCCCTGCACGGTCACAGGTTCCACTGTGGCCCCGCTCAACATCGTGACCTGTTCCTCTGGCACTAAATACTCATCTTTTTATGTGGCCACAGCCTCCAGTGTGTTTATCGGTCACATACAGGTCGCCTGGCTCGTGTTACAGCAGGTATCAACATGTGTGGGGAAAATACATGTTGCTAAGCAACGTGGTATGGTGTGATTGCGTTTTACACTCATTTCTGTGGCGTCCTCAGCGGCTCACAGTTATACATCAGGGGTGGGCAACTCCAAGCCTCGAGGGCCGGCGTCCTGCAGGTTTTAGATGTGATCCATCACAGCTGATTTAAATGTCTGACCTCCTCAACATGTCTGAAGTTGTCCAGAAGCCTGGTAACGAACTAATCACGTGATTCAGGTGTGCTGACCCAGATCTAAAACCTGCAGGACGCCGGCCCTGCAGGACGCCGGCCCTGCAGGACGCCGGCCCTGCAGGACGCCGGCCCTTCAGGCCTGGAGTTGCCACCCCTGGTCTACACGGTCATGTGATCCCTTTGTTTTTGCCCCACAGCCTGAGCCTCACTGCTCGATGAATACACCTGCTGCAGGGAGTGATGAGGTCAAAACGAAGCCTCGGCGCGTCTAGTGTCGAACATTTCAGTAACAGCGTGTGTGAACATGACGCAGATATAAACCATTACTAACTAGCTTTAAAAAAACCAAGGTGGAAGATGGCCATCGTTTATATACAGTCTGTCATCCTGTTACTTGGGCCTTTATTTTAATATTATTACTGTTTTTGGTAAATATAATAATAACATCATTACATTTACTATATTATTACATATAATGATGTTATAATTCTATACAGTTGATGAGTCTGAGACGTGTGCATACAAACACTTTCAGCATTAACACATATTCATGCAGCACGGCGTGAATACAGACTGCTGGAAGTCTGCTCATGTTTGTGTACTTCTATTGTTGTGAACTCAGTCGTTACAGTGAACCTGCTCCACTGGTGGATCTTCATAAATGTAAGGGCCAATCAGACGGGGAGGAGCTGCTGGTTTCAGACAGAGGATGCTGTGGCGAGCAGGTATCAGCTATCAATCAGCTGCTCTGTCCACACAGACGTTACAGAGAAATGTAACGTCCACAGCTGGACAGCCAGGATTGAGCATGTTTACGTTTTTCAGGTCGAAGCTCGCTCTCCGACTAAAAGCAGTTTTTGGTCCGCGTCCTCGTCATCGCGTCAGATAAAGACTGTAACTTAAAGAAGTAAAGCGGAGCATCGTAGCAGCGACGTGTGAAAAATACAAATGTGCTGTAGCTTCAACAAGAACGAAGCCCATCAGGTTTCAGCCTGCGAGGTAAACGACGGTGACCTGCCCGCAGCAGGTCGGAGCCGGCACAAGGAGAAGCTAAAAGCTTTTGTTTCAGAGTCCTACCTGCTGGGCGCATGGCTCCTCCAGCAGCACGCCGAGGCTGCGAGAGTTCTTCTGGTAGTAGGCGATGAGCTCTCCCAGTGTGGCGAAAGAGATCTTATCCGAGATGAGGTACGCTCCGATGGAGGAGCGCTGGACCCGGAAGTGGAACACTTTCCCCTCGCTCCGAGCTGTAACACAGAGGGAGGAGCTTAATGTGGTTATATCATCAGGTTTTTACTTATACTCCGAGACCAATGGGACATAGAAGAGATCCTGGGTGCTTTAACTGCACTCACGATGGGAGTAAATTTACTGTGAGGCAAAGACGAGTTTCTGGCATTTAGAGGCAGCGCTGTTGGTCCGAATAATAAAACCTGCAAACACAGGGTCTGACTAAAGAGGCCTACTGGACTTATTCTTTTATACATTTGATCCTGTATGAACGACGGCTGAAGAGCCTCTTCAAGCTTCAGACGGTCGACTCATCCACAGGTAACAGCAGGCTATGACATGTAAAGTCAGCTGTACCTGCACAGTTCAAAACCAGCCCATAAAACAGTGAGGTGAAAAGCATGAAGTGATGAGCTGCCTGGAGCCTTCACTGTTTCTCCTGAGCACAGGAGCTCCTCACAGGGATCGATTATTCCTCACAGACTCCTTCATTTAACAGACAGAGACACGCGTCACTCACAGGATCTGCCGATTCAGGAAATATGGCAGATGTCCCGCCTTCTACCCCAAAAGAATCAGCTGATAGCAGTGATGAGGTTGAGGGTCAGGAAGGTTTGAGCTGTGTGCCGTCAGGTGTAAGTACTGCTTAATGTAACGTGATGAGCGCCATGTTTGATTGGTGGAAGGAAACAGACATTAACGAGGCTCTGACGATGGCCATCTGAGCACGTGCAGCAGAGTAACCTGAAGGGGAAAGGTTGAGCACAGTCGGTGATCTCTGCAGATATTTTTGCATCAGCCGTGAGGCCAAACATGCAGCTTTCAGGACTCACCAGGACTCGCTCAGGGGGGATGTCGGCACACGAGCTCGACCACAGCATCAGACTCCAGGAAGACACACAGTTACCTTCATTCATGCTCGCCAGTTAAGCTTTCTGCTTCCTCCAGTGTAATATATATATGGAGTCATAATTAAACATGAAAAAACAGGTTAATGATACAGGATCGTTTTTAATACTCAAACCCTCCTGATTTTCACTGTTATGAAACTGTGGACATGCTCTGCAGCACTGGCTGCACATGCACACATATGCAGCAGTGTTACATGTACTGGCATCCAGGAAGACGAACACGTTTTTATATGTGTGACTGAGCTTTGCTGTGCTCCACTCTGCTGTGTGCAGAGCCCTGATGATGCATATTTCAGCAAGACTAGCACAGTGAAAACTGAGCATCTAACTGCAGCATCGTCCCCCTGGGACCGAAAGGACCTTGAAGGGGGGCGGGGGGGGGAAAGGTAGAGGATGGAGAGGAAAAGCTGCAGATGTGGAGACAGAGAAGAAAGAGCCGAGCTGGAGGACGCAGTAACAATAACTTCAAGGCCACAAATCCCAGAAATCCTCCAGCACCTAATCCTGATTAGAGAGCTGCTGTGGCTCTGAGAGCGCAGCGAGCTCATGCACATCACAGAAACAACCAATGAGCTGCTAAAGCTGAACTACTCTGTTTACTCGCAGCTTCCTATTTTACCTCTGGACTCTAACAGAAGAGCTGTGCATCAGTCACAGTCCAAAATAATCCTTCTTTACATGAAGAACTGTCTCACCACTCCATAAACAGGCTGTGAAGTAGTGGTGTTCCAGTTAAAGGGGTAACCCTTTCCTGCCGCTCCTCAGTGCTTCCAGAGTGTTTTCCACAGACCGGACGTTAGCGTTCCGGGTTTGCTGACACACCTGTGACATTAAACCCACAGAGCGGAGCAGGAACAGCATCTCTGAGCTCCGGCACAAGAATCAGCGGTTACTGCGCAGTCATACACCAGTCTCTGTCCACTAAACTGGTTCTGCTGATCTGTGAGTGTGTATGTGTCATCTTTAATATTAGTTGGGCTTCACAGACATGTACCTGCTGTCAGCTGCACAGAAATGTATGCAGTGTTTTCTAATGGACGTATAACCTAAAGGAAGTGTGGATGATGGGAAGAGGACGGCTGCAGTCTGCGCCGCAGGGTTCACAGCGGTTACTAAACATACACTGAGCTCTGAAACTGCTCGTGCTCAGTACGAACATGTGACTTATAAGACAGGAAGTAAGAGAAGGAGAACGGGCCCACGTTGTTTTTTCATGTTGTTTCTTCAGAGTTTTAGGAGCCGACACATCAGCTTAGTGTTCCAGCTGGAAAGGTGAGAGTCTACCTGGCTCCTCGTGTCCAATCAGAATAAAGCAAACACAATCTAATTTATTTCATACAAGTAAAAACTCTGACTGTAACATTAATCGTTTTATGTTTACTTTAAGCCACTGTGGGTCATGGCCCTGCCTGGGACAGCTGAGCTGGGGGCGGAGTCTAAAGTGACATCATCCACCTTTCATTAAGGTGGCTGAAAAGCAAACAAAGGAACAGCAGACACACAAAGAGTCCCTTTGCTGTCAGACCGGTCCGGCGAGTGGACCTCTGCACACCCAAAACATCCACACATCACACAGCAGACGTGTGACACTGTCAGACTCACACAGTGAATACAGCAGACATGTTTACCTGCTTCTAGAAATTCCACTTCTGCCTTATGGAAAAGACGGCGTCACACAGCTTAACAATAAAAAAATCAGTCGAGCAGAGCGTGGACGAGCACCGAGTAACAAATACGATAATACGTCTGTTTCATTTGTCTGAAAGGACGATGACATGCTGCTGATTTATAGGAATATCTGACAGAGAATGTTACCAACAGTCATGTGCTTGTGTTACAGCAGAGCGCTTGTTTTGTGACCCGTCCTAGTTCTGCTATAACCTGATGTGTCTGTATGTCACATTTTTGGCATATTAATGATTTTTAACATGTGACTGCTCACGCCTGTACTAAAAGCTGTGTTGTTGACCTAACTCCATGGCTAACCTTCATGTTTGAGGAAGACACATGGAATCTATCAGACAGACACAGTGCACACCTGTGCCGAGCACAGTCCCAGACCAGCCCCTGATTAGTGCCAGACCAGCCCCTGATTAGTGCCAGACCAGTCCCAGACCGGTCCCTGATTAGTCCCAGACCGGTCCCTGATTAGTGCCAGACCAGCCCCTGATTAGTCCCAGACCGGTCCCTGATTAGTCCCAGACCGGTCCCTGATTAGTGCCAGACCGGTCCCAGACCGGTCCCTGATTAGTCCCAGACCAGCCCCTGATTAGTCCCAGACCGGTCCCTGATTAGTCCCAGACCAATCCCAGACCGGTCCCTGATTAGTGCCAGACCGGTCCCAGACCGGTCCCTGATTAGTCCCAGACCAGTCCCAGACCGGTCCCTGATTAGTCCCAGACCGGTCCCAGACAAGTCCCAGACCAGTCCCAGACCGGCCCCTGATTAGTCCCAGACCGGCCCCTGATTAGTCCCAGACCGGTCCCTGATTAGTCCCAGACCGGCCCCTGATTAGTCCCAGACCAGTCCCAGACCGGCCCCCGATTAGTCCCAGACCAGTCCCTGATTAGTCCCAGACCGGTCCCTGATTAGTGCCAGACCAGTCCCAGACCGGTCCCTGATTAGTCCCAGACCGGCCCCTGATTAGTCCCAGACCGGTCCCTGATTAGTGCCAGACCAGTCCCAGACCGGTCCCTGATTAGTGCCAGACCAGTCCCAGACCGGTCCCAGATTAGTCCCAGACCAGTCCCTGACTGGCATTCAGAGCCAACCCGGCCCTCATATCAGCTCTGTTACCAAACTACTGGGATTTAAATGCCCCTGAACACACCTGACCTCTGCCTACTGGTCTTAACCAGGCCATCGTGTGTGGAACTCTCATCAGTCTCCATTCAGACACAAAACAATCAGCTGCAAGTAAAAAACATCTGCCTTCATCGTAATGCGATAAAAGCGGTTCGAGGAATGACCTCATACTGAGGAACCAACCAATCACAGCTGGCTGCAGACCTTCACTGACAGCAGTGCTGAGGAGGGCAGGAGGAGGTGATGGATGGGGAACACGACAGGAGCGGAGGAGGAGACATGCAGCAGCTTCCACCTGGTCTGATGGCTAAAACAGCTCAACACTGAAACTTACAGATAGCTTGCTTATTACACAGTTATAAATGAGTGTGAGGCAGGTCTGGACTGATAAATGTGAATAAATTAAACGTTATTAAAGTCCTGCAGCAGCTGCTTAAATCAGCTCTGTTCCAACCAGTCTTTTACATTTTTAATCCTCGAGTGTTAGAAAGTACTTTAAACGGAGACCTTCGCCGACTCTCTGCTGGCCTCTGATGGACGCGTTTCTGAGGGAAGAAGCTTGGTTGGGTCACTTTACGGTGAGATGGTTCAGTTTGGTTTGGTCTGTGTTTTCAACAATAACGTGGCTCTTTTACTGGGAGGATCTGACTGAGACTGGGAGATGATTGGTTGTTGTTTTCCTGTCCGCAGCCCGGCCAATGACCCCGGCTGTGGCGTCCTCAGGCCAGAATCATGTCGACGCCCACGAGTTTCCTTTAAAGGCAGACTGCTGTGTACTCGTGGCGTCTTCTCCTCCAACTGTAACTTTTTATACATCAGGCAGTTTGTCTGTAAGAGGTCAGAGGTCACCACGAAGTGCTCACTCACCAGAGATAGTGTACTCGTCACTGTGACTCTCACTGATGCGAACCAGGAAGGCGCCATCTTTGTTTTGGGAGGCGAGCAGCAGCTTCTCCGCTTTCCCACGGTTTATGTTCCCGTAGTACCACCTGCACAGAGATGGAGTGGGCGGGATGATGGGAGGGAGGGAGTGGATGGAGAGAGAGAAGGAAAAGAAGAGACAGACATGAAGAATGCGTCACACGTGAAGCCATACAAGAACAAAAGCACACACGTGACGCCCGGTCAGTCTGACAGACGGAGCCGTGCGGTCCCGCCCGTTTGCCCAGACAAACCCGCCTGTATTTACTTTAAGTTATCAGAGAGGGCGGGTCCGAGCGGCACGATGCTCGGGTTTCACTGAAACCAGCTCAAACTCGAGCAGCAACAGGTTTGTAAACCAGAGTTTAATGATGCTGTGGGGGAAAGACATCAGAGCTCATTACTGACTCACCCATCATTCGTTTCTGCTAGAAATGACAAAAAAGTAGGAACACCAAACATTTCCTGGTTTCAGGTTTACATGGTTCATGTGCACGTTTTGTAAAAAGATTCACCTGCACCTTTTTCCAAACAGCTGAAAAATAAAACCTGCAGTTCCTGTGCCGTCCAGCAGAGGCAGCAGTGAGTCCAGCAGAGATAAGCATGTTTACAGCCTGATACACACTGATTGGTCCTCCCACGTGACACCTGTACGGAGGAGCATGTTTTTAAAAGTCGCCTATGTTTACATTATATTAAGTCTGCATTGTTAGGGGGCGTGGCCTCTGACAGGTGGATAGAGACACAGGTGGCTGTAGCTGCTAGGTTGAGCTGGACGTGTGTTTGTGCTGTTGGAGCCTTTATTGATGACATCATGTGACCAATAACATGGCTGCTGTGAGGTCACTGTACAAATAAGGCTCCAGTTTCGGATTTTATTTGGATGTTCCGGAGCGCCGACGAGCAGGTTTCATGCTAACTGAGCTACATAGCATTAGCTGGTAATTTCATGCTCCTCCCTCTCATCCAAAGGAGGATGGATTTAGATTACATAACAACGCCAGATTCTTATCATATGTTAGGTCAGATATTCTCAGGTGAATTTTAGTGGGTGTTAAAAGTCAAACTGCCTTCCTGTTCACGTTCACAGGCTTAAAGTAACTGATAAGTGTTTCTAAGGAGGCGTGGCCTGCTTCCACGTCATTTCCCAGCAAGTTAAGGAGATAAAGGAATTTGCATTTGATAGCTGTGCTTGGAAATCTTGATATGACGCTCAAAGTAGAAAAGAAGGTCATGAAAGGCTGGAAAAAGGAAGCTGACTGAAAACACAAAAGCATCTGAAAATGCACAATTAACACTCGGGCACACACAGGTGGGCAGAGTAGACAGGAAAGGGGTGAAACTGGGTGAACGGAGCAGGAAAGGAAGCGATCCAAAGTTCTGAATCATGATGGTTATGAAAATGGATTTGACTTTGATGCAGCTGAACATGATTCCAGCTCAGATCACAAAGCTGAAGTTCTGCACAGGCACTTTCCATTCTCATAAAAGCAAAATAAGTCAGATACTGAAACACTCAGCTGCACCGTGCCCAAAGAAAGATCCCCAGCCTAACTGAGCATGCTCAAACTCCCTAAAGACAAAACTGAGGGCATAAAGACCCACAAAACCCGCAGCACCTGAAAGCAGCTGCACTGCAGAGCTGAGAAAGCCTCACAGTGGAGAAACCCACGCCTGCCTGTGTGCGGGTTACTCATCCTTACATCCAATCAGGTTTGAGCGTGTGAGACTGGACGAATGAGGGAATATAAAGGCTGAAATGAATAAATGGAATGTTTGTTAATGCTTCATTAAAGCTGGAAATCTGAACCGCGCGTCTGGATTGCTTCATTTAGCAGAGGACACTTTAGTCTTTTGGTATATTCGTCTGAAAACGTGGCTTCATTTTCCCTCTGATGATTCTGAGATCGTGATGAACATTCCTGGGGTTGTTAAAGGGTCCAGATGTGCGAGCTGGGCTGTGATGCTCTGCAGACTTTGGATGAGTCCAAACTTCAGCAGCCCGACTCGTCCTCTTGTTCTGCTGTCAGACAAACGCAGTCACTGCTGGGTCGGCAGCGTTCACACCGAAGGTGACGCACACAGAGCTCAGCTGCAGGTGTATGAATAATGGAGCACCTGCAGCCGTGGGCCGGATACCTTCAGACATTCACACCTGACTTTGTCTGAACGCCGGGACCGTGCTTTTCATTCCTCTGCACACAAAGTCCCGAAACTTTTTAGCTTTCAGGGATGTAATCGGGAGAAATGGGGTCGAAAACGGCAGGAACGTTTGGAGGGTCAGCTGACGTCTGACTACAGAGCACCCACGGGCACGCAGCAGGATGAGGGTTAAGCTGCTCTCAGTAAGAGTTCATGTTGTGTCTCTGATGGGCGGAGACAAATGCCATCACATGACAGGAAGAACATGCTGAAAACTTCTTCTGCTGACTGCTCACTGTGCTGAAGCCCCACCCACAGCTCCACGCCACACTTACGTCACTTTGACGTGTGAAAGCAGTCACATGACACAGTTCTACCAATAACAGATCCACTCTGTTATTCTTTAAAAAGCACCCATTTGCACTTGACCTTTGACCCTTTGGACATGAAATGGCATCACTCTGTCCTGTTTAGGGTTTGAGTCTTTGGCTACTCAGCACCTCTGCAGCATTTCTGACAGCAGGGAAAAACACGGAAAAATACACGGCTGTAGTTTCCCGTGTCCGGCCCTCAGCGCCTGAAAGGAAAACAAAACAGGTCCCGGAGAGTGACAGGACGCACACTGGGAGACGGCCCACGGTGCGTCATCAGCGTCAGGTGGAAAGGTGTGGGCTAATTTTAGGTGGATCTTATTATGTGACTAATATTTTCACAGTCACCTGTCACTGTGGCCCCGCCCTAACTTTACCTCAGACTCAAGAGCCTGAACCAAACCAGAAAAACCTCAAACTCTCAGATCTGTCCAACAAATTTACAAAGAGTTTCTTGTTTAGTATCAATTTTAGTCTTTAAGAGCCTGAAATGTCATTTTCTGTAAGCTGCAGGGACACTGAGGCTGTCGCAGTTTTGGAGGAAGCCCAAAACAAGCCTCATGGTGTCCCATCAGAGCTGGGACCAGAGCTGGGACCAGCATCAGGAGTTTCGGTCTCACTGTCAGCTTTTATCTTGAGGAGTCCGTTTCTCTCTGCAGCACACAGACTGACTCCAGATTAAATATCTGCTGCTGCACATCAACAAACATGCAGCCAAAGCTCTGAGTGAAACTCATCTGAAAACTCAAAGTTTCATTCATTTAAACGACCGTCAACGTGCTCAAGTTCACACTGACGTCCTAACTCCATTCAGCAGTCGACGCCATCACTCCGAGCTGCGGGGTCGCCCCTGTGTGTGTGTGTGTGTGTGTGTGTGCGTGTGTGTGTGTGTGTGTGTGTGTGTGTGTGTCACTCACTTGTGTTTGGCGAACTCGTCCTGCAGCAGAGCCACGTAGTTGGCGGGGACGAGGCCGGACTCCAGGCTCCCGGTGAGCTTCTTGGCCAGCACGTAGTCTCCGCGCTTCTCGATCACCGACAGCTTGTCGCCCTCCTTAACCGTCAGCTCGTCGTCGCTGCGGGCCTCGAAGTCGAAGAGCGCCGCGTACAGCTGCGCGGGCCGCTTCTTGGGCGCGGGGACGCGGATGTCCCCGGACACGGTGCGGATCTCGGCCGCGTGCGCCGCCGGGTTGGCGATGACGTGGTCGCGGGGCCCGGGGTACCGGAGGCCGGGCCATATCCGGTCCCAGAGGCACGAGCAGCACGGCAAACACGCGCGGCAGCAGCTCTCCATCCCGGCACGCGCAGGTCTGTCCCCGCCGCGGCCCGTCGCTCTCACCGAAATGCGTCCTCCAGCACGCACGCGCCTGCCGCTCGCGCCTGCCCCTCTCCGAAAACATCCCGCCCCGCCGGCGGGCGGACCGGAGGAACCGGTTTGTTCGGCTCCGAGCGGCGGGACGCGCTCGGCGGCTGCGGGAGTGCGCAAACGGAAACCGAGGCTATGCGGGTCGAGCACCGGAGCACAGCGCGGAGGATCGGGTTCGGAGCTCTGCGCACCTCCTGCTGCTCACACACCTGCAAACCGAGGGGGAGGAGCCCCGCAGGTGTGTGCGTGAGAGCGAAAGAGGAGGGAGGTGTGTGTGTGCTGGGTCTCCATCCTGTCCCGGGACACCCGGGATGACCACGTGTCCCACCTGCTTTGGAAGTTTTAGCTTTTGTGACGTCACAGGAACAGAAGCAGATGCATCTGAAACTCACCTGACAGCCGCAACACGTTCAGGTGTCAGTCCGCCGTTACAAACACACCCACAGGGTGACTCATGAAGTCAAGCTGCAGCACACTGGTGTCCAATATGAGGATCGCAGTCCCCCAAAGGGCCACCACACAGACGTCAGAAACATTTGAGCATTTAAAGAATAAATATTTAATGAAATGATGTGAGTGTGGCCTAATTCTAACAACTCCATTTTATTTATATTCCTGCAGTTCCTCTGACGCCCAGCAGAGGCAGCAGTGAGTCTGTTGAAACCTTCCAGTACAAATAAACATGGAAGTGCAGCTGAAGTATGTAAAATCAAACGCACGTATTCATACAACGAATTATTGAGGAACACAGGCAGTAAAAACTCAATGTTTAATGACATCATGTGACCGATAACATGGCTAACACTGTACTAACAGACCAAGAAGGCGGAGCTCCAGGATTCCAGGATTGTGATTGGATGTTATTCTGTGTATGTGTGATGCTTCCACACAGTCTGTGCTAACCAAGCATCTTTTATATACAGTCTGTGTTATGATGTGTAATGTGCTATGAAGTCATGTGATCAAATTACGGCGACTTCCCAAACCAAACAGGAAGTGACTTTAATCCGAACGCTCGCTGCTGCAGATTATTCAGCCCGGACACGGTCCGGTGTGCTGCATCCGACTGAGCGGATTTCTGTCAGAGGCCCCAGACGAACCTGCAAACGGCTCTGGATGCGATCCGCAGCCACCGACGTAAATGCGGTGCAGTGAGGGGTCAGTCTTCGTGATGGGAGGAAATAAGGGCGCGTGAAAGCTGGCGTCTGATAGATAGCACACAGTTTTTATTAGTATATTTAGCTTTGTGATGTACAGCTCGGGAGGAAACAAACCAAAAACAAACTGAACGGTCACAAAGTCCAGAAACATTTCAGCCTTAGCAGTGACATCACACAAAGAAAGCTCAGTCTGTATAATCATTGGTTTCTTCGTCATGGACCAGAGTGATATGTAGTCATCAACAGAAAGAATAAGAACCCAGATTTCTTCTTTTCTTTTTCACATATATTATCAACACTTTTCTAAAGAATCAAAATATTCAGCCACAGGTACTGCAAAAGGTATCCACTGTTATATAGAAGAATAATAAACACAATAAATATAAAAAGAATTGATTTGATATAATTTATATGGTATCAAAGAGAGGGAAATGGGCCTTCAGCTGCTTTTATAAAAGTCATGTCCTTTTTTCTGTTCCTGAGGTTGAGTTTCGCCGTCCGCAGTTTAAGTTTCGCTAAATACACTCACAGACTAAAGACCCGACGCCCGGGGCCCGAAATGGCTTTTCATTCACTGAGGAATCGTGTCCCACGGATCGCGGAGGGTCGCCGTGGCCCCGCTGGGATCCTGTGTGCCGTGGAGTCAGCCGAGAGGTCGGGGGTCAACCGCAACCCACCCCTCCAGAGCCGAACAATCGCACAACTCCTCCCTCCCACACCCAGAAGGCCGCCCGGGAACGCCTCGACTTTCTTCACCGAGCACGTTAGCGTGGCAGATTTAACTCAACGCTAATGATGCTAACAGGAAGTACCCGATCCCCCAGACCCTACGGAGGACTGAAACTGCCAAAGTGACTGAACAGCTCCAACACTTTAACAGAAAATTAAATGCATCAACCCAAACATTTCTGTCCATATTCACCTTTGTACAGATTTACCCCGTCTGGCTTTGACCCGGCTTCAGTGACTGTGCCAACATCTGGACCACATCTGGGCCAGGCTCACCACCTCTCCTGCAGGAAATCGCCGTCTTCTAAAAACTAGACCAAACTGTGCACTACTAAAAATAATGAAAATAAAAATATATAAATAATGTTCTCATATGTCATAATCCCATAAAACTAACACTGATGAACTGAAAACAGGCTTTAAATTAAAACTAACGGCCTGCAAATCATTTACCTGAGCTGTAAATGAGCCTTAGGTCAGGTCCAAACATGGCTGCTGCACGGGTACCTGCGTGCCAATTACATTCATTTATTCATGCATTCATTTTGCACTTTATTTCCTTATTTACAACATGAAACAGGAAATAAAGAGGAGAATTACAGTTCAGATTAATTTCTTAGTTGATGCATTTAAAGGTGCTAAGGCCATTAGTACTTTTGGCACTCTCAGGCCTCCACAGTGGGAAAGGGCAGAGTGTGAAAGGTGGATAATCATATTTAGTCTCAGCCCCATTTCCCTGTGTGAGGAAGGAGCGAGAGGAACTCAGGAGTGGAAAAGAGAGGCATGAAGATGAAAACAGAAAGAACCAGAAAAGAAAAATAGCAAAAATCTGTACATGTAAACATCACACTTCCACTGAGTCGAACCATGAGGAGAGTTACAGGTTTCACATTGGTATTACTGAAGGTACGAAGGCCCGGCAGAGGACGTCGAGACAGTCACGAGTCCGGCACAAAGAAGTCAGCCAAAGACGGGAAGGAAAGAGAAAAGCACTAACTGAAAACCAGGAAACCGAGCGGCCCGGACGCCGTCTTTATATTCTGACAGAAGCCGTACAGATAGAAAAATAAAAACGCTCCATAACGCCGTCTGCCTTCTTTCTTTTTTTCTCAAAGACGTGTTTTGAGCTTAGATTCTGATTCGATGGGACCTGACTGGCATCGCGACTACAGACGCCGTCCTCCACAGCAACATGTGATTCAAGACACAAACAATACATCCTGCACTTTGATGTTCATGTCTGCATCTGTTAGAAACCTGCCGCCATGACAGCCAGATTTAATGAGTGAAGCGCGCGTTTCCACGCTTCATCAAACTCGAGTCTTTGAGCCAAAAGGAAACAAACTGAGAGGAACCAGCTGGAGTCGTGGTTCCTGCTTCTACACAGACTGCTGACCCTCGCTTCTGAGGATGAGGAACGACCGGGAGCATGATCCCATCGTGAGGTCACGCCCCTTTAAATTCGTCCCTGAGGACCGATCGTCTGAGGCAGACGGTTCAGAGGAAACCGCTCAGACTGTGGGTCGAGCTCTCCTCCTCCTCGCCACGTCTTCCTCCGTGCTAAGAGCGGTTGGCACCTCCTTTGAGTGATCTAAAGGTGACAGCAGCAGGAAGACCCTGACCCTGAACCTTAAGATGACCCCTCAACATCCTTCAGAGGGGCTGACAGGAGGCTTCTGTTACCTGTGGACACAGGTGGGCTCTCCATGCTGACTCACCATCATCACAGCAGGCTGCGACTGATGGTTTTTCCTTTTAAGGAGTTAAAACAGGTGGACATGAAGACAGAAGGCGCTAAATGTGACGTAAACTGATCGACTCCACCTCCAGAGTCTCTGAGGCCCGAGAGGTCGACGAGACGCCGTGATCTTTGTGACACACTGACCACCTCTGTCTCAACACGACCTTTAAAAACAGAGCAGCTGTGGAGGACAGCTAAGATGAGCTCAGCATCCGCGGCGGCGCCGGCCGGGGCCCGTCTGCTGACGTGCACGTTTGGAATGTGTGGTAGAAACTGCTGGAATATAAAAAGACCACTTTAATCACACTACAAAATATAGAAATCAGAAGAAGAATCACGTCATACTAAAAAATAGAAACTGGATAGAAACGCATCTGCTATGTACTCGACCGTGGAGACGTTAACAACGAGCGGAGAAGGAGGCGGCGGCGGCGGTGTATGGCTAAAACACTGGGATCATTCTCCCGATCTGTCCGGCTGTGCCGACAGCAGGAATGGAAACCAAACAGAGAGCAAATTCCACCTTTCTGCAGATTGTCATTTGCTTTTTGTTGTGTGTGATTCAGAAACATCCTCTCTGAGAAACAGGAAGTGATGCGATGATTTCATCAGACCATCTCAAAGGTTTTATGAACTTATTCCTTAAGAAATCCAACAAAAGACGAATAATAACAAGGTCGCCAGAGGTCGTTTCAAAGGAGCAGAAGGTATCGAGGAGGATGAACAGAACGGCTTCGAACATTCGACCCTGGCGTGAGCAGGAAGTTAAAGGAAGTCGGGAACATAAAGCAGAAGTGCATCGAATTGTTTCTGCGTTTCCTCTGAACTTTATGGAGTCCTCAGAGTCCGTACAGGCGATTCTGAAGGCGATCACAGAGAAAGACTGCTTCAAAGGACGTGTTTGGAGACTTCAGGACATCCTCCCCGACAGCAGGAAACCAATCGCACGCTGCCATTCAAAGTAAACAAACAACTGTTTGTCTAACAGGAGGATCTCGTTTATTTCTCACAAACATTTGGGAGCTTCGAGGCTTTTGGAACGGCAGCAGTGCAGGTGAAACCCCGCCGCGGTCCGAGGGATCGCCACACCTCCAAGTCCCGGGTCTGCTGACGCTGCCGCCACAGCAGAGAGCGGTTCAGCCCATCACAGCACACCTGGACCGGTCCAGGTGACCCAGAGGTGCTGGGTCGCTCTGACTCCGAAAGCCAGGAAGCAGAGGCAGCATCTGAGAGCACAGTGAGGATCAGATGGAGGAAGAGCAGGACGGGACGCCGGGACCCAAACTCTGTTTACGAGGACGAATAAAGTTTGATTGGACATCGGTGTTGATCGTCCTTTTTAAATGCTTTGAGGTGAAAGGTGGGTCAAAGGTCGTGCCCTCCTGCTCTTCTTCTTGTCTTTTTTTTTTTTTTGCATATTTTTCTCCAGTTTTCCTCTCGCTGATCTTTAATCACAGCTTTCCAAAAACAAAACCTCATCAAATTCAGTCACTTCCGTGTGAAACTTTTCCCAAAGCTCGGGCGCTTCTGTCGCTGCACATGAGCATGAAGGTGTGGATGTTTGGGTGGAGGCTGTGAGGTCTGAGCTGCCATCACAAACCTTCCAGTGAACGTGGTGATTATCAGCCGCATGACAGAAAACTGTCATGCCACGCCCCCCCCTTTGCTTCACAGCAGAGCGGGGCGTGGGGGGCGGTCCCTCTGAGGAAACATGCATACACTCACACAAAGGGGCTCCGCCCCTTCACATCACAGATGACTGTTGCTTTCCTCGCTGTGCAAAAAGGGAGCAAATTACAGTGAAATGACCGTCGAGCTGAGTAGAAACCATAATAGAAGCAGAGCATCATCCAGGAAACCAGGAGCTTAACGAGCCCAAGTCCCTAACGAGCGTCTGAGGCCTCAACGAGGGCCCAAACTCCTAATGAGCCCGAGGCCCCAACGAGCCCGAGGCCCCAACGAGCCCGAGGCCTTACCGAGCCCGAGGCCCCAACGAGCCCGAGGCCCTACCGAGCCCGAGGCCCCAACGAGCCCGAGGCCTTACCGAGCCCGAGGCCCCAACGAGCCCGAGGCCCCAACGAGCCCGAGGCCTTACCGAGCCCGAGGCCCCAACGAGCCCGAGGCCCCAACGAGCCCGAGGCCTTACCGAGCCCGAGGCCCCAACGAGCCCGAGGCCCTACCGAGCCCGAGGCCCCAACGAGCCCGAGGCCTTACCGAGCCCGAGGCCCCAACGAGCCCGAGGCCCCAACGAGCCCGAGGCCTTACCGAGCCCGAGGCCTTACCGAGCCCGAGGCCCCAACGAGCCCGAGGCCCCAACGAGCCCGAGGCCTTACTGAGCCCGAGGCCCCAACGAGCCCGAGGCCTTACTGAGCCCGAGGCCTTACTGAGCCCGAGGGCCTTAACGAGCTGAGGTTCAAAATGCACTTTGAAGCTAAATTTCACATAATGAAAAATAATTATCTTTAAACAACGCTATCAAAAGACAAAAGTACTCAGCGGTGATGAGAACGAGAATTAAAGGAAGAGTTTGAGTTTGGGGAAATAACTTGCTTCCTTGCAGAGATCCTGATGGGACGTTTGATGTTCTGACAGCTAGCTTAGCTTAGCTCAAAGACTGCAGGCAGGGGTAAACAGCTAGCCTGGCTCTGTTTAAAGGTCAGAAAATCTGCTTATTCCTGTACAGAGCACCAGCTAACATGTTATGTTTTCTCTCTTTTTTTTTAGTATGGCTTCTTTTTACAGGGCATAACATGCTAATGAGTAAGCTAGCCACTTCCCCCAGCTTCTAGTGTTTAAAGCTAAGCTAGCTTAGGGCTACTGTCTTGTATCCTATATGGTCCAGAAGCTACTGCTGAGCCATAAGCATGTTAACCTCTGCTCTAAAGTTTTAACATGGGAGTCTATGAGGCCGACCCACCACTGGAGCCTCCAGAGGACATCAGAGGAACTGCAGCTTCTAGAGCTCCAGGGTTGGAAGGTGCAGCTGAAATTTACAGACAGGTACAACAATGAGGTCAGATTTTCATCTAACTTGAAAGCAAATCCTATTTCCACAAACGTCAAACTCTTCAAGCAGCAGAGCGTAAGCAGGGACCAGAACATCAGGAGTGATTCCAACATGGCTGAGAACCTGAGGGAGGAGCTCCCGCTCCACTTATCTGCTGCCTCACTTTCCTCTCAGACTAATCACAAGTTACACACTAGTAAACAAACAGATAGTATTAATCTACACGGGACTAGAAGTTTGTACAGCCCTCCCCGTGCCCTCCAAACTGAGGGGAGGGTCCGAAAAGAAGAAGATTCACAGTTAGAAAGTCACAAAACACGACAGGAATCGAGCCCTATGAAGCAAAACAAAGAAAGCAGCCAACCAAGCAGCCAGCGGGACAGAGAGGAGCGCCGGATCGGACCGTCGCTCTCTGAGCCGGTTGGTCGTGTTTTCACGGGGCACTGCGGCGAGCTACCGCCCGGCTGTGTTGAGGTTTCAGGTCTATGGCAGAAGGTCCGGTTTTTAAAATAGCAGCAGCAACATGAAAGTTCATCATTATAATCATAGTAATAACAACAATAATAATAATGGCCATCTCAGAGTTTAACAGACACACACAGTAAGACGGAGCAGTCCTCCTCATCCTCAAGCCTGAGGAAGAGGAGGAGGTTTAGGTCCACGAAGAAGAGCCGGAGAGTAGGTCCAAACAGAGAGAAGAAGAAGAGGAGGAGGAGGAGGAGGGACAGATGCTGAGGTTTCATAGAAGCTGGAGGTAAACCTGCGCACACGTGCACGACTCTCCTCAGAAAAGAAAGAAACGCTGACGACATCAGGAGGCGGAGAAACCCGGCTTCACCTGCAGGAGCTGAGCGTTTGATTGGCAGGTCTGATCTGAGGTATTTCCTGGCGGTCAAAATGGCGTCTCGGATGCATAAGTGAGCGCGCGGCTCCCGGGGCCAAGGGCAAGGACGGGGTGAGGTCAGAGGTGAGGAGAAAGTGCTGAAGGACACAGAGAGCTTATATACAGGCGAACATGAACAGTCTGTTCTTTTTCTTCTTTCACTTTAAAAAAGTCCAACGGAAAAATCACGAAAGAGAAAACGTCCCAACAAAGAAACGGACAGCGTCCGAAAACAAACAGCCTCAACGCGACGTCGCTTTTATAACCAGAAGAAGATCGACCCCACAGCTCCCCAGAGAGTCTTTGCTCCTCCTCCTCTGTGATTGTGAGGCGCCTCCGCAGAGGAGCCGAGCTTCCTGCGGCGTTCCGGGTTTTGTTCTCAGGCAGGATTCGGTGGATTCTCCGCCCTCGCTGCGGCCTCAGGTTCCCGTTTTCCTCCAAACGGTCGCCACAGTTTCAAAACCAGGCGAGGCCGGCGAGGGCGCAGGAAACGTGACGGGGTAGTGTGTGTGTGTGTGTGTGTGTGTGTGAGATCAGTTCTGCTGCAGGATGAGGTTTTCCAGCTCGTCTGCTGAGCGCAGCAGGAAGGCGGCTGACTCTCGGTATCCAGCGATCAGCTGACGCACGGCCGTGATCTCTGGCTGGCTGAGCTGGGTCGACGCCCCGCCCCCTCCTCCACCACCACTGCCCCGCCCACCAAGGCTGTTGGCGGCAACAGAAGAGGAGGAGTTGCTGACGTTGGTGGAGGAGTGAGACTTCATGCTGAGGTCAGTGGGGCCTGCAGAGGAACACGGTCGACATCATGATGTCATTACTTAGAAATAATGTGATATTACATAAAATATGTTCCTGACACGAGAAAACATCCACAGGAAGGACCCGAACATTTCAACTTTGGACCTTTGATGATGAAACCACACCCAACAATCTGTAAGTAAAAGACGGACTGCTTGTGTCATCACTTACCGTTGGTCTGACCAGCAACAGCAGCAGCGGCAGCAGCAGCACCGGTTGTCAAGGAAACAGGGTGTTGCATGGTGGCGCTCAGGCCTGGGTATCCACGGTAACCGTAGCTGAGGCCAGCGCCGTTGATATAGAGCTGGGACTCCTGGGAGGAGAAGGCTGAGGCGGCCAATGAGTAGGCGGAGTGAGCGAGGGACGCCGGCTCCCTCAGAACGCCTCCGACCCCGGACGGCTTATCCAGAGTGATCTGCTCATCCTGAGGAAGGACAAGGAAGTCAGGAGCTTTTCAAAATAAAAACAGCACGATGGGGACAGGAAGCAGGAATGCTGATGCTGACAGGGGATTTTTCTCTCATGGAATTAAAGAAAAACTTCCAAAACTGGAAAGTTGATAAACGCAAACTGCACTCACAGCAGCTTCGAAACATATTCATGATCATGGGCACCGCCTGCCGTGGGCGTGTCCAACTACAGCTCTGAATGTTGTATGGATAACCAACACATCACAGGTGTGATGGCAGCTAAACCCAGTGGAGTGGTAATAATTAGTGCTGTCAGCGCCATAATCGCATTAACGTGTGCGTGGGGCTGCACGGCGCTAACGAGTTAACCGTGCTAACCTGTAGACGCCATGCAGCCTCTCGCACGGGGAATCTGCGCTAACAGAGATTAACGCTGACAGCGCTACTAATAATAATGCAAGAGCAAACACCAACAACTGGGTGAGCGGGGCTGTTAGTGTGTGTGTATACGGATAATAGCAAACACTGTAAGGAATTTTGTTCGCTCAAATTAAACTCAAATTTTCTCAGAATAGAGGCACAAAAATAACGCCATATCCTCGCCCCTGTCCTCCACACTGTCCTCGCCCCTGTCCTCCACACTGTCCTCGCCCCTGTCCTCCACACTGTCCTCCACACTGTCCTCGCCCCTGTCCTCCACACTGTCCTCGCCCCTGTCCTCCACACTGTCCTCCACCCTGTCCTCGCCCCTGTCCTCCACACTGTCCTCGCCGATCCTTGACACCGTCCTCGCCCCTGTCCTCGTCACTGTCCTCGCCCCTGTCCTCCACACTGTCCTCGCCCCTGTCCTCCACACTGTCCTCGCCCCTGTCCTCCACACTGTCCTCGCCTTGACCCTGTCCTCCACACTGTCCTCGACACTGTCCTCCACACTGTCCTCGCCCCTGTCCTCCACACTGTCCTCGCCTTGACCCTGTCCTCCACACTGTCCTCGCCCCTGTCCTCCACACTGTCCTCGCCCATCCTTGACACCGTCCTCACCCCTGTCCTCCACACTGTCCTCGCCCCTGTCCTCCACACTGTCCTCGACACTGTCCTCCACACTGTCCTCCACACTGTCCTCGCCCTCCTTGACACCGTCCTCGCCCCTGTCCTCGCCCCTGTCCTTGACACTGTCCTTGACACTGTCCTCGACACTGTCCTCGCCTTGACCCTGTCCTCGTCACTGTCCTCGCCCCTGTCCTCCACACTGTCCTCGCCCCTGTCCTCCACACTGTCCTCGCCTTGACCCTGTCCTCCACACTGTCCTCGACACTGTCCTCCACACTGTCCTCGCCCCTGTCCTCCACACTGTCCTCGCCTTGACCCTGTCCTCCACACTGTCCTCGCCCCTGTCCTCCACACTGTCCTCGCCCATCCTTGACACCGTCCTCACCCCTGTCCTCCACACTGTCCTCGCCCCTGTCCTCCACACTGTCCTCCACACTGTCCTCCACACTGTCCTCGCCCTCCTTGACACCGTCCTCGCCCCTGTCCTCGCCCCTGTCCTTGACACTGTCCTTGACACTGTCCTCGACACTGTCCTCGCCTTGACCCTGTCCTCGCCCCTGTCCTCCACACTGTCCTCGCCCCTGTCCTCCACACTGTCCTCCACACTGTCCTTGCCCCTGTCCTCGCCCCTGTCCTCCACACTGTCCTCGCCCCTGTCCTCCACACTGTCCTCGACACTGTCCTCCACACTGTCCTCGCCCCTGTCCTCCACACTGTCCTCGCCTTGACCCTGTCCTCCACACTGTCCTCGCCCCTGTCCTCCACACTGTCCTCGCCCCTGTCCTTGACACTGTCCTTGACACTGTCCTCGACACTGTCCTCGCCTTGACCCTGTCCTCGTCACTGTCCTCGCCCCTGTCCTCCACACTGTCCTCGCCCCTGTCCTCCACACTGTCCTCGCCTTGACCCTGTCCTCCACACTGTCCTCGCCCCTGTCCTCCACACTGTCCTCCACACTGTCCTCGCCCATCCTTGACACCGTCCTCGCCCCTGTCCTCCACACTGTCCTCGCCCCTGTCCTTGACCCTGTCCTCGCCTTGACACTGTCCTCGCCCCTGTCCTCGCCCCTGTCCTCCACACTGTCCTCGCCCCTGTCCTCCACACTGTCCTCGCCTTGACCCTGTCCTCGCCCCTGTCCTCCACACTGTCCTCGACACTGTCCTCCACACTGTCCTCGCCTTGACCCTGTCCTCCACACTGTCCTCGCCCCTGTCCTCCACACTGTCCTCGCCTTGACCCTGTCCTCGCCCCTGTCCTCCACACTGTCCTCGACACTGTCCTCCACACTGTCCTCGCCTTGACCCTGTCCTCCACACTGTCCTCGCCCCTGTCCTCCACACTGTCCTCCACACTGTCCTCGCCCTCCTTGACACCGTCCTCGCCCCTGTCCTCGCCCCTGTCCTTGACACTGTCCTCGACACTGTCCTCGCCTTGACCCTGTCCTCGTCACTGTCCTCCACACTGTCCTCGCCCCTGTCCTCCACACTGTCCTCGACACTGTCCTCGCCCCTGTCCTCCACACTGTCCTCCACACTGTCCTCGCCCCTGTCCTCCACACTGTCCTTGCCCCTGTCCTCCACACCGTCCTCGCCCCTGTCCTCGCTCCTGTCCTCCACACTGTCCTCGCCCCTGTCCTCCACACTGTCCTCGACACTGTCCTCGCCCCTGTCCTCCACACTGTCCTTGCCCCTGTCCTCGCCCCTGTCCTCCACACCGTCCTCGCCCCTGTCCTCGCTCCTGTCCTCCACACTGTCCTCGCCCCTGTCCTGCACATTTCGTCCCTGAAACATGGCTGTGAGTCAGGGCTGTGCAGGGGCCACAGCATGTGTGTGTCTGCATGATGAGGAGACGCTGCTGCTGTAAATGACAGAAACGTGTCAGCGCTGCTGTTCTGTGGTCATCAGTCGGGTTTGTGTCACAGATAATATTCCTTACTTTTTGAAAAACAGGAACCTTAAATTGCTCGTCGGTTGCTGTGGTGTGAATGGTCTCTATCAGCTGTATGTATGCACTGCTTCACATTTTCCACAGTGAGCTGGATCGGGATCTTTGTCGGGCTGACTCTGGCCCGCGGGCCTCATGTTTGACACCAGCACTGAAGCCCTGATGTTCCTTCGGGGTTTTCTGATCAGAAAGGAGAGAGCGCCTCTCGCTGGAAGCCGTCAGTAAAGCAGCTCTGTGTCGGACACAACTGTGGAAGCACCGCAGGAACTCACGTGGTAGGCTTCGAGGCGCATCCTCTTGGCAGCGTTGCGTGATTCGCTCTCGCAGGCAGCAGCCAGGATGTTCTCAGCCATGGCCGAGGTGAGGTGAGGTGGAGTGGGGCGGGTCTGAAAACAACAGAAGCTCAGGGTCAGAGTCTTCGGGTTCTTCATCATCACGTTCACATCACTAACATCAAGGAAAATCATCCACAGCAGAAAAAAACAGAACAATTAACCAACGAGCTAAAAAAGCGATCAGCAGGAGAACATGAGGAGTGATCGTGAGAGTGGAAGGAAACGTCCAGGAGAAGGTAGTCAAACCGCTTCAGCTCACAGCGAGGAGGAAAACACACTGAGGAAGAGGAGGTGGAGATGAAGAATGAGGGCACCACAGGGAGGAAGAGCCTGAAGATGGAAAATAAGAGGTTTACAGGTGGGAGAGGAAGATGAAGGTAAACTGATGATCTGTGAGGAGAAGAGGAAAAACAAGAAGAAAAAGAGGATGAGGAGGAAGAACCAGAATAAGAAGAAGATGAAACAGCAGGA
This sequence comes from Aulonocara sp. 'chitande type north' Nkhata Bay, assembly GCF_057382095.1. Classification (NCBI taxonomy): domain Eukaryota; kingdom Metazoa; phylum Chordata; class Actinopteri; order Cichliformes; family Cichlidae; genus Aulonocara; species Aulonocara sp. 'chitande type north' Nkhata Bay. Next base: position 19,324,248 of record NC_141363.1, read on the forward strand.
GATGAAGGACAAGAAAGCTTAGATGATGAAGAATAACATCAGCTATCCAAGCATGTGTGTCTCCACCACCAGGGGCAGCAGAGACTGTGCCGTGATTGGTCAGTTTGTCCTCCACACTCTCAGACTACATTTATGACATTGACCTTCAGAGCTCAGACTCAGCTGTGATGATCACCTGTGAAAGCTCCTGGCTCTGACCTTTGCCCTCTGTGGACGCAGACGTGAGCACCGTGACAGAGACGCGCTGTGACTGCGTGGGACACGAGCTCCGAGTGTCTTTGTCACATGTTCCACTGCAGGCACCTGTACCTGTTCCTTTGGTATATTATCCTGAGCTCGTGTCCTCTTTAGCCCCCGTCCTTCTGACCTTGTGTTTAGGTCACAGTGAACAAACCGCTTCAGTCCATCTGAGACCTTCACTTTAAATGCGACTCTACAGAAGTTCAACCATCCCAGCTAACCTTTGAGAACCGGTCCCCTCGTCTCGCAGACGCCCCCTGCGGGGACCTCCAGGGTGGAGCAGATTAAAGAAATAAGCAAAGAAGAAGAGCAGCATGCATGTTGCAGTACCTCCATGCCGTTCTTCTTCATGCGACGGCAGGATTTGAGGTAGGTGCGGATGCGCTTGCGGGCGCGTTCCTGGAACTCTGGGAACTGTCTGCTGCAGGACTCGATGATGGCCTGGATCTTCTCCTTAGGCTGCTTGGAGATAGGCACCATCCGATCCAAGTTCTCGTCCACAAACAGACGCACAAACATCTGCAGGAGAGTGCACACACACAGCAGGTAATGCCTACATGCATTGACACAGTTCATACACTGGAGAGGAGTTGAACAAAGACAAAGATAACAGCTGGACTGTTCTCATAACACCTGTTTAAATGGTTTTAAGTCTTAAGTTTGCATCTGTAGGGGGTGTGGCCTATTGACTGACTGTCTGCTAGGCTGAACTGGACCTCTGCACCATGCTTGTGTTGTTGGAGCCTTTTGGAGCATTTTCAATGCACAGATGTGATCAGCACTGATCAGCATCCTCTGCTCCTTTTCTGTTCTTCGCTCTAAGCAAACGGTCGTTGGCTGTTCGTCTCTGCTGGGCAGAGCGTGTGAACACCTGTCTGCAGTGTCTGGAAGCACAGCTAACGCTAGCTTTGATCATTCGGTAGATTGTGATAATAAAAGTGGATGAAGGTTCAGATGTGCCGTGCTTTGGATCGATGCCTCGAACAGCTGTCCGACATTTCTGTTTATCAGCATAAGGTTTGTTGATGGACGTCATTCAAAGCGCCGTCTCTCACTTACATTAAAGGCTTTTAATCTCTCGGGGTCGACGCCCTCCGTGTCGTTCATCTTGTCGTTGTCGTCATGGTCGTCGTGGTCATCGTCATCATCATCGGGAGCGCCCTGGCTGCCATGACGCCCCACGGTCAAGTCTTCGGCGCTCAAGTCCATTTTCATGCTGTCGTAGCTGCCGCCTGAACTGTACTGTGGGGACTGAACACACACACGCACACACACACACGCACACACACACACACACACACGCACACACACACACACACACACACACACACGCACGGTTACGAGCGGCTCTCTGTTTTACACGTTTCAGGGCTGTAAGTGGCTCGGCTGTTCCGACGGACTCGTCCTTAATAAAACACTAATTAAGAGTCTTGTTAGCGTCTGACGGCTCGCCAATGAAAAGGTGCTTAAATATAAAGATTTCGTTCACTGCTGCAGACACTCAGACATCATCATGACGAGTAATTATCAGCTGGAGAACAGTCCAGGCAGGATCACCTTACTAATACTTGAACACTTTCAAGAGAACCAAGTCAAATACTGGTTCCCTCTCACAGCACGAGGAACACCGCCTTTAAAAACACAAATACAGGACAGGCTGCCATCAAAAAACCAGGAAACACATGAAAGAAAACCAGTGAGACTTCTGGGAGAAGCTCTGTGTGCAGCTGGAGGTGAAACTGAGAGGCTCGGCGGTAAAATGGTGCAGAAACCAGTAAAGAATGTTTTCAAGAGTTTTGAGGTATGTGCTCAGAGCAAAGTTCAGATGGAAACATCAGACTGACGTATCAGATCTATGACATCACAGAGAGTCTGAGCCGCTGACTGTGTGAGACGAATGCTTTTATTGTGACGGGCAGAAACAGGAAGAAGTCCACAGAACAAATTGTGGTTCCGTTACAGATGACGTCATGACGACCGGGTCGTCGCTGCTAACGAAACCTGAACTAAGCATGGAGCCCAGGCAGTCATGTGACTCCTGAAAGAAACCCACTCAAGCTGTGTTAGACCGCACTCCATAACAGCGTGCACATGCACACACACACACACACACACACACACAAACACACACACACAAACACTAACATGCACAAACACACACACGCACACACACTAACATGCACAAACACACACACACACACTAACATGCACAAACACACACACGCACACACACACACACACACACTAACATGCACAAACACACACACACACACACACAAACACGCACAAACACACACACACAAACATGCACAAACACACACACACAAACATGCACAAACACACACACGCACACACACTAACATGCACAAACACACACACACACACACACACACACACACACCTGTCGAGAGTTTCTGGCTCTCTGCGTGAGACGGAGCTTCGTGTGAGTCTGTGTTTGCAGCCTGTCTGCAGTAACACTTTCCCTCCAAGGCCAGCGCACATTGTTGTGAGTCTGTGCTATTCAGCGCCGCAGAAAGGCAGCGAGACGAGGAAGGAAGAAGTGCGATCTCCTGCGGCTGTGTGAACATCTCCTCCAACAAAGCAACGTGTTTGCAGACAAAAGCGAGGAGGAGATGTGTTCATGGACTGTTTCTCTCTTCCATATCATTTCTCTGTTTCCTTTAACTGTTTGAAAACAGCTTCCAGGCAGATCTCAGAGTCAGGCTCCTCTCAACCTCAGAGCTGTTTACACAATCTGATCCATCCAATCACAGGTGTCCTTGGAGCTGGCCAGGTGAGACGTTTCCTTCTTGTTGATGTGTGATGTCAACAAGCTGAAGATAACTGGATGTCTTCTTTAGGTTTAGAGACCTTCTGAAGGAGAGGTGAAACCTTTCCAACAACCTAAGAAATCCTGCCGGCTTCCCAACAGCCTTTCAGCTCCAAGCTTCAGTCCTCAAAGCTCTGAGGCTCCACTGAGAGCTACAAACCGAATCTTTCACCTCCCACAAACTGATCAGTGCGGCTCTTCTACAACAAACATTAATGTCCATGAAGAAGAGGATTTACAAGGTCTGGTTAGACACTGCACCAAGCTAAGCTCTGAACGGCACAACCTGAACTGTAGTGACGTTTGATGAAGACAGCCAAGCTTCGGGGCTGTGGTCAGCTTACATCGGCATGTGTCTTTGATGAGCGAAGACAGACACCGTCACATGACAGGAAGAAGATGCCTCAAACTTCAGCCCAGAGAAGGTCCGAGATGGTCAGCACAGCTGGATGTTAGCCATTAATCTGCTGCTAACCTGGTTTGGACTCCTGATGCTCAGCTTCATGCATCACTGAGGACTCTTCTCAGAAATCTTCATATATTTGGTGTCAGACACATGATAAGCTGAGTTTAAAGGCCCTCTGGAAAGAGGCAACGCCACTGCCATCTTAACAAAACCTCCTCCTCCTCACTGCAGCCCCGCCCCCTGACATGAATAAGGGTTCCTCGCAAGTACACAGGAGGCTCCTCACTCGACAGTAAACAGCAGAGGTAAACAGCAGACAGGCAGCCAGCACAGCTTTGCTATCAGGGTACAGTTTCTAAGGAGACTCTGGGGAAAAAACCTAAAATACACAAAAGTATTTCATTTTTCGGGATACAAGGTTAATGTAAACAAAATGCAGGTATTAACTTTAAACTATGAACCACCAGTCAAAATTAAGAATCGCTACTATGGGTGGTAATACGTCGTGACGTCACCAAAATGTTCAATGCCAACTATGCCCCGCTAAACGAATCCATACAATCAGACAAAGATGGAATACCAACCAGATTAAATATTCTTCCCTGTATTTGTTTCAGTCTTTACCGACTGCCACAAAAACAGTTTGTGGCGTGGGACAGAATATTGTCAAAACACATCTGGAACGGGAAAAAAGCTCGAGTATAAACGCTCCAATCAAAGAAAGAAAAGGGAGGTCGTGGGCTTCCTTGTCTACGAGAATATTACTGCGCAGCTCAGCTAAGACCACTGATATGTCTCTGCTGTCCAGATTACTCCGCCGGATGGAAAGATGTTGAAGGAAAACCAGTTACAGCTTTAATATCGGACATAAAGTTACAGAACAAAACAGACATGGCAGATGAACCCATACTACAAATAATCACATCTGCTCTGAAAGAAGTCATCAGAATTTGCCTCTAAGCTTTGATGGTGAGCATGTGATTCAGATTTTCCCCGAATCAGTACGATAATAGATTCAAGAACTGGATTTGAAAAGGTATAACTAATTATTATTCATTCGTCCACAAGGAGGCATTTCAAAGCTTTGAAAGGAGCAAACATGATTTAGGCTCAGACGACTTCTTTAGATTTCTACAGGCCAGAAATTATTTTAATCAAAACTTAAAAGTGAACCTAAACGAATTACAGTTTGTAGAAACATTTTTATCATTAACCAAATCTGGAGCGCAAAGCAAAATGATTTCCAAACGATATAAGAGCATCCTGCGGTGTAAAAACCACAGCTCTCTGTATATGAAAGCAATGTGGGGAAAAGAAGGTAACCTGTCGATTACAGAGGAGTGTTGCATGACACAGTGGGCTACCACCGGGTCCAGTGTTTGCCGTGAGTTCTGCTGTAAAATCATTACGAGAGTTTTCATCAGCCCTGCTCAGCAAAGATATCGGGGAACTGCGACACTTGTTGGAGATGTGGGCGAGATGGAGCTAACCGTTTCCAAATCTTTTGGGATTGCAAAGTTAGTCACCAGCACTAATCCACGAACATCTACAAAATGTGTTGTCATTTGTTTTTCCTTTAACCTTTGAAACCATATTTTTGTGTAACACACCAGTGGATAAATTAATCTAATCATAGAAGACTTTTGTATGGCTGCGAGTAAAAAGCCTGTTACGAGGAGATGGCTTAAGCCTGAACCACATTCTGTACAAGAGATCTATACCATGGGAAAACTGTCATTTTCTCTTAAACTTCAGAGGGATACTGTCTACAGAACATGGGCTGTATCCCAATCCAGGGTCTGCAGCCTTAAAGGCCGCATTTTAAGGCCGATTACGTCACAGCGACGCGACGAAGGCTGTCCCAATTCAAAGGCTGCTCGAAATGCAGCCCTCAAATGCGTCCTTCATTTCCCTGAATTTTAAGGACGTGGCGGTGTAGACTTCATGGCCCAATATATCCCAGAATGCATAGCGCGGCGATGGGTGTGGATAATTTTGCCGAAAAAAAAACGATAAGGGGCGGCCGAAGAGTAAACTTTAATTAAGTACTGAATATTATGTCGCTTATTTATGTGCAAATGTTTAATAACGAAGAACATTAAACATTACTGTTGGCCACACAAAGTCATGTGACATTAGTGACGTTTGTACTAACTTGGTTTTAAAGCCTTTAAATATGCGCCGTTCAATAGCTGAGCTTAATCCTACAGAGAATGATCAAAGCTCATGTAGAAAGAAACACACGAACAAAAGATTTTCTCCTTCATTTCTGTCAAACACAGCTGTATGACACGTTTCCAGTGGTTAGTATCATGGTTGCTAGGCAACCTGCTCAGCACAACGGAGGCTAGACCGTCCCATTTCACAAGCCTCGCACTTCCGGCCTTAGCGGTCTTTGAGTACGCGGCCCTTGAGGATCGTTGAGGCTGCGTACTTTAAGGTTGCAGACCCTGAATTGGGATACAGCCATGGTCTAAATCAGGGGTGTCCAACTCCAGGCCTCGAGGGCCGGCGTCCTGCAGGTTTTAGATCTCACCCTGGGTCAGCACACCTGAATCAAATGCTTAGTTCATTCCCAGGCCTCTGGACAACTTCAGAATATGCTGAGGAGGTGATTTAGCCGTTTAAATCAGCTGTGTTGGATCGAGGACACATCTAAACCTGCAGGCCCTCGAGGCCTGGGGTTCAACACCTGTGGCCTAAACGGACAGAATATGTTAAGCCTGTGAGGTGTGATTTTTTATGAACCATGATTTCTTTTATGTTGATGCTCTGAGTTTCCCATTTCAATAATATGATGCTAACCTGCCTGCCCTGCTACCCCTTTACCCAAGTTCTTTTTAAAAATGTGAAAGCAAAAGTAAAATGTAGAAACGACTGTTATGCTTTCTCAATAAAAGAGACGCTAAAAGAACAAGTTTTTGAAGTCGTAGCGTGCAGAAGCACGACGACACAGAACGTCTCCATCTTCCTGATGGAGCGTTCCACGATCGGGAAAACGCCGGAATTAAATAGAGCTACAGAGGTACAGGAGGCTTGTGTCTCACCTTGCCGCCATATTCCCTGCCGTCGCGGTCCAGTCGCAGCTCGGTCGCGTGTGTGTGTGACTGCGTGTTGGGGGCGTGTGCATTGTGAGGAGCGTGTGTGTGCGGCAGGGGCAGCGGCAGGGCGGGATGTGGAGCTAGAGGAGGTTTGGCAGCCAGCGGGTACTTCCTGCGGAGCTCCTCGGGTGCGCTGGGATGGAGCGCGCCGAGCAGCGCCGCGGCCGCCGCTGAGACAGTGATGGGCAGGTGTGAGGTGGGCAGAGGCAGGCGCTGAGGAGGCGGGTCACTCAGGTTGATCGGCTGCTGGTCCTCAGAGGATGAGGAAGAGGAAGTGGGCCTGCTGAAGTCGAGAGGGGCGGGGCCACCGTTTCCATTCACAACCTCAGTTTCCCTGACCACGGCGCCATCTGTCACAGCAGAGGAGGGAGGGGTCAGGGCGGGCAGGCCGTTTCCACTGCCGCTCTCTGAGGACGAATCATCTGAAAGAAGAGACACGGGAGGGTTAAAGGTCAGACTGACAGCGTTCACTGATGACTTTCACGAGTTTGGTTCACACAGAGACGCCACCTCTCACAGGAAGAGCGACGTTCCCATAAAAGCTGCAGTTCCTCTAACGTCCACCAGAGGCTCCAACCTGACCCCGCCCCACACACAGTAGCAAACACGTGTGTCATGTGACCTGCTGGTTTGTGGCGACGTGCTGCATCGTTTCATTAAACTGAATGTGAGTGTGGGGGCGGGTCTAACTGTGACACTGATCACTCATTGGCCAACCAAATGTCAACGAATCAATCACAGATCTGTGCAGCATCACAGTGCAGTGTGTTTGACCCACACACACACACACACACACACACACACACACACACACACACACACACAGCTACTGCTATAAATCAGTCACTGATAGAACAGATCTCACATTAAGACACTTTCCAGAGCAGAAACTCATCACTTGTCCAGCAGGTGGCATCCCTGCTCCATGAAGAAAACCACCTCAGGCTTTGAGACTCCCTCAGAGTCAGTCTGCTGTCTTTAGTGTTTCAGTGCTGCAGTGATGAAACCTCTCTGCCTCCATCAGCTTTACACAGGTGTGGTCAGGTGCAGCGCAGGGAGAAGCTGGGAGGAGCTGGTAACTACGAGCTGGAATCAACTCAGAGCAGTCATCAGACTCTTCATACTCCTACGTCATCATCATCATCATCTTCATACGAGACCATATACGTTCCTTCTTTTTGTTCTTGGACTCACCGCTCAAAATAATCCTTCTTTATCTGATCCTGGAGCCTCTGTCTGAAACAAGCTGCCTGAGCTCCTCTCCTTTTAACTTAACGTTTACACAAGCTTAAAGAGCAGGTAGGTGGGGCTTTATGACATCACAAAGACCCCAGAGGAGAAGAAAGTGTCACAAACAGTGTTTTAAACAGTCCGCAGCCTGAGCTCACAAACATCTGACAGGCCGGAGTGTGAAACTGCCAACATGTAGATTAAAAACTTAATAAGCCAATAATCTCAACAAGAGTACAATTAATAATGTTGGCATTTAATAATTCATTCAAGTGAGAGATAAACTGATTTGTTTCATTTTGTTTATATTTCCTTTTAATTAATCCCCCATTCATTTTCTTTTTTTTAAATTTCCACCTGCATTACATCAGCTGTTAAATCAATAAATCAACAGCCAGTCTCACACTGCCTCGAACGACGCAGGAATACATGCGATAAAACATAAAAGGAAAATATAAAAATGATTAATTCTGAGGACAATAAAAAGAATAAAATGCAAAGAGATGATAAACAACGTGTCGCAAACACCTGCACCTAGTGTCAGTTTGGTGCAAGGACATGTTTAATGTCATTTTTGCTGTTTTAGGCCTCCATACACCAACAGCCACAACATGTCCATGTTTGCTGGGTCAAAGATGAAGACGAGCAGAAATGTGAGAACACAGATGTGACCGAAGCAGACCGCCTGCATTCCTGTGAGCTGTGGCTGACAATCATGACTCGCTGCGGTCTGCAGGATGGAGTGCAGCTCTGCGTCGGGCTCACAGAAACGAATCTGTGCCCCGCTGCCGCTTATCCTTCCCCGCTCAGGCCGACGGGATCCTAAATAAGTGATTGTGGAATAACTGCTTTGTGCAGGCGGGATGGATGCACCGCCGGCCTTTCATCGCTCAGCGCACTCACAGACACACAAAGGAGCCACATTTGAAACATTAGCCTACATTTTCCTCCAATTTGGGATTTAATTAGAGACGAAAGGACGGCGGAGGAGAAAGAGCCGGAGCGTCTGAACGAGCTGAAAAAGATGCAAAGTGAGGAAAATTACGGATAATTGAAGGATGGAGAGAAGCAGGAAAGGAGGAGGAGGAGGGACTGTGAGGCAGAGAGAGTGGAGACGGCGGAGGTGGTGTCAGTCGGTCAGGGCGGGGGCTGGGGGTGACAGAGGGGTGGAGCCCAAACTGCTGCATGGAGAGGGAGGGTGGGGTGGGGGAGTGAAGGAGGAAGGTGCAGCAGCAGAGAGGTCAGGAGGGGGAGGAGCGAGAGTCCTTTAAACTGTTTATCACTTCGTTTCTTATCCAGGCGGAGCTGAAAGGAGCAAAGTTGGAGTTTACTGACCAATCAGCTCGCAGCATTTAGACTCACAGCACCACTCTAACAGGGAGGGGAGGGGAGGGGAAGCCTGCCCGGCGCTGTTTGTTTGTTTATGTGTGTGAGGACTATTCATGCGTGGAAACGAAGGACAGCCTAATTCCTGATGCTGCCTCACAAATCCCCCTCAGCTGCCGGACCACCATCCCCACACCCCTTCATCCCTGCTCCAGCCCTCCAGCCCCATACTGTGAGCGGGTCTCTTCTCTGTCCACACTGGCTGAACAGGGAGTGGTCCTCCCTCTCTCTATCTTCCCCTCCTTCATCCGTCTGTTGTGCCAATCCTGAGCACACTGAAACTCCTCCCCCTCTCTGGATCCCTGTAAACACTGAGACAGTGCCGCCGTCTGTGGAGATGTTTGCTTTGAAAGACCCAAAGATTTAACGGCTGAGACTCGTGTACGGAAACAGTCCAGTGTTCCTGGTGGAGCGTTCAGTTTCAGATACATCAGTATTTGCTCCTTACAGCCAACAGCAGGAGGAGGAGTCCAACCCACAGCTACAGACACATTCCCAGAAGCGTTTTCTTCACTAAATACTTAAACTCACATTTCCAAACGTTCCCACAGCATTTTCATCCGACTTGCACTGACGACAGGAAACTGGAATCCCCGGAGGAAACCAGGACAGGTTTTGAACCAGCAACCTTCTTATCGTTCTCGTTTCCATCTCAAACACTCTAACATGCTTTTATTGTGACACTTAAAGCTCCTTTTTGACTATTCAGAGAAGCTTTGCAGGACTCACAGCTCAAAATAACCCTTCTTTCCCTGATCCTGCAGCTGTCTGAAACAAGCTGCCTGTGCTCCTCCAGCTTAAAGACAACTTTGTCATAACGAGCTTAACGAGCAGGTACACAGAGAACAGCCCTGTTTCCGAGCTCGGCCGTTCTTTATGCGGACGAATAAAGTGTCTCTTATCTTATTTTGAAGGATGTAAAAGAGCCTATTTGACTGTATGTTCTGAAAATAAGGCAGCTGTGACTGAACTTTGACCTGGCAGCAGTACACCTGCACCCTCTGCTGAGGAAACAGGTTAGAGGTCAGACAGGATGGGAAGAAGATGAGGAAGACGAGGGTCGAGCTATAGTCACTAAACGCCGCTGTGAAGCCTGCACCTTCAGGCTCAGCGGGGTTTGTTCCTCAAGGAACTCAAGGTCTTCCACCTCCCCTTGCTTCTCCTCCATCACCCCCCCCCCGCGCGGTGAAGCCGCTGTGATGCATATCAGCGCCAAGCGTTAGGCCGAGGGACAAATGTCTCCTCGCATCATTAACACACACCTCTGAGAGGAGCGCACAGGTGAACCACGAGTTTGACAGTCTGGTACTGTTTGAGTCTGAATCCACGGGAGGTGCATGGAGGAGGAGCAGGGGGAGGACAATGCTGCATCAACTGACCTGGAAATGCGCGCCACCGCCAGCGTGCACTTTTGTGGATTTATGGCGTGCAAAACGTCCTGTTTTCCACCACAGGACGTGGAGCAGGGACAAACGCAGGGCTCGAAACCCCACGCGGGTTTTACTGTGTTGCTCATACCGAGGCTCAAGGATGGAGCATCGCAGAATGTGAAGAAACGGCCGCTGACTGAGGCGACATCATGGAGGGTAAAGCAGAAACGCCTTTGTGCTTCTGCGTGTGGAACATTTTAGCCCTCGACGTGAAGCGTCTCGTTATCCGCTTCGAGCGCCGTTTAATAATTAGAAAGTCTCTTTGCATCACATCCTCTGGAGTTTAGCAGCAAGCTGCTGTGGATCCGACATGATCTATGACAGCGGTGTGAAGACGTCCCAGACATCCACACCTGTCACACACAGACCCTCCACAGCCCACAGACTCTCCCACAGCCCACAGACCCTCCACAGCCCACAGACCCTCCCACAGTCTACAGACCCTCCCACAGCCCACAGACCCTCCCACAGCCCACAGACCCTCCCACAGTCTACAGACCCTCCACAGCCCACAGACCCTCCCACAGTCTACAGACCCTCCCACAGCCCACAGACCCTCCCACAGTCGAAAGACCCTCCACAGCCCACAGACCCTCCCACAGCCTACAGACCCTCCCACAGTCGACAGACCCTCCCACAGCCCACAGACCCTCCCACAGTCTACAGACCCTCCACAGCCCAAAGACCCTCCACAGCCCAAAGACCCTCCCACAGCCTACAGACCCTCCCACAGTCGACAGACCCTCCACAGCCCACAGACCCTCCCACACCTACAGACCCACCACAGCCCACAGACCCTCCCATAGCCCAAAGACCCTCCCACAGTCTACAGACCCTCCCACAGCCCAAAGACCCTCCCACACCTACAGACCCGCCACAGCCCACAGACCCTCCCATAGCCCACAGACCCTCCCACAGTCTACAGACCCTCCCACAGCCCACAGACCCTCCCACAGTCTACAGACCCTCCCACAGCCCACAGACCCTCCCATAGCCCAAAGACCCTCCCACAGCCCACAGACCCTCCCATAGCCCAAAGACCCTCCCACAGCCCACAGACCCTCCCATAGCCCACAGACCCTCCCACAGTCTACAGACCCTCCCACAGCCCACAGACCCTCCACAGCCTACAGACCCTCCACAGTCTACAGACCCTCCCACAGCCTACAGACCCTCCACAGCCCAAAGACCCTCCCACAGTCTACAGACCCTCCACAGCCCAAAGACCCTCCACAGCCCAAAGACCCTCCCACAGCCTACAGACCCACCACAGCCCACAGACCCTCCACAGCCCACAGACCCTCCCACACCTACAGACCCACCACAGCCCACAGACCCTCCCATAGCCCAAAGACCCTCCCACAGTCTACAGACCCTCCCACAGCCCAAAGACCCTCCCACAGCCTACAGACCCTCCCACAGCCCAAAGACCCTCCCACACCTACAGACCCGCCACAGCCCACAGACCCTCCCATAGCCCAAAGACCCTCCCACAGTCTACAGACCCTCCCACAGCCCACAGACCCTCCCACAGTCTACAGACCCTCCCACAGCCCACAGACCCTCCCATAGCCCAAAGACCCTCCCACAGCCCACAGACCCTCCCATAGCCCAAAGACCCTCCCACAGCCCACAGACCCTCCCATAGCCCACAGACCCTCCCACAGTCTACAGACCCTCCCACAGCCCACAGACCCTCCACAGCCTACAGACCCTCCACAGTCTACAGACCCTCCCACAGCCTACAGACCCTCCACAGCCCAAAGACCCTCCCACAGTCTACAGACCCTCCACAGCCCACAGACCCTCCACAGTCTACAGACCCTCCACAGTCTACAGACCTTGCCACAGCCCACAGACCCTCCCACAGTCTACAGACCCTCCACAGCCCACAGACCCTCCACAGCCTACAGACCCTCCACAGCCCAAAGACCCTCCCACAGTCTACAGACCCTCCACAGTCTACAGACCCTCCCACAGTCTACAGACCCTCCACAGCCCACAGACCCTCCACAGCCCACAGAACCTCCACAGCCTACAGACCCTCCACAGCCCACAGACCCTCCCACAGTCTACAGACTCTCCACAGCCCAAAGACCCTCCACAGCCCAAAGACCCTCCCACAGTCTACAGACCCTCCACAGTCTACAGACCCTCCCACAGTCTACAGACCCTCCACAGCCCACAGACCCTCCACAGCCTACAGACCCTCCACAGCCCAAAGACCCTCCACAGCCCACAGACCCTCCACAGTCTACAGACCCTCCCACAGTCTACAGACCCTCCACAGCCCACAGACCCTCCACAGTCTACAGACCCTCCACAGCCCAAAGACCCTCCACAGCCCACAGACCCTCCACAGTCTACAGACCCTCCCACAGCCTACAGACCCTCCACAGCCCAAAGACCCTCCACAGTCTACAGACCCTGCCACAGCCTACAGACCCTCCACAGCCCATGTTTATGCTCCACCCTGACGATGAGCTGGATGCAGACGCTCACACAAACACTGCGAGCGCGTTTTCCTTTCTACGTTTACACAATTATCTGTCAGCTGTTAGCAGCACTGCATTGATTTTGGCGTCATTAGCAGGCTCCACACCAAAGAGAGGAGGAGGAGCACGAGCAGGGGAGGAGAACCAGAGAGACGCCAGGAAACGGGAGCAAAAGGGAGACCGGTTCAGAGAAGTAGATGATGGAGGGAGAGGCAGCGGTGGAGAGGGTGGGGGGCTGCAATGGGTCATTTCCTGAAGTAGATGATTTCCTGTCAGTTTTCATTTGAGGCTTTTCTTCACAGCGGCAGCGAGAGGCTGTCCTCGCCCCGTGCTCCCCTCAGAGGAGCCGACCTGAGGGAGAGCGGTAACAGATGCTAATTCCTTCACTCCTCCTCTTCCTCCTCAGCCACCTGTCCCAGGGGAGGAGGAGGGAGACAGAAAGAAAGGAGGAAGAGGAGGAGGTGGTGGGCCGTGACTCCCCTGCATGGGATTACACTGGATTATCCCGCTAAGACGCAGCACGAGCTGCACACTAGTTCTCAGCGCCTGACGCCCGGCGACGCCCTGCCCCACCAAGCATCTTCATAGCAACACTCCCCACCCCACCCACCATCCACTGCAATGTTGGTGATGACAGCAACGCTCCCACTGACAGGACCAGCTGACACACACACAGACACACACACACACACAGACACACAGACACAGACACACACACACACACACACACACACACACACAGACACACACACACACTCACACAGACACACACACACACACACACAGAGACACACAGACACACACACTCACACAGACACACACACACACACTCACACACAGACACACACACAGACACACACACACTCACACAGACACACACACACACACACACAGAGACACACAGACACACACACAGAGACACACACACAGAGACACACACACTCACACACAGACACACACTCACAGACACACACACACACACACACACACACTCACAGACACACACACTCACACTCAGACACACACACACTCACACAGACACACACACACACACACACAGAGACACACAGACACACACACAGAGACACACACTCACAGACACACACACACACACACACTCACACTCAGACACACTCACACTCAGACACACACACACACACACACACACACACACACTCACACAGACACACACACACTCACACAGACACACACACAGAGACACACACACACACACACACACACACACACACACACACACACACACACTCAGACACACACACACTCACACAGACACACACACACACACACACAGAGACACACAGACACACACACAGAGACACACACTCACAGACACACACACACACACACACTCACACTCAGACACACTCACACTCAGACACACACACACACACACACACACACACACACACACACACTCACACAGACACACACAGACTCACACAGACACACACACAGAGACACACACACACACACACACACACACACACACGCGCACACACACACACACACACACACACACACTCACACAGACACACACACACTCACACAGACTCACACACAGAGACACACACTCACAGACACACACACTCACACAGACACACACACTCACACACAGACACACACAGTTCTATGGAAGGCCAAACGTGAGAAATGAACAGATTCCTCCCTCCTGTTGTCCCACAGCCTACAGACCCTCCCACACCCTCCTTTACTGCTCGGTGTTTTATTCACGGTAAATAAACGTATTCATCAATCAACACATCAGTAACAAGCTACTTCTGTGTTCCTTCCTTTCACTGAAGCCTTTCTCAGTTTTGTTTGTAACTCAGATGAAGGATTTATTCTTCTTCTTATTATTTTATCATCCAGCTGTTTTGTTGTGATTTGTTGGTTATCTTGGTGGTGGGAGGAGTTCACACCACTAATGAACCTTCACATGGACGAGTTTGTCCAGCAGGGTCAAATCTGACAACAACTAAAAGCAGTCTCCACATGACCAGGCCCTCTGGCTCCTCCCCTTTTCTTCTGAATGCTTGCCCCTCAGTTTGAGCAGCAGGTGGGCGGGGCTTTCCCATCACACAGGGATTACTGCACATACACTTCATCATGTCTAAAATATGACCAAGAACAATCAGAGCATATCAACCTCAGGCTTATTTCTAGTTGCTTTCAACTCTGTAAAAGATCCACTGTCAGGCACACGTATGACGATCTTTACAGAGACATGAATCAACTGAAGCAGCCACACTGTGTCTGTGGAAATACAGACAAAGATGAGGAGACCCAGCCTGCAGGGACCTGTGCACCCGGGACGCTCTCTGTCCTGAAGCTTGGGGTCAGGAAGGGTCGTTGCTGTGGGGTCAAGTCAGTGTCCAATAATGACGCCCCACGGGGAGAGGGGAGGGGCAGCTTTGATAAAACAGCATTACTATTTGACGGGCCATCAGAAGCACATGCCGTTGTGCAATCACACATCAAAGCGGTCGTCATCATTCACTGGAGCCACATCTCGGGCATCGGCGCGTCTGACAGACCGTCGCTTCCTCCCTGACCTATAAAATCAGAGCAAATGGAAAACAGCATGAAGACATTAAACTGCTCTTTAGGGCGGCGGCACTGGAAACAGGAAGGCGGCTGGAGATGGATGATGTGTTTTAAAAGACGAGCACAGAGAGGAGCGACAGCTAAAAGCCCGATCAGTGAGATGGATGGTGATGGAGGGACGCAGCTCCGACCGTCAGGGGAACCGCATCGCTTTCTGCCGCTCATCGCTCAGATTTGTTTGAGCCTTGGTTTCATCTCTCGGCTGTTTGTCCTCCACTCTTCTTCCTCCTGCTGAAGCTCTGTCACTGACACCTTAGCCCTAATGAGGCGGAGGAGGAGAAGTGATGGAGATTCTGTCCTGCAGGGCTCGGTTCTGTCATGAACGTGGACATCAGGAGGAGCTGGGTGGGGTTCCCACCTGTCAGTCATAAGAGCATGGCAGCTGAGACGTGATGGGTGGACCCTTAACGAGGAATTCATGGCCTCCATGAACAGCATGGAGCTTCATGTCTTACAGACACTCTGCCGAGTCACAGCAGCGAGCTTGCATCCACCCATGCCTGGTCTCAGGACAGCCTTGCATCCACCTCCAGCTCCTCTGTGAGGAGACAGGCGTCTCCCTGAGTCTGACCCGGGTCTTTATAGGTAGGATATACCTGAAGCGCTTCACCTGGGTGGTGTCCAGCATTCGTTCCCTTCGGTGTGCTGGAGCAGCAGCTCTCCTCTGAGGACACTCTCAGACCCACAGCCGACGGGAAGATCGAGCAGCTTCACCTCCACCTTCAACAGCGTCCTCCAACCTGAAGTGGGGACTTTTTCCATATGAGCCACACCTGAACTGCTCCATTGACGGTCACTGGATGATGGAACCCGAATACCCCACCAAGAAAGTCTGGGTACATCCAGAGCAAGCAGGACCAGTCTCATGACCTTCTGACCTCCTCACACATGTAGGAGAAACATGAAAGGTCCCAGAAGCTGAGAGGCACGAGGACGCCTGCACAGAGCCTCACACGTTTAGTCAGACGCACAAACTAGAACATCAAAAACCATAACATGCACGTCCCAGAGGTCACAAAGCCATAGTTAGCAACCTGTAACCCTTCAGATTGGAAACCAGTGATGCCCTTTCCATTCTCCAGTTTCTGCCTCCACCAGCTCCACAGCATGACATCACAAACAGAAAACCTGCCACCATCTCATCAGAGAAGATTCCCACATCTGAGCGAGGAACCACCTGACAACAGGACTAGGAATGGGTATCGTTTAGGTTTTATCCGATACCAGTTCCAAACCGGTACTTTTGAAACGGTGCCGGTGCTAAGATAACAATGTTAGCCTTTTCTGCAGCTATGGGGCATATATGGTATCACTCTTGGCTGGAAGCAGTGCTTAAACAATGGAAAAAACACAAACTTTGTCCAAAAACCTCTCATGTTTAACTGTTTTCCTCTTTTTCTTTGGTCATTTTAGCCTTTTTGGCCAGGGTGAAGGGAGTATCTGCCATCAAACAAGAAGACAGCCGCATGTAGCTATGATGGTGTTTGCTAGTTCACCTTACATGCATTAATGTAATAACGTGGTTAGCCTACTCAACGTAAATTACACACGAACAACATTAAGCTACTCACGCAGAGAAGAACGGCTGCTGCTGCATCATCATCCTCATCATTTCTGCTACACTGGCAGGGCTAGGGGCCAGGACTCTATTTTTCGGGTTTTTGGGGGATGTTGCTAACTCCGGGTCAGCTAACAGGCACCACACCTGCAGTAGATGTGCACAGTGTGAGGTCTCGCAGCAAGCTATCAAATACGGCGCATTTCTCGGCTTTTATCAAAACGCTATGCGTCGCCAGGTGTGTCATCGGATTTGAGGTGTTACCTCCTTTGACAGTATCACAGTATCAGCTTAAAGCACTTGTTGCTGCTGAGTTTGCATCTTTTGCTGTGAAGTACAGCAGGACTTTTGACTGCTTCGCCTTGGACATTTTTAATCTGTAGCTCTGCTCTAAAAGAACGGACGTACCTGGGCCCGCCTACTATCCTTGGAAATGTAAAATGAATGGCTAGGATCCAAAGTGTATCACAGCTCAGGAAAAAAAAGCACCGAAATGTGCGCTGCTTTTCCGTCTGGTTACTACCGTTTATGTCAGAACAGGTGCCATCATGGCACCGGACACCGGGACCCATCCCTAAACAGGACGAGAACCAACAGCAGTGTGTGTGTGTGTGTGTGTGTATTGGGTGCAGAGCAGAATAGGAGGATGGTAGAGTCAGCAGAGGAGTAACAAAGACACGGCTGTCACAGCCTGCCACTGCTAACACACAGACACGCGTCCTTTGTTAGCCAACACTGTAGCGTGTGCTCTCTGTGCCCTGCAGAGGCTCGCACATGCACACTGGCTCTCTGTGCCGCTCAGAGACACCCAAACGGTCACGAGGGTCGGACACTGGATACCCAAACATGTGTGTGTGTTTGGGGGGATGCATCACATGCAGCATCATGCTACACAATACAGCACCCAGATGAGGAGCGTCAGCCTCATGGATCCTCCCTGTTTCAGCACAGACAGGAAGATGACTCAGTAGGTTAAAGTGAGGAGAACTCCATGATTATGTTTACATTCTGAACTCATGTTAAATCAATGAGCGTTTGTGAATGAGTTTATGATGACACTCTCACAGTAGCTCAGGATCATATACTGTATATTAAAGATGGTCTACCGTCTACTCGAAGGGTTTTTATGGAGTGACTATTTGATGACAGGGTGCTACGTTATCAGCTAATGCTAGCTAGAGTGGTTGGCATATACTGTACAGGAGCATACCTGCTAAACAGTAATATCCAATGAAAATCCCCAAATATCACTCACAAACCTGAAGCTCCACCTTCTTGGGCCCTCTGTTAGTACAGTGACCTCACAGCAGCCATATTATTGGTCACATGATGTCATTAAAAATGCTCCAAAAGGTTAGCACAGAGGTCCAGTTCAGCCTAGCACACCGCTAGCAGCTACAGCTGCACACGTCACCACCCACCTGTCAGTCAGAGGCCACGCCCCCAATCACCTCTGTACAGGTGTCATAAAGGACGATGTTATCTGCAGACCAATCAGTTCTTGTGTCAGGCTGTAAACATGTTTAACATGGGGTCTGACTCTCTGCTGCTTCTGCTGGACGTCAGCAAAACTGCAGGTTTGGGTGCTCTGCAGGTCGACGCGTGTTCACAGATTTAATCATCTCAAATGAAAAACATGAAACTTTCTGAACTGAAAATAATCCACAGTCCTGCCTGCAGCTGCAGTGTGTGTGTGTGTGTGTGTGTGCGCGCGCGCGAGCTGTCATTAAGAATTAATGGATGATGGTGTCTTCTGCCTTTAATGGTGGCACCGATCCAAACGCGGATGAAATATTTAGCATCACTGCTCCAGTTTTCCACTGAGTGAATTACACAAACCCACTGGTGGGGGAAAGCCCGGGTCACTCCTTTACGCCATGATGAAATTCATCATCTCAGGCATGGAGGATAATGAGGTGAGATAATAGCTGTCACGCCGTAATCCACAGTCAGCGCAGTAATGCAGGATCTGGGCACTCAGTCAACCAGCTAATAGGATGGGACGAGCACAACGCCAGCGAGCGAGCCACCATGCCAGCACGACACACACACTCTGTCCTCCGGTGTGTGGTCCTCTTGCTTCCCCTCTCACTCACTTCCCTCTGTGGGCGGGGCAGCTGTGGAAGGTTCATGGGTCAGATGGCGAGCAGGCCTGGAGCAAAGGCAGCCTTGCTGCCAGTACAGAGGGACCAGTGTTCACCCAAAATAACTCCCTGCTCTGTAACGGTCTGCAATAACTCTGACCACAGACTTCGGTACACCACGCTGCATGTCCTCGAGTAACAAAGTTGTGGCTCCGCCCAGAAAAAAGCAAAGCAAAAGCCTCGCATCAGGACAAACCGGCCGATGAGTAAAATCACGTGAAAGATGACAAACACACTGCTGCTCACGGCAGCCTGCAGTCACACACAGGAAGTGTCAACAAAATAAAAGCATGTCTGCGCTTTGGTCTTCCATGTTTGTGTATATTGCTGCTCACCTCCTTGTGTCACTTCCTGTTTTATTTTGTTAGTCACTTTCTTTGTGCTCATAATGATCAGGGAGTCAAAACTAGGAGTGAACACCTGGAATAAAGAAGGTGGACGAGGAGACAGAGGAGAGGAGACAGGTCGTCCCTGCGCCAACTCCAACGAGCAAACTGGTGACCCTGCAGGGCTCCTGGGGCGTGTGCATCTTTTATATACAGTCTGTGGTGCTGCTAAGCTGATACGTGGACAGCTCATGCGCAGCACCTGAGCTGCTGCGATGCCTCGCAGTATTTTCTCTCCTCTGTCCTCGTCGTGCAATATTAATCGAGCCCGATCAGCAAAGGGAAGGTGGCAGACCGTGTGAGCGATCCAGTCCATCTTACCACCCATCACATCCCTGCACTCGCTTCCCGATGTCCCGTCTCTGCTCCTGAGACGAGCGGCAGGAGGCGTGGCTGTACGCACACGCTCGACATGTTTGACGAGCCTCAGCTCCTTTAAATGTGTAATAATCACACAGTTTTATCAGAGTCTGTGTGTGAGAGCCAGAACACTTTCACAGGAAGTGACGAACACGGCCACAAAGTCTTAGTGTGTGTGTGTGTGTGTGTGTGTGTGTGTGTGTGATGGGGGATCAGCAGAGAGGATTACATGTCTTTAAACAGAGACTGATCTGTTCTGGGATCAGGAGGATTAACTCCGCTGCTGATGAGCCCGGCGCTGCGGCGTTCATGGAGAAGGCGTGTTCTTATTTCCTGATGAGGCCTTAAAGAATGAGACGCAGCCAGCGAGCTGTAAAGTTTAAACATGGGGCCTGACTGACTGCTGCCTCTGCTGGACATCAGAGGTCCTGCAGTTTGGCGCCTCGTTAGAAGGCGGTTCTTCGTAGAGCTGTTCGATATAACGATATCAGATGACGATGTGAAACCGTCTGTCGTTTCATTTTTACGCTATCGTTTGTTTCGTGGTGTCGCAAAATAAACTTTTTTACGGTTTATTTTTCGTGGCTCTGATGGTCACTGTGGTGTTAATTCCTTAACGTTCTCTTATATTTAAAATAACGACGGTAAACCCAGCGTGCGGCTCTGCTGTCTGCTTTAGTATTTTCCACATAAACCTTTCACAATAAAGCTGAAGATCCTGTTGAGATTTTTCAAAATAAACTGAAATGATGACAAACAGAAGGACCAGTCCAAACAAAGCCAGGACCTTATTCCTAAACCGGGGCTACCTCTGTAGCACGGACATGGTTTGGTTATGAAAAGTTTCATGCATCGGTCAAAACACTCGACTCCAGGTACACGACGCTGAAACACTTCACACAGGTCGAGCTGTCATGTCGCACAGCCCAAGGTTTTAGGACAAATAAACGGACTTGCAGACTGACACTAATACATCAGAGTTTCTGACATTAACGGTTTTTAACCACATGATGTAATCTCAGAGCTGCTATGACACACCAACAGGAAATCAGTTAACACACGTACAGCAGACCCTGAACGCAGCACGGCGTGGGTTCCTCTGTCACTGACCTGCTGGTTTCTGATGGTTTCTGATGGTTTGTGTTAAAGTAAAAAGAGACAAAAACAATAAAATCTGCAGTTTAATTAAAAAACAGATGGTTTGATTCAATCAGGACACAGAGGCCCTGATACTGGAGGCTATTTTTAATGTGTGTGTGTGTGTGTGTGTGTGTGTGTGTGTGTGTGTGTGTGTGTGTGTGTGTGAGAGAGAGATACGGGTTGTTGCACAGAGGCCTGGGATCAAGCACACGAGGCTTTAAAAACACGCGTGAGCGCCACATTTATCTCTCGACTGTGTATAATTCATCACACGTTTCACATTATGGAAACATCTTCACAGCTCCGCCTGCACCTCCGGAGGCTCCACCTCCTCTGTGAGAGGACGAACAGGGACCGTCCATGTTCCTGAGTGGGTGAGGGGAGGGAGGCGCCAGACAAAGGAGGAGGATGGAGGAAGAAATGTAGCGGGGACGGGGCTTAAGCAGGCGTTTTGACTCGATGTCACACACGTGGAGAGCAGAGCTTACCGCGCCTCGACAACATTACCGCGGACAGGAAGTCGACGTTTGAGCCGACATCACTCCAGTCCTCTCATGTCTTCCCCTGCATTTTACTTTGAAAGTCTCAGCAGGAAAACATGAATCTGAATATTGATCACTGATGGATTATTCTGTTCTTTATGGTGCTGCTTACTGAAATATGGCCTAACCCCAACATTAACGATGACTTATTAATAATAAATAATCAATTATTAACAAATGTATTAATAATTGATTAATAATAATAACAGAGGAAACAAGAAAACTGAAAGTGTGAAACACCAGAAACAAAGCTCTCTTTATGAAAGTGGACACGAGCTGAACCGTGTAACCAGAATTCCTGCAGTCCTCGAATGCCTCGTCCTGCCTGGCCATCCTGGCAGAACACGTCCCGGCTCTTCCCTCGATCACATGATTCCTCCCCCTCGCCTTCATCCTCTCCCCTCGCTCTGTCCCCATCCTCTTCCTCAGCAGGCTGATTTCTACATTTGGGTGGGAGGGGTTGTTTGTTTATTCTTCATCCTCTCTCCTCCTTCCTGAGGCGTCCACCGTCAGCCTGTTCATTGCTGAGCGAGGCAGCTTTAGCAGGAAGTCACGTGACTCGTGTCTGTTTGTGTTTGTTAATAGCCAGCGAGGTCATCACTGCCCGAATGACCTACTTCCCCGAGCGGCAGCATCGTCAGCGTTCCTGCGTTTGACGTTCCTCTCACCAGCGGCGAGGAGTGAATGTGTCCTCTCGTTACACACCTGCACGCTTTCATGCATCACCTCTCCAGATGAGAGCTGCTCCGTCATTGGTCAGCTTTAAATCCCTGCTGTGTGTGTGTCTCAGGCTGTGACGAGGCCACCACACGGGTGCAGGTTTGACTTTTCCCAGCTGATCCTAAATGAAACCTGACGCAGACAAATGTGTCTTCATGTTCCCGGGTGTGAGGATGGCGCTATAAGCAGGTGGACTGTCCTCCTGAGCGCTGCCGTGTCCGTGTTCTACAGAAACACGTAAACGCACCACCTGCAGCCGGGGGCTGTACTGACTTACGGTAAATTAGGTTTGCTTTATGATTTTGGGGCTCGACATGAACGACTGATGTGGAGCTGATGTGAGCCGCTGCTGAGGATCCGGCCTGGACGTCTCTTGTTTCCGGCTCGTTCTCTTCTTCCTCGTCTTTTGGAGACGGCGAGCAGATCGACTCGGTCGCAGTTAAACTCTGCCTTGTTTCTCCCTCAGGCTTCGTGTCTGCCCCGCCCAGCCGTGGGCTGCTCTCGCCCTTCGTATTCTCCCATCAGGCGGGACAAAGTGACTTTATATCAATGAAACTTGACTAATGTAAGATAATGACTTCCTTGCTGAGCAGATATGGGTCTGTCTCCATCATTAGGCTTTTTCTGTGCTGCTGCCTCTTCACTGATCTGATTTGTCTCAGTTTTGTTTCTGAGCTTAAAATTGATTTTTCCTTTATAAAAGGAAGGAAACGCAGCAGCCTGTGCGAGACTGACGCTCTGCACCGAGCTCGGAGACGATTCCAGACACGGAGACTAAAGACGTGATTTCAGCTGCAGACTTCTTGAGAAACACGTCCTCTTTCTGAAAAATGTCTTCTTCTTCCTGTGTGACATTATTGAAATCATCGAGGTTAGGATGTGTGAACAGACTCTGAGCCTGCCTCCAGCAGCCAGCAGGCGGGTCTGTCAGCACCAAACAGTATCACCGAGCCTCAGCTCAGTCTATTAATCACTACAGCAAACCAGGGTCAGAACCAGGAGGAAGCAGGGTCAGAAGCAGGGCCAACATTAGAGGAAGCTGAGGCGCTCTTTCACCTGTCTCGTGTAAATCAAAGCTAGTTTGCTAAACGTGATATCCGATTGGAGGCAGCAGTGACTTCAGCCAACGGTAAACGATGACACAAAGCAAAGCTCTGATATGTTCCACAGGTCAAACTACGACCAGTTAGCCAGGCAGCTTTACATTCACAGCATCCCTGTTACAGTTATAATGGAACAGACCAGTAATTGTGCAGTGATTTTCAACTGTGAGCTGCTGGTAGAGAAGAAAGTACAAGAACTTTCATCTGTCCAAACATTCACTCAGTCACACTGATGGACGCATCAGAGGAACCTCAGGGTTCAGTAACTTCCGCAAAGACCACCCAAGGTGGTGCAAACACGAGCCGTGGGGATCAAGTAACAGGGTTTTTAACAGCAACAGTAAACCCGAGCTAAACCAGAGCTAAACCTCAGCTAAACCAGAGCTAAACCAGAGCTAAACCTCAGCTAAACCTGAGCTAAACCTCAGCTAAACCTGAGCTAAACCTCAGCTAAACCCAAGCTAAACCAGAGCTAAACCAGAGCTAAACCTGAACTAAACCCGAGCTAAACCAGAGCTAAACCTCAGCTAAACCAGAGCTAAACCTCAGCTAAACCCGAGCTAAACCCGAGTTAAACCTCAGCTAAACCTGAGCTAAACCCGAGCTAAACCAGAGCTAAACCTCAGCTAAACCAGAGCTAAACCTCAGCTAAACCCGAGCTAAACCAGAGCTAAACCTCAGCTAAACCAGAGCTAAACCTCAGCTAAACCCGAGCTAAACCTCAGCTAAACCAGAGCTAAACCTCAGCTAAACCAGAGCTAAACCTCAGCTAAACCTGAACTAAACCAGAGCTAAACCAGAGCTAAACCTCAGCTAAACCTCAGCTAAACCCGAGCTAAACCTGAGCTAAACCTCAGCTAAACCTGAGCTAAACCCGAGCTAAACCTCAGCTAAACCTGAGCTAAACCCGAGCTAAACCTGAGCTAAACCTCAGCTAAACCCGAGCTAAACCAGAGCTAAACCAGAGCTAAACCAGAGCTAAACCTCAGCTAAACCTCAGCTAAACCCGAGCTAAACCTGAGCTAAACCAGAGCTAAACCTCAGCTAAACCAGAGCTAAACCCGAGCTAAACCCGAGCTAAACCTGAGCTAAACCTGAGCTAAACCCGAGCTAAACCTCAGCTAAACCCGAGCTAAACCTGAGCTAAACCCGAGCTAAACCAGAGCTAAACCTCAGCTAAACCCGAGCTAAACCTCAGCTAAACCCGAGCTAAACCTGAGCTAAACCCGAGCTGTGAGTTGAAGATAAAACCAGCGATGGTCCTGTCATTACTTTACTGCTCCTCACATCATCCAATGAAGCCACTGTCAGCATCATCCTGTCGCCACGCACATGTGAGGACCACAGCGCACAACATGAACACACAAAGCTGTGACTCACACACAGCATGTGTGAGCGGATCACATGCTGTGTGTGACCAGCATGAATGAGTTAAAACAAAACAAAAGGCCTCTCTGTTGCCCTCAGCAGCCATCACACCGTGAGTCCACACTCATCTTCAGTATAAATGAACCACAGCCATTTTCAGAGGAACCTGGTTGCGCTGGCTCCCTCTGAGCTCTGAGAATTTGCTGCTTTGAGCGCAGAATCATCTAGTTTGTGACATCTTACAGAGGAAATTGCTGAGTGAATCGAGGATGTTGCGGTCAGCGCTGTTCGTTGGACAGGAACGTCTGATTCTCAGCTCAGACTAACTTCAGAGTGATTCACACTGGTTCCCTTTGGTGCTTCCTCTGCATCATCTCAAAGAGGATGCATACCAAAGTGCACATCTATCACGGCCACGGTTCAAAGTACTCCTCCTTATTCTGCAGCAGTATGTAAATCAAAGAGGCATCAGTCAGAGCTTGGTGTATTCCTCTGACGTCTCCTGCCTTTATCTCCCCGTTTAAATTCTCTCATCATCAGTCTGTTTGTTTCTGATCTCCACCTCTGCTGCTCCCTGCCTCCTACTTTCTTCCTCTCATTATCCAAACTGCAGTTCTTCCCTCCTCTCCTGCCTCCGCCGTGAAAAAGGCGACACGTGTTAAACCCGCAGCTTGACTCACCTGAGACCGAGGCTGGGGTTGATGGCGTAACCTCGCAGTAATACGTGCACATCCTGACTCGCACTTCCTGTTGCCTCTGACGAGGGCTGTTGCACCGACAGCATGTTTGGCTTTCAGTGTTTTCTAGAACAAAGCGAGCTCTGTGTCCTTTTAGCGAAGCTCAGACGAAATCGACCAACGAAAGAACCCCAGAGGTCGCTGCGATGACGACCTCCTAACTGAGCCTCCACAGCCCATGTGACCATTTCAAAGACAAAAGCAGCCCCGTAATGTTTGTCCGAGCAGCACATTCAGATGCTGCGTAGTGGACTGCGCTGGTGGTTAGACGTGCATGCGTGGTCTGCCGCCAGGAAACGGTGCGGCTAGCTTCTCATTAAAACACGACGAAATGTCGATGCCTGAGAGGAAGAGGGGAGCAGACACCTTTCACAATAAGACACTCTGTAAATGTTTAGTTGACTGAAATTAATCAGACTTTGCTGTCATATGTAGTGCTGGGTGGGCCGAGCCTGGGTGGGCAGGGCCGGGTGGGCGGGGCCGGGAATCTCTACACCTGGGTAAAGGTGGAGAACGGCCCGAGGACAAAGCCGTGCTGCAGATCTCGCTCACTTCCTCTAACACTCACTGATCTTTGGAGCAGCAGCGAGCGGCAGCGTGGCGTCAGGAAACTCACAAGTGAGCACGAAGGAGAAAAGACAGGAGGTAAACATATGAGAGGGTTACCTAGGCAACCGGAGTTTGGGACGACAACAAACAGCCAGCCGTCAGCGCGACGTGTGCGAAGGGGCGTGTTTTAACCTCATCCACAAACCTGATCGCACAGCGTTTCAAGTAGCGTCCATCCTCAGGCGTGGTCTGTGGTTTGAGCGCCACTCAGCAGCCGTTAGACACACCCTAACCCTCCGCCATGTTTTTATCTGAACCATCCTCACGTCTCCTTCCTCCACCCCACTCATCGCTTCAGCTCTCTGTCCTCCACACGTCTCAGTGTGTGTGTGTGTGTGTTTTTCTGCGTGTGTGTGTGTGTGTGTGTGTGTGTCTGCATGCCTGTGTGCGTGTGTGTGTGTGTGTCTGCATGCCTGTGTGTGTGTGTGTGCAGCCTTGAGAGGTGAAAGACAATGCTGGGAGCTCCTCCCTGCCTTCCTCCCACACACACACACTTACAAAGACACAGACTGTGGAGTCTTTCTCCTCCTCGACCTCGCTCTCTGCACCACTCCCACACACACATTCCCGCAGCATCAGCCACACACACACATGTGCATGCACACACACAGACACACACAGTGCTAGCTTTGCGGTTGGCTCTGCATCCCTCGCACCTCCCCGGGTTTCTCTCTTCCCAGCAGTCCTGTATCAGGTCCTAACTCGCCCCTCGAGCCTCATTTATCCTGGAAACCTTCACCGTCTGATTCTGATCTCTGCTGCGCATAAATCTCCTCTCGTGTTTCACACATATGGCCCAGACCCCCTCCAGAGTCAGCCCCCGTCTCCCCCTCAGAGCTGATGAATCTATCCAGTATCTCTCGCTGGCTCGTTCCTTTCTCTCCTCCAGCGCCTCACATCTACTCCAAACTACCCCGAAGGCCTCGCCCCAGGGTATTATATCCCAACCTGGCACCCTCTGCTGTAACCCCGCCCCCTCACAGTCCCACATCCTCCGTATTTACACAGAATAAATACAGCGCTGTATTTATTCCCCTCCATAAAACTTTGTGTCCAGCTTAAATGATGACTTAATTATGTCTTCTAAGGCTGTAATCTAACCGTGTGTCACATCAACCCCGACACAGAGACGCTCAAATTTATCCGTCATGCATCTGAAAACAGCCAGAAACGGTCAGGAGTTTGGGAGGCGGACCTCGCCGCTTTAATCTGACGTCTCGACTTTTATGTGAAAACTTCTGAGAAATGTATGGAGTCAAATACGAGGAATGGAGTTCAGGCTGTTCATAAAGTTTGTCGTAAAGTGTTTGACGGAGGTCAGAGGACATAAAAAAATCAAAGAGACATAAACCGGAGAATAAAGAGCGGCTGCTTCTCAGCGGCAGACGCCGTTGGTTCAATAGTCTGGAGCAGGATTTGGAGACAGCGCTGCATTTACATCCACCCACACACACAGCCTCCATCTGCTGTCTGCACACACACTTTACCAAACTTTATGACCTCGCTGTAAAACTTGACTGCCTGTCACAGCTCACCTCCGTCTGTGACGACAGCAAACTCAGCCCAGCTCCACCTGATGGAGTTTTATACTGGAGTCACCCTTACAACAACAACAACAACAACAACAACAACAACAAGAGTGCAGGAACCAGAATCACAGTTTTAGTTCAAATTAGGCTTCAATGAAGCGCCTTTAGTCTGTACACACACACACACACACACACACACACAGAGGTAGGTGTGTGTGTGTGTGTGTGTGTGTGTGTGTGTGTGTGTGTGTGTGTGAGATAAATGAAACAGTGAAACCACAAAGTTGAGGTGGAAGATAAAATGTGGTCTGATCCTCGATCAAAGACAGGAAGTGGAGATGAAACTTCTGTGTGGGCTGAAGCTCGACGCAGGAATTTGACTGTGAGCTCTCGCTTCTCATTGGTGCAGATACAGCACCTCCCATCACCTGGTCCTGATGCACCTGAGGAACAGCGCGACACTCACATGATTCTAACGACCGAAGGCGTCGTTGACACATGAAAGCAGAACCAAGCCATCGTATTCAGAACGAAGTGGACGAGCAGTCCTGGAACCAATCAGAGCTCAGCCTGAGCCCCCGAGACAGGAAGGACAACGACCCCCGAGGACCTCGACCCCCTGTGTCTCACCTCATTACACCGACTTTCACGTCCCTGAAAAAGTTCCTGAGAGTAAAAGCTGCAGAAAGCTTGCGTGGAAGCGGCGCTCGGGGGCGGAGGGAGGACACGAGCGCCGCACTTTGTGTTTGCGTGAATAGATACGACATTGAACAGAGAGAAAAGGAGCGAAGACAACACAACGCCACAAAGGCTGACCCGAGCGTATCATCGCTTCTGTTCACAGAACAATGCCGGAGCGCCGAAGGACGACTGAGCGGCCTCGACTCTGAACGTATTCACGTGTTTTCACACGGCGAGAAGTAAAACATGAACAACGGAGAGCGATGAGGAGGGCGGAGCATTAACACAGGAACATGACGAGCTGGAGCCGAGCGGCTCGGCGGCCTCGAACGACTCATCGGGATAACGGAGGAAGCACGTGTGACGGAGCGACGGGCATCAGTGTCCCGCCGACACGAGCGTGAGCTCCTCACCAACACGCCGCAGCTCAGGAGACATGAGAAACACTGCTGTGACACTGAAGCCGTTTGAACCCCCAACACCTCCGCCCTCAAACACCACCCACCATTTCTGCTGCAGCCGAGGAGTGGAGGTCACATTCAGTGCTCCTGAAATCTCATCAGGATGCCAGCCTCCGCCCACAGCAGCGAGCGGACCAGCACCTGAATTCTGGAGCTCGCCACGTCACAATTATTGGTTGGAGATGGACTTCGTCAGGGCTGGCCGTTTGATTTGACGGTGTAAGGGTCGGCGAGCTGAGGGTCTGAACTGAGCCTTTACTGAAATCAGCAGCAGAACAAAAGCATCACAGGCCTTGATGCTCGGACACGCCGCCATCGCCAGACACTCGCTACACGTGTGCGGCTTAGACATGACAGCGTGACCTCGTCCTTCAGCTCGTTACACCCCCCCTCCTGTCAACCTCCCCCACAGCGCCCCTCACCCACTTCAACAAGCAGGTGTTTGTTCACCTGTGTGAGTGTGTGTGTCTGTGTGTGTGTGTGTGTGTGTGGGGTGGGGGGGGTTATGTTCCCTCTGAGGGGGGCAGCTGATAACAATGGGTACAAATTTCAGATTGGGACACTTTATGGAGCCAACCTTTGGACGTCCTCTGAACCATAAAACACCATAAAACAATAACACACACACACACACACACGCACACACACACACACACACACACACACACACACACACACACACACACACACACACACACACACTTTAAGGCAGTGTAATAAAATAAGGAGGCACACCTGGGGGGTGACCTGCGGGGCCTCACAGATAAGAGCGAGGACGGCGATGTGGACAAGCGTTCACCTCGTCTTTACTCGTGCAGTAAATCAGTTGCACAACGAAGACGCCAAAAGTAAGGACGCGGGCAGCAGAAAGCGAGCTCTGACTGCACACGTGCAGAACATCTGCCGTCGTCACCCTCGGGTTCTTCCTCTGCTGGACTTGTGAAACGTGTGATATGAAAATGCGAAATATTTTACATGCAGGTATCAGAATCAGAATCAGAATACTTTATTGATCCCTGGGGGAAATTATTTTTTGTTACAGTGCTCCATTTTAAACCAACATTAAGACAAGACAGACAATACGCTAACTAAGAATAGTACAATATATACATATATATACATACATACATACATAAGTCACTTATAAATAAATATTTGGAAAAGAAACGTGTAGTTGAGAAACGTGTAGTTGTAGGTAGCTTCTCCTTTCTCAGGAGTGAAAAAAGCAGCCAATGGCGGCGCGTGTGAGACCGCACAGTCCAGCGATGACTAACACTCCTTCCTGTTACTCAGCATCGCTCTCCACCGCACGCAATCAGACGGAGACTGAAAACAGTCTCGTCTGTGACAGGGCGAAGGTCACGGGAGCGTTCGGAGGGGAACGGCGAATCTGCAGACAGGCCTTCCCCCGGAGTGGCCCGAGGTCAGGCGGATGTGAGACCGTCTCTATCGCTCGCCGAAGACGACAGAGAGCAGAACAACAACCGGTCGAGGTTTCCGGCTCCCGGGCTCAGCGTGATGTTCTCCGTCACATAAAAACCAGAAAAGATGGCCGTCAGCCGCATGCTGCCACGTGTTAGCAGCGCCTCCATGAAAGGCTGGAGCTCCGCCTTCTGTTAGTGACTTCACAGCAGCCATGTTATTGGTCACACGATGCCATTCAAAATGCTGGCAGCTACAGCCGCCCATGTCCCAATCCACCTGTCAGTCACAGAGGCCACGCCCCTGATGATGCAAACAGGCGAGTTGGTGGTTGGTTTCTCTGCCTCACACTGCTCAGAGCAGCTGATCCATCTCTGCTCCATCACAGAGTGATGAAGAGTCCTCTGAGCAGTGACTCTGACACATTTTCCATCAGCTTTCTCTTCTATTAGTGACGTCTGCATTTCCCAGAATCCTCTCATCAGTGACCCGAGAGCTGCTTTCAGCCTCAGAGTGAGCGCCACAATAATGGGCTGGGAAAATTGCAACGCCGCTGCAAACCCCATTAGGCCATTTCCACAAAACGCTCCACATCCCACAGTGCAACACACACACACGCGCACACACACACACACACCAGGCTGCAAGCCCACGCTGCTCTGAGAGCTCAGCAGGTTTAGTCAGACGCTTGTTTAAAGAGTGTCGAGTCTCTAGCAGAGCTCATTACAGGCAAGCAGGAGGCTGCAGCTAATTACTCACACGCACACACCTCTATACAAACATGTCAACAGGTTGTGCTCAGACACAGCAGGAGCTCATTCCAGCCTAACAAAGTGTGTGTATATATATATTATATGTTGTACATATATTTATTAGTTTCAGATGTAGCCGTTCTTGTATTTTGCACAACTCTGTTGCTTGTGAAGCTCACACACAAGAATTTCACTCACATGTGCTGTACCAATGTACCTGCACATGTGATGCTACAATAAAAGTGATTTGATTTGAGATCTGTGTGTGTGTGTGTGTGTGTGTGTGTGTGTGTGTGTGTGTGTGTGTGTGTGTGTGTTTGGGGAGGAGCTAATATTAATTGCACAGCCTCTTAGCATGTTTTAGTTTCAAGGTGTGTGTGTATTAATAATTAAGCAGTGACTGTAGCCGGCACAGCAGACACACACACACACTTACAACATTTCAAACTCTTCATCTTTATTGATTTCTTCTCCTTTTTGTGTTTTAGTTATTTTCACTGCGTTGAGGCGGGTCGCTCCTCCACGATGTCTCCAGCGCGTCTGCTCCCCGAGCTGAGCACCATCTGAGCTGTGCTACCGACCGGAGCCTGCTCCCTGCTTTGGCCCTGCGAGCGTCAGCCTGAATAACCTGCAGCAGCTCCGTGCCTGTGACGCAGAGCGCCACCACCCTGATGTTTGACCATTCACTGAAGGAAACTTCACAGAGTGCATTCTGGGTAGACCTCAGGCTTCTATCAGGAGTCTCAGAGTCTGCAGCTGATACCAGGATGGTTCCTGCTGTGGCAAAAGTGCCTTCTGAAGTTTCCTCCAGTGAATGATCGGAAACAGATCAAAGATGGAGCAAATCTGATCTGTCCATCGAGGCTCCTGCAGCGCTCCGATCGCCCTGCAGTTTATACAGGAAATGTCTCGATGCGCCGGCTCCACCAGGGGAGGAGGTACGCAGGATTTAATCTAATGCTCCTTCCTCTGCTCTGCCTCCAATTCATGCCTGACCTCCACCCTTCAATCCATCCTGCACCCTCATCCTCAGACTGCCTCCCCCAGCTTGATTGCAGGAGGGGGGTCAAAGTCATCCTGTCACTTGTTTCCACCGGCCTACTTTCCCGCTGCGCCACATCTGACCAGGCAGAGGGGAACGGATGTGTACACACACACACACACACGGAGGTGAACTCTGCTCCTCGTCACTCTTCATCCTGCCCGTCCTCCTCACAGCTCACCTGTCCCACTGTCCTACCTGTCCATCCTCCTCCCTGGACACAGCAAAGGCAGGCTCTCAGCATCGAGGACACCAACTAGGGAACATAACCACTAAAATAACCACAGCCAGACAAAAGGAAGAGGAGGTGAAATATTAGGAGCAAGTGCAGCACAGACGATATCGAGGCCCCTTAACTCCAGCAGTCCTCGTGTCAGTGAGCATCTGCATACTGAGGCCTAAATAACTGCTTTTCTAATCCGCTTTGTTACACAGGATAGCGTGAAAACGTCGCTTCCACTCGATTTTCTCCTCAGTCAGAGACACAAATGTCTTTGAGCGCTCGTCTCGCTCGTGCAGGACGCTGCACAGTCTGACAGGTACAACAGCTGGCAGGAAGGAGAAGCCGTCCCCTTACTGGGCACTGAAGTGTCGGAGTGTTTGATAATGATCGTAAAACAGAGCGACTCAGCCGTGGATCTGTCGTGGCAGTGAAAGCAGTTTGTTCATTCTGAGCTGTGTCTTCATGTTTCATGTTCCACTCTCAGGAGGATCAATAAGATCAGCTGCTCTTTGTTGCTGAAGAACAACATGAAGCTGTGCAGCACCTTCACAAACAAGGGAAACTTTACTGGAACATCTGTAACAGCAGCAGCTTCCACCTCAGTGTGTCATGTGATCACTATGTTGGCTCCTCAGGTTCATGCTCTCCCTTCCTCCTCCTGATGTCACTCTCATCATCCCTCCTGCCCCGTCTCCATTCCCCTCTCCACCCTCAGCTCGTCCCCTTTGGAGAGGATCTGTGATGTCAACTCCATCTCCTGACGAGCCCTCTTCATCCTCGTCCTCCAGCCAGGGGGCGGGTCAGCAGAGCAGAGGATCTGGTGTGGATGTGGCTTTGGGGGAGGGATGAAGAGGACGCTTAGCAGCCAGAAACGAGAGGCAGTTGAGGGGCCACTTATGAGGGGGACGCACTCCCCTCGGAGGCAGCGCGATGTGGAGAGGGCAGCAGCCTCTCAGAGAGCGCCGCAGATGACCGAGAGCTCAGGCCGTGGTCGTCTCCTCCAGCAGCAGCTGAATAAATTTACACAGACAGCCCGAGTCGAGGTTGACGCTGCTGCAGAGCTGCTCCGCCACCGGCTCTCATATCACAACTGTCAGATACAAACAGCTGGACGGAGCCCACGCTCTGGACCTCAGAGCACCACTGTCCTGACAGAGCCCGCAATCACCAACATGATTGATTCATACAACACACGACGAAGGACACGTTCTTTACACGCCTGCGTTCATGTTGGTTTCATCAGGACATCGTGCTGCTGCTTTCTTTAAACTCAGTCACCCACTAACCATGGCTGAGTCTAAGTAGTGAGAAATGGTACATAGTAGCTTATTTCAGACTCTTTGTTAATCTGATGCCTCTAACCTCCCGCTGAGCGCCGACGCCGCTCGCAGTAACACGAGTTTAAAATAGTGGCGCTTTCACTTTAAAGAGCAGCTCCATGAGAGTGTAGAAGCAGCAGGAGACCGCTGCAGGGCGCCGGGGGCGGGGCCCGATAACAATTGCACAGCTCTCCTGATGGTAAACTGACAGGCAGCACACAGACGGGCCTCGCACTGACGTGAAAGACGATCAGGATTTCTTCATCTTTTAAAGAAGATGGCGATCGGAGCCCCCCCCGTCTGAGCGTGTTGGAGATTCCTGCTGTGCGTTAGAGGCCGGGGGGGCTTTCTGCCCGCTTCCCTCTTGGATCGGACTCTAGCAGGAAGCCACTTCACCCTCGCCGCTCCTCTGAGTGCGGAGGCATTTGGACGCCTACGCCGCTGCTCTGGCGTCTATGCAAGGTGCAGGCAGCACACTGACCTTTGAATAACAAGGCCCTGTACACTCCGCCACCCACTGAAGGCTCACAGCTCGCCGCCTCCAGCTGGCTCTCTCCCACAATGCAATGCTCTCCAAACAGTCCCAGCACCAGCACCACAGACACAGGCGAAACAGGGACTGTAGCGCTGATGATGCTTCCACCTGCGCGCCTCATTGGTTGGTGGATTTTATTTTATTATGACATCACGCATCAAACAATATGCTAACAGCTAACAGCTAACCTGAGCAGAACTCAGCGCGGCGGCGTCTCCAAGAAACAGCATGAAAAATGATCATCATCGTCCCTGCACGTTACAGCACCTCGTTAACCTTTCTAATAAGGACAGCAGGCACCGACTTCCTGTCCAGGCCCCTGACTTCCTGTCCAGGCCCCTGACTTCCTGTCTGATCAAATACACACTGCATGATAATGAGGGAGCCCACAGGGACAATATACTACTGTTGTATATACCACAGAGCAGAGGTGTCAAATATAAGGCCCGGGGACCATTATCGGCCTGGCAAAGAATCCATTCTGGCCCCGTCTTTAAAGTGAAGAAGAGAATAAATTTAGACGGTAAAATAATGACCTCCAATCCACGCCACACCCAATAATCATGGACGGGGTAAATAGATACAGAAATAGATGCACAGTAAAGCAGAAATCGGTCCACTAAAGATCAAAGTGTGTTAGAGCGCAAACATCTCAGTTTACACAAAGTTACGTTTATTGTGATGGTTACTGTTTGGAAAAAGCCACGATTAAGTGTTTAATCACAAACATGTTTCCTCCTCCTGCAGCAAAGAGGCCAGACTGATGAAGATCAGCCACCCTCCTCACATCAGACTCAGGGTTCAGTGCTGTGTATTGATGAACGGCGCGCGCGCACGCACACACACACACACACACACACACACACACACACACACACACACACACACACACACACGCTTGCAGGTAATTGCTGTATTCTTGCAGCATTAGGAGACGAGTGTCTTCAAAGTGAGCGCTCCTCACAGCAGGAGGACCTATTAAAGGAGTAACGTGAAAGAGGAGGACAGGTGAAGGTGCGACACAGACAAACTCTTCGAGGATGTTTCAGCCACATCACTCCCAGAGTACCTGCGAGACACCAGGCTGCTCCGTCACACTGAGGATGAAGCTTCCACGTTGTTTCTAATGAATAAAGTTCCAGTTTGGTTTAAGGTCTCTGCTGAAGTCTGAGGACGCGAGCGTGTTAGCTTAGCATGGCCGGAACAAAAAGCTGAATGTTGCCGACTTCCACCTGAAGTTTCTACACGTCCTCGTCTTCAGCAGCTCTCAAAACTACACAATCATCTTCAGGTGGAAGAAGGCGTTATTTGGTCTTTCAGGTGGGCGTAGCTCAAAGTGATGTCACAACAACTGCACAGGTGTGAGGGGATCATGTGACTGCAGCACTGGCTTCAAACACACCAATCATAGCAAGCCTCTAAAACATCCTGTTACCTCGTTAGGACGGCCCACCTGTGGAAGGCTTCCTGTTTCCTATCACTTTATTCAGCAGCAGACGGCGCCGGCGCGCCGCCATCACACGAGGTGACGCAGGAGAAGCTTTAGCGAGATGTTTCAGCGCAGCACATTATCTGGTGTGACCTCCTGAACCCGCTGCAGGGATTAACAGCAGTGAACACAACAGGAGCTTTTCTCTCTGATCACCATCTGCTCTGTCCACACATGCATGTTTCAGATAATCCGCACGCCTTCAAAGGAAACCTACACATCATCTCCACAAACGCAGCGCCCGGCGGGCGTGAC
Source organism: Aulonocara sp. 'chitande type north' Nkhata Bay (assembly GCF_057382095.1). NCBI lineage: Eukaryota > Metazoa > Chordata > Actinopteri > Cichliformes > Cichlidae > Aulonocara > Aulonocara sp. 'chitande type north' Nkhata Bay. The sequence continues at coordinate 19,360,366 of NC_141363.1, forward strand.
GCCGCTCTTACCGTCGTCCTCTTTGCTGTGGGCGTTCTGCGGACTGTGGCGCATCCTCTCTCCGTGGCTCGATGGGCTCAGGTCTGACGCTGCTCCCAGATCGGCTGCTAGCCACGTGGGCTCGCTCATCTCGGCCTCCTCGCTGCTCACTGAACTGTCATCCTGAGAAACACAGACACAGCACGGTCACACATCCAGCCTCAGCCAATCGCGTTCGCAAACCAAGCACAGCTACATGTAGTGATGCGTGCCCCGCTGCAAACGAGGCTTTGGTGTAAAGTACTGCTGACATTTACAGAGACGGGAATATTTAAGAATACACAGGAAATCAGCAGCATCAGCGGCGCCGATGCATCGGTGCATCAGCCTGACGAGAAAAACACACTGAAGCTACAAAAAATAAACATCTGGAATAATAAAATCTGAAGTAATCCAACTGTGGGAACGACCAAAATCGAAAGAAGCAAAAACTAAACTTCTACCTAGGACTCGGCGATATGACCCCAAATTCATATCTCGATATTCTTTAGCTGGATGGCGATATATACGATATACATCTCGATATTTTTTTAAGCCATAAAGAACAAACAGAGAGTTCTTAGTCAAAGCTGCGTCCCAGATGTCACACGGGCACTTTTATTAACATACAGATGCAAATGAAAAAATTACTCAAAAATAAATTATGAGCATTTATTAAATAATAATGCTCCATAAATAAAAGAAAACAATGTTGTTTTTGTGCATAACAAAGAGCTCACAACTGTGCAGTCAAAATGTAAACTAACAGACGCTGAGCGTAATAACAAAGATTTCACAGCAGCTCTGTTCACAACTTCTACTGCGCGACCGACAGCCTGGAGTTTGAAATCCTCTTCTAATCCTAATCTAACGTGTCTCTTACAGGTGCCATTTATGGCCCTTATACACACACAGTACTGTAATATTACGTCGAAGCACAGTACGTATCACTCCGCGAGGCTCCTCGGTAGCCGTAATGCTCCGACAATCCATCAAGCGGTGCAGCTCCATCGCTTACCAAAGTCGTACTAAAACATTTTTTGACAGATTGCTGAGCGCCGTGTACCACCTAAAATCGGTTCATGGTCTGGGTCTGGGCTGCATGGCGTTAGTGTGGTTGGCTTGTTAGCGTGATTAGCTCGTTAGCGCGGTTAGCTCGTTAACACGTTGATGCCGTCCAGCCCCGCGCACGGGCCGATGCGCAGTAACTCGTTAACGGAGATTTGCCGTGTCCATCTTGTCGCTGCCTGCAGGTGAAGCGATGGGGGAGGAGGGGGAGTTGTGTTCGGTGAAGGAGAGGCGAGGCCGAGTAACGTTGCGTAAAGACAAAAGTGGACGAAAGAGAGGCAAACTTGTGGTTCCACAACTCTAATTATAACGTAACATAGACTATATCGATATAAAGGATATTGTCACATCTTATATCTCATATAAAATTATATTGATATTTTTTAAAAACTCGATATATCGCCCAGCCCTAATTCTACCCGTGTGTTCTGGCTCTCTCCCAAAGCAGCTTTGCATGAGTCACAGTTTGAAATAATCCTTCTTTAACTCACACTGAGCCCCCCTGCAGCTGCTCACTTCATCCTCTGTCTGAAACAAGCTGATTTAGCTCCTCCTCCTCCAAGAAAACTTTCTCCCCATTGGCTGCCCCTCACAAAGCGAGTTTATGCGAGCATCCAGCCCTGAGGCAGGTGATCCATGACGGGAGATCAGGAGGAGTTTAAGTTAAAGTGTTGCTTTAAGAAGAACTGTTCCATAAAGTTTGTCTGCAAACTTAAAGCAGACGATTGGTTCAAGCTTCATGACGAACGAGCTCTGAGTAAATGACACGCGTCACTTTGTGTTTCCCTTTTACTTTAAATTGACACATCATCAGAGAAACTGAATCTGAGATCCAGGAACAAGCAGGCAGGTTTCGGTCCATCTCCACATCAACAAATATTCTTGGCGTCTTCTGTAACGGATGAAAGATGGAAATAGACGAGGATCACACACGTTCCCTCTCAGCCGACGATGCATCGTTAGTGACACAAACCAATCTAAAGATTTATTAGAGAAAAACAAGAAACAGCCCCCAAGCAGGACGTGTGTCACGAGTCACGTCTGTGATCTCCACAAGCACACACACCTCGCCAATGAGCTGCTCCGCCTCCCTGCTGACAACCCACAGCACTCTGCATGCCTGTTTAAAGTCACCTGGATGAATCAAACTGTGTTTACCTGCCGTTTGAAACCGTTTTTAATCTCTTTATTTGCCTCTTTGTCGATGTGGGCATCCGTGGGATCCACCATGACGCCCGCTCCCGCGGTTTAACCCAAACATCAGAGCAAACAGCGAGCAGGAGGCGAGAGCGAGACACCAAATCAAACAACACGAGCAGCACCTGCAGGCCTCGCCAGCAGCACCAGCGGCATGCCGACGTTTCTCTGAGCTGTTTTTCCTCCACCTCAAATACTCAAATACTCCTCGGCTCAGGCGGAGAACGCTGGGAAACACAGCAGATCTCATTAAACTATTATTAATATTACAATCCTGCTTATTCTGATTTTTTAAAATGGTCACAGACCGTGTCTTTGGACATCAAGCCTTTAAGACCTACCAAAGTCCGCCAGAGCTTATCTTTGTATTTTTACAGGCTGTAGTGCCGTTTTTCAGAGCATTTCAAGTTGCTATACATCAATACAACCATTACATCCCAGATGTTAATAATATGTCTGCATTAGGTCCATAGTAACTCCGTAAATTGCAAAAAAGCGGAATAAACTTCTAAAAACACCAGCATATCTCTGTAGGAAAACACTAAATTTCCCGTGAAAATGACGTCACTTCCGGTTTCGGGCAGGTAACGGCGGACGTGCGATAGTTCGCGCTGACGTCTGTTCCAATGTAGGAAGTGTTACGAACAGCTGATCAGATCAGCAAACATGTTTCTGGAATATTATGTTTTTGTTGCTGCAAGTGCTTTTTATGCAGTTTTTGCAAAGCTACATGTGGAAGGAAACCGTGACCGAGGACAAGCTGATGGCATCAGATGTAAGTACAACTCCTCCGGTTTCATATGCAAAAATTATTGCGCTAGCTCACGTGGTTGCAGAGCTGCCGGGATTTAAAAATACTTAGAGCGCGCCCGCTCCGACCTGTCATAAAGGGTTAAAGTGATGTTGTTTAAAATTGGTCTCCACTCGACTTTTCCCACAAAAAACAACAGTCACAGATCAAAATAATCCTTCTTTATCTTATCCTTGGGCTTGGCGCAGACCCTCAGCTCCTCCTCCTCCCCTTCACCCATGACCACGAGCTGTGGGGCTGAGAGGATGAGATCGCGTATACGAGGAGCACAAACGAGCTTCCTCTGAGAGCGTCCGGGTCGGCCTTCAAGCTCGGCCGCTCAGGAGGAGCTCACCCACACTGAAGGGAGGCAGCTGAGATGTTTCCACGCTGATAGCTCCCAGGTGAGGTGTTTCTGGGAGGTTCTTGGAAGGAGACCAGAAGCAGAGCCAGGGGCTGCTTCCAGAAGAGCTGGAGGATGGAGACTCCTGCCCTAACGTGCTGTTAGACAGCGGACAGGTGGAAGCGTGAGCTGCCAGGTTATGACCACCTCGCTGGGTGGTGACGCTGAGGCGTTTCTACCCACGCTTACAAATGCTTTCACGCTCCGAGCCCGACATGAAAGTCAGATTTATTGGGATCCAAACAGCGAGCGTGTGCCCACACAGTGCCACGTTATGTGAGGCGGTTCGAGTCTCGTTATATTTTAATGAGATGATTATTAGCTTTGCCTGTCAGCAGCGAAGCTACTCCTGACTGTGTCCCAGCCATCAAACACACGTGCAAAGCTGGAATCAGCATCCCGGCGTTTTCCATAATTAGATCTCAGGCACTACGACCGCCTTTGCTTGTTACGGACATATTCAAGGAGACGACAGACAACGAGCCAAGAAGGTTGATGTTCTACAAACTGAGGCGAGGAGCAGAGACCTCAGAAACATCGCAGTGACATCAAAACTCGGAGCAGGAACACGATGCATAAAATGTTGAGCTAATAACGAGACAGCAGAACACGAATGACGTAAAGCCAACAACACAGATGCAAACGCACAAACACACGGGTTATTCCTGCGTGCTGCTAAAACATAGATGCATTCATATAAATGTAGTTCTGTCTCTGCATTGATTCACGTGACGCGGTTAGCATTGACTGCTCTAAAGTGTTCCCACAGAAGGCAGGTCGAGGTGCAGGCAGAGTTTAAACTGAGATGTTTAGATCTAAGGAATCAATCTCAGCTGCTTCGCACAGAAAATGCAAAAGCTTTCACGCACTCAGGATGAATGAAGCAAAAAGGGCTTCAATAAATATTAGTGGGCTTGTATTTAATATTCACCTGAGTGGAAATGAAACTTTAAGAGGTCACGGTGCTCTCCTCACTCACAGAGCCGCTGTTGATAAGATGATGAGGGCCAAGAAGCAGCGGTGAGCGTGTATCTGGGCTTTTGGAGCTAAATCAGAGTATTAGAGGAAATAAAGCTGATGCACTTTGTGCTGCGGCTGCATAATGAAATAAAACGGTGAAACACTGCAGGGGAATCCAGGGTTTCCATTTAAAGATGCAGTCTGTGCGACCGCTGCAGCTCCTGCATGAGTCTGTGTGGCAGCACCGACCCACATCTGTCTGTTAACGACAGCTCTCGGAGGAGGAGTTTCCCCGGGCTCGTCGTGCTGGATTAGCATCCTCACCGCAGACGCCATGACTGCACACGCTCACTGGAAGCAGCCCAGCTACACAGGGGAAGTCCCTGCACGCCACTGACACACATACAAGAAGGCTCGCTCTGCTGATGTCACTGAGCTCTCAGGTGACTGACAGTTCAGCTCCTCCCACAGGACCTTTATACACGTCCAGCTTTCCTCAGGATCTGGGCGATGTGCACAGACAGGAAGTTGTGTCTCTGACTCTCTGTGTGTCATCAAGCAGCAAAAGAATGAAGCCAGTATAAAAGCACCCAAACCTACAGTTCCTCTGACAGCCAGCAGAGGCAGCACTGAGTCAGTCCCATGTTCAATGTTTACAGTACAAACTGTTTCTATAGATCATTTCCTGCCTTCACCTGTACGAGAGCAGAATGCTAACATAACTCACCTGCTGACAAGATAAGGGGCGTGGCCCCCTGTGGTGACACAGGTAGCTGCTAGGCTAAGCTGGACCTGTGGACCGCGTTTGTGCTGTTGAAGCTTTTTGGAGCATTTTAATTAAAGATGGAACAATCACAGTGCGGCGTCTTTGAAAGGTTAAAGGTCGCTCCAGATTTCTCCTCCCGTCAGCAAATCCAACAAAATCATGGAAGTAAAAATCCGTGTCCTGTGTGAGGGCTACAACTCCTGCCTTTGGCTGAAGGTCGTGATCCTGCATCTATGACGTCAGCAGCCTAACGCTAACGTGGATTTGTGTAGTTTTTGTTGTTGTTGCTCACACTGGAAATCACTATTAACAGTACAAGTTTGTATCTAACTCGAACTGCTTCTTCTCCTTGTGTGTGTGTTGTTTATTAATGTTCTCAGTAATGAGACGTCCTCATTTCCATACAAATGAACTCGAGCGCTCCTGCTTGATAGATACACTGAAACAGGGTTTGGAGCCATCGCACAAACTCAATAACACACTTTAACCTCTGTGTCCATGCTCAGACCGACATCTGCCTTTCCTTCTGTCTGCTTTTTAACAAATCTGTCATATTTACTATGTTAACATTAAACAGATCAGACGTTTATGATCCGAGTGCCTCAATGCTAACGTCACCACCCACTGGCTCCCAGCAAAACACCGACTCACACACAGTCCAACACTCCACACAAGCTAACAGCTAAAGAGGCTTTACACAGGGTTGAGACAGAGAGCACAGTACAGTTAGCCAGCTAGCTGCCAAGTTAGGCAGGTAGCAATTTGTCTACATTAGCATAGAAGCTAGCTAAAATTAGCCACTGGAGACCTGACTCACGGAGGGCCACTCCATTCACTGTTATAAGCTAATTTTAGCTAATAGCAGCAAGCACTGTAGCACTGTTTTCTTACACAGATAAAAAGACACTAAAGTCAAATTTGGTCAAAGACTTTTTTCCACCACATCATATCACTTCATTTCATATGCTAGCCTTAGCCTGCTCATTAACGCTACAGCAGGTAAGCTAACACAAGTAGCTAACTTTAGCTGTTTGACCCGCAAGAATAACTGCGTCAGTCTCATTAAGACCTTCAAATTATAGAGAATTGATGGTTTTCAGGATCAGATCCGACCCTTAACTCTCTGTTTTAGGGCTAGCTGGTTAATGACCAACATGGATGAGCTACAAACCATCCCACACAGAATAAAGTAATCCAATGATTCTCCATCACTACGAGAGACGTTGAACAAAAAATGTTCAGAAAAACCAAACTGAGCCCAGACTCAACATGGCGATGATGACGAGGAGGACTGAAGATTATGAGAGGTGTAAAAACAGTATAGTGCACCTCAGATGAATAATTAACAGCCTCCTTCCTCTATTGTCTATTTTTAACAGGAAAGGAGAAGAGTGAGAGAAGCAGCGAGAACCTTAACTTCCACCAAAGAACAACGGAGGCGGCTTAGAGAAACTGAGGAAGAGGAGGAGGAAGCATGATTGCTCCACAGCAGTCAAGCACACCTGTGGTTTAAAGTAAGGATGCAAACTAAAAACTGACCAACACGTCCCATCAGAAACACCTCCGTGGGTCGTTACAGATGGCAGGAAACGAGAGATTAACTCCGAGTAACGGAAGACGAAGAGGAGGAGAAAGTGGAGAGGAAGGAGGTGAGCTTTGGAGAACGAATTGGACAGAGGAGATTAAAATGAGACGTTTCGGAGACGAGAGCAGCTGAAGCTGTGAAGGATGTGAGGATGAGGAGGGTGAGAGGAGCATGTGAAGGTTTGAAAGAAGAGGGAGCAGTGGGTGGTGAGGAGGAGCAAATGAGGAAGATGTGGTGTAAATCGTTCTTTCTGAGGCTCCGGGTTTCTCGACCCACAGCCCTTCCTTGTCCCTGCAGAGATCAGTTAGTGGAAAATAAATTACTGCATCCTGAAATATTTCCTCCTGTAAACCAAGCCGAGCGTCCAGCTGTCGCCCAGCAACCGCGCTGCTTCTCATCTGTTTCTGTCCGTGTGCTCGTCCCAACAATGCTAACCACGTCTTTGTGTCTGCACGAAGGGAACAGTGACGGCAGCGCACGACACGACCTCTGCAGAGCGCAGCAGGTCAGCCAGTCAGCCTCGATTTTACACCAAACCAGCATCTAAGACCCATTTGAAACACATTCTTCACTCTTCCCATATCCTGAAGCTGAGAGGCCTTCTTCTTCATCGTTAGCGCTGCCACAGCAACCATCAGGATGTTCTGCTGTTCGTGGAAAAAGCAGGAAACTGCTGAGACTTTGTTGACAGCTGACCTGTCACCTGTTCAGGTCACCTGCTGCACTTTGTGTTCGTGCTGATGGTTTCAGGTTTGACGGTTAGACCAACGTTAGCCTGAGTATGGAGAAGGCCCTGTAACAGCGTCTCTTCCTGTTCTTCTTCTTCTGTGGTATTTGTGACTACTTGAATTGACTTTATTATTGACTTCTCTGTTTGTTCCAGCATTACAGACCAACAAATGATCTCACTATTCCCATTCCTCCACCTCAGAGGAAGCAAACATTCCTCACACTCCTCGGTAACGGGACTGCAGGTGTCTGAACTACAACTTCCAGAAGAAAAACTACAAAATCTCACTTGACCGCCACGATGTTCCAGCAGGTGACGTGATGGAGCCCGTGTTATAAACTGGATCTCTGGGTTTCCCTTCAGGGTCCTGAGTCTCTTTTGTCCACTTCCTCCCTGAACTCTGGAAACCATCACTGACAGCAGCCTGCTTCACTGTGGGAGTAAAATTAGAAACCAGAGCTGCACCAGCCACACATTACTGTGTGTGTGTAGAAGTGCTCAGATGGCTGGTTTTCGTGTGTGTGTTTCCAGAGCAGAGCAGCCGGATCTGCTCCGAAGCCTTTGCTAAGCTAATCGAGTTAGCCACCGGACAAACGGAAGAAAAGGCCTCGTCCTGTCGGAGCTCATCTCCTCTGTTCCCAGCACATCCCTGCTTTCAGGAATCTCTGTCTTCCCAAACATTTGGCCCTTTCAGACAGACACGAAGACGGATGCAGGTTTTATTTAGAAACCTAACGAGAATCAGCACAGATGTTTGTTACTGCCACACTCTCTGGCTGTGCTCAGGTTTCATGTACCAAATGATCATTAGCCAGTCAGCAACAAACAGCAGAAAGAGAGCGCGGAACGACGATGTAAGTTACATTTATATTACATATAAATAAGTAATTGTAGTTTATGATGATTGTAGGTGGAAAAACTGCAAGGTTTGGATGTGACGATCTGATTGGACAGTTAAGGTTAAAGACGACGGCTGGTCTGGGGTCAGGGTTAGGGTGCTGCTGCACCAGGAGAGCACCAAGCTGTTCCAAAAACACCACTATGTGCATTAAAGGTGTTTAAACAGAAGTGTTGTAGCTCCAGCTCCACCGGATAATGACTGTGCTGTGGCCATGATGACCTCATCAAACGCCTCGCCGCTCACTTGCCGAGGACACGTAGAGAAGACGTACTCGTAACCTGACCCTCCACGTTAGACCTGACGGTCTTTCACCTGGATGTCACCTGCGGCAGGAACCTCTTGACAGGCGGAGCTGCTGAAGCCGGCTGCCAGCATCCATCACCCACTCACACCCAACGGCCGAGCGTACGGGGAACAGCAGGGCGCATCGTAAATCGGCCACCGTGGGAATGTTTATACTACAGTTCAACAATCGAATAATAAACCTGGTGATTTCATAAAGGCTCGTTTCATTAACTGACATTAACCTGAGACTGTAAACTGAGCTTAGACAAACACCTGATTATCCTAAATTAGAGATTAATGTCTCAGTGTGTACTCTGACAAACTGATAAGGTCTGTGGAGGCCCTGAGGCACACGCGTGTCTCATCAGTCACACGGTTCCTGAGCAGCAGCCGCCGCCAAACGTGTCCGGCTCACTTCATACAGCACGTTTCACGGTTAAGGAAACAGAAGGAGCTTCCTGCATCACAGACGGTGTTCATCCGACACAGGCTCACTGACAGCCAACCACAAAACAAAGAAATCGGAGCGACCAGAGAGCAGGGTGCACAGTGGGTGTGGCCACCTGAACTACCAATGGGAGTGAAGGTTACCTGACCCGTGATACAGGAGTAAACAAAGGATTAAACATGTGGTGACGCTGTGCCTATGATTACTCTGCTGTTAATCAGTCACACTTTTCACTGATTGGCTGTAAACAGAAGGTTTGAACAGCAGGTGGGCGTGGCTTCTGTCCCTGACTCGGTAAATCTGCTTTTATTAACCAATCAAAGCAGTTTGTTACTACGAGCTACATTCACAGGCACAAGCCGACCTGATCAGGTCTATGTGACATCACAGAGATCCACGAGCTGAAAAAACGGATAATCTGAGTGTTGAGGGACTCACACCGTCCGTGTTAACACGAACACACTCCACTGCAACAGACACGTGACAAGAACATGTGGATAACAAGTGCACATCTGTTTTTAATGAAAACTGAATCATTCAAATGTTCCCCACACATTTGCGGCGCCGTGCTCCTGTTAAGGATCCACGCCTGCCCCGAGGCCTGACACAGGCGGCTCAAACACACTTAATTAAAAGAAGCATGTCTTCAGATAGAGGACTTGAGCTTATTAATTCAGGTAGTGGGCAGCTTATGTAACACAAAGTCAGGACGATAAGCCGTCCGTCTGGCTGCGCCAACATCGCGAGGGGGCAGCCGTCAAAGTTCCCTGAACCGTCTTTCATGGAGCTTCACTATGAGGAAGACAGAGAACAGGAGCGTTTGTGATGAAGCGGCGGATCGTGTCCTGTCTGACGCTGGAAACACAGACAGGAAGTGATGGAGAATCATTGGATTACTGTGAGCCGCTGACCCGGCTCATGACCCGAGGGGACCAGGGTCACTTTAAGAAACCACACCTACCTGAGAGCCAATCACCAAACATCCTTCATCTTTTTATTATTCATGTGGATGAAAACGTCTCTCGTACTGAATTCATTTCAGTCGTTTCGTAACATCAAGGAAAAAAAGTTTGTTCTCCAAATAAAATAATTGCTTTGCATGTAATCAGATTACATAATTAAACAGTATCATCCCTGGATGCTCTCAAACAATTGCAGTAAGAAACCGTTATCCTTAACCTCGAAGGAGAGGTCAGAAGTCAAATGGCTTCTTGTCAGTTTTCCACCAGTAAATGACGATGTTGACCTCGGTGGATGGAAGTTCGATCGGGATCGGGTCGTGAAGAGCTCCGCCTCACCTCGGCTGCTGAGCTCTGGACCGTGCAAGAAGGCGGAGCTTCGGGTTTGGTGCACAGTGAGATTCTAGGATTTTGATTGGATGTTACTGGGCACGCCCTCGTCCAAACTTCTGGAAGCAAAATGTGTGGATGTGGAGTCGAAACAGTTCTAAAGCTACTGTGATGATTATTAACGATGTTAAATCTGTCAAACACAAAAAGAGCTGCTGCACATTTTATTTTGAAAGGAGACACGGCTTGTTCCTGTCAGTGCACATCATGTTTGGTACACAAACTGCGCCTCTCTCCTGGCGGAGCGGCCGACATGAATTTCATTAAGAAAATCAATTAAGGTGGACGTCTCTCGCCTCACACGGAGGGGCGGAGGAGGGCGGTGCGCCTCGTTCTTTGTTCTCTTTGTTTTAGAGGCCGCGGTGCTGCAGAGCCGGACCTTCAAGCCCCCCATGTATCTCCCCCTATTGCTGCATCCCTCCCCCCATCCCTTTACCCATCTCCTCCTGCTGCCCCATCCTGCCAGCTCCTCCTCCATCAACTCTCCATTACCACCTCCCCCACCTCCACAGATTTCACGTTTTCATCCTGCCCCCACCTCCTCCCCCTCACTGTCATGTCTGTGGTTTCCACAGAAACTGATGTCTGTTCTAATGATGCTGATTTGATAAAATTCTGATTCCATAAATTTAAGAAACGAGCCTGAAACTACTGGTCATCATCTACTCCCTTCATC
>NC_141363.1:19379041-19406541 GCF_057382095.1 Aulonocara sp. 'chitande type north' Nkhata Bay
AGATCTGTCCCGCGCTCGCAGATTAACCCCGATCTTCTGCAGGGGGCCGTCCAAGCCCCACAGCACGGATGACTCAGGTCAAAGGTCACCAATGGATTAGGCTAGTTTTACCGCCAGTCAGCACAAACATCACACCGACAACATCATTAACCAACCAGACGCTGCACCGAGGCAAAGGGGAGGGAACACAGCCGAAACATTAGGACCAGCTGCAGAGTCAGAGACTGTACCTGAGCGCACACACACACACACGCACACACACACACGCACACGCACACGCACGCACACACACACACACACACACGCACACACACACACACACACACACGCACACACACACGCACACGCACACACACGCACGCACACACACACACACGCGCACACACACACACACACGCACGCACACACACACACACACACGCACGCACACACGCACACACACACGCACACACAAGCACACGCACACACAAGCACACGCACACACGCACGCACACACACACACACGCACACACACACGCACACGCACACACAAGCACACGCACACACAAGCACACGCACACACACACACACACGCACACACAAGCACACGCACACACAAGCACACGCACACACGCACGCACACACACACACACGCACACACAAGCACACGCACACACAAGCACACGCACACACACACACACACACGCACACACAAGCACACGCACACACAAGCACACGCACACACAAGCACACGCACACACACACACACACACACTATGAGCAGCAGCAGCTTCAGCACTGTCTCTACTAGCAGGACCTGCACACAACCCAGAGCCTCTCTGGAGGAACTCTGCAGTTCCAGCAGCTGAGAACCAACCACAGTCAGGAGCATGGCGGCAGGCGGCGCTGGCCACGCAGATCTCAGGTAATCACATGGCAGCACTTCCTGTGTGACCACAGAGACGGACACGTGTGGTGCTGGAGGCGGGGCTTTCTGGTAAATCAGCTGTTTCGCGTAGGTTCCTGTTGTGTTTGCACCTTTCGTCCACACGTAAACGGCGTTTTCCATCACTGAAAACTGAGATTTTTGAAAACTCCGTTTTTGCGTTTACGTGTGGACGAGGAAAACAGATTTATTCACGCAACCTCAAAGGTGTGCGCCGTTTTTGACGTCACGCTGTGCGCCACGTTATTGTTTACATGAGATTTCTACAATGGTGGATAGAGACAAAATACTGTTGCTGTTAATCTGACTGTCTGCAGCTCTTACACACTTACTGTCCCTCCATTTACACAGACAGAGGCGTCAGAGTGAGCTTTCATTCAACAGACACAACCCAAATATTTGAATAGATTAACTTTTTAATTTAAAGTTTAGATTTATGCATGCTGTATGCACTTTGTTCTTTCCTAAGTTGTGAGTCCAAAATACTGTCTTAAGTTATTAACGTTGGAAATGATGAAGGCACCTGAGAAGTAACACAAAATTATCTGCCTTTCCAGAAAAACACAAACTTTCAGAAGTACTTCATGTTTTGTGAGGGTACAAAACCCTGTTTAGTCTTTCCCTGCCAGGCTTCTAGACTTCTGATTGGCCAACATTTCATTTTTAGCGTTTACATGTGGACGGGATTTTAAAAAATGAAAACGGAAAATCTCCGTTTTCAAAAATACCCGTGTACGTGTGGACGTAGCCTCAGCTTAAAATCACAGCAACAGTGACCAACATACGCTTCACAGGGGGGTGAAGACCCTACGAGGTCACGATGTTCTGTTCTGGCTGTTCAAAGATGCTCAGCGAGCAGACCTCGATCTCTCCTGAGCTCAGAGCATTTCCACGATGCACCACAGACTCCAGAAATAGACCCAGCCCAGCCAGAAGGGAGAGGAAGAGGATGAAGAGGAAAAGGGGATTAGGCTGCCCCCCCCCCGGCCCTCCTGCTGTGCTCATGGCCAGGTCAAAGGAAAAGTGCAGTTATTTTGGATCTAATCAGGCCTTCACACAAGGACTTATCCTGGGAAGGCTCCTCCCGTCCTCCTGTCCCCTAGCAGAAAATGGACAAGACGAGGAGGAGGAGCCAAGGACAGCCCCGCCCCGCGGCACACACTTACATCTTCCTGTCAAATAGGATGACAATAGATTTCTGTTATTGCTTGTTTAGCGTCTGGACTTGTGAGGGTGTGATGCGTTTCCTGTGTTTGTGTGGATTCAGACTCCTGCAGCGATTCATCAGGTCTGCCTTCACGGCGAGGGCGGGACGTTTGATTTTACAGGAACACCCTGAAACGTACACGTCGCTGCGTCACGGCCACGTGCATTTATGAGCCTGTGTCAGCACAGCTGGACTCCGGTTGTCATGGAGACCCATCACATACCTGAAAGCTCACGCTCACCAGGCCCGGGTCAGATCCCGCCTCTACTTTATTTTCATTTATATAGACCTCGGTCTGCTCTGATTGGCTAAAGACAATAGTTTGGGATGTTACCGTCTTCGGTATCCCCGCCCATCCCAAACATTGGGAAAAGGAGCGCTGCGGCCTGCAGGAGTTACGACTCTGCTTCGGTGTTTTCTCCGTGCCGTCCTCCTCCAGGAATCTTTGTCATCTCATCATTTCCAGGTTAAAAAAAGCTTTTAAAAATATAGGCCCGTCCAGCGCCATCGTGGCGTCCTGCCATCATTTCTCCCTGCACAGGTGCTCACGCCTGCAGAATAAATCAACTAATCATTAATAACGGGTCTATCATAGCTCGTGGCTGTCATGTGTTTTACTCTTGCTGTAGACACAACAGCTACGCTGTGACATCACCATGGATTCAGGCGGCTGTCGGTCAGTCCAACAGCTGATCGTGACGCTACCAGCTGATTCCATCTGAATGGTGTTTCTGAGCTGCAGCGTCAAAGAAGAAGGACTCCCATCTTCTAATCTCCCATCAGCATCTATGTGATCCGTCCTTGTGACCGTGACACGTGCCGATTCGCTCTGACCGACATGTCATCAGGAACACGATGAGCCGACAAGGAGCGTGGAGTCCACTCGAGGCCGGAGGCAGAGTTTAAAGAGCCCGTCCTTCAGCTGGAGGAGCCTCGCTCTCAGAGAGCCTTCCACCCTGCTGCTGAAGGGCTCTCGAGCAAGGCGGCGAACTCTTATCAGCTCGAGGGCTGCGGCTCTGAATCAACGATCCAGCCGTGACCTCCGACCTCTGAAGGAAAGTCTCGTCTTGTCTTTGAAAGTAGAGAAACTAGAACCCTGGAAGAAGAAGAGTGGAAACGCAGAGAGAGGCGGTCTCTGTGTGAGCAGCAGGGTGTGGCTTTATGTCTTCGTCACAGAGACACGCCCACACTGAGCATGTGAGCGTGATCACAGGTGGGGACATGCCCGTTTGGCGAGTCCCAGCGTGTTGCAGATTTAAACGTATTCAACGTTTTTTCTGTATCTGTGCGAGACGTTAGACGAAAACACCGACAGAGTACAGGTGCACAAATATTAAACACGATGCACACACATCGCAGCGAAGCAGCAGGATGTGCTCGGACCCACTCTGTCCTGAAAATGATATTCAGATTTATTTACATAGTCTCAAATCACAACGCAGCCGCCTCGAGGTGCTGCAAGCTAACGGCCGAACAGTAACCCAGAGAAAGGCGAGCGCCTGTGAGCGAGCGCGTGGCAACAGTGGGAAGGAACTCTGACCAGGAAGAAGAAGAAGCATGTCGTCAAGGGACAGAATATTTTGGACTGTCCTTCTGCTGTGAGGACAGCAGTGATGTCACCGCCGCTAATAAGATGTTAACCACACGTGTTTGAACGCAGTTTCCATGCAGCCATGTGATTGGTTAGAGCTGTGCAGGTGCATGTTTCACCTGTGCGCTCGGATGCTTTCAAGCTATTATAAAACATCAGTGAAATATTTGCACAGCAACATCAAACTGTGTGCGTGACGAGGATCAGCACGGTCAAAGCATAGCGCAGGAACGCCTCCATGATTTAAAACCAGCCAATCACAGCCCTGCTATCAGCTAACTGTTGTGCGGCTGTGTTAGATAAGATGAAAATTTACTGCCTCGCCACTCCTTCAAACCCACGCCCTCGCATCGTGTTCGTCAGCAGAGGGTCGACGGCCATCATGTGACAAGTTGAGCTGTTTAAGAGTTCTCTGCACTCATAAACGACCACAGAGCAGGACGCCGAGCTCAGCGAGCTGTGAAACACCTGCAGGCTCAAATACAACCCGATCATAAACACCAGCACCTCTGTGTGTGTGTGTGTGTGGGGGGGGGGGCTTAGCCCCTGTGGACTCGCCCCTGCTGTAAGGTAAAGGTTATACCACGTGACACGCCAGGAAACCGTCCCACAACCTCAAACCTGCCCGTCATCATGGAAGCCAGCAGACTGAAGCCCGGTCAGTGCTCACTGTCATCGATCGATCGATCAGATAATTCATTTATTTCAACGTTTTGTAGCAAAGCAGGTGAACATGAGAGTCCGAGCTCACGAGGATTCTGAGGCTTTCATTCACGCGTGATCGACACATCGACGCTCCGCTGACACGCGTCACTCACCGTTAGTCACCGTGTGCGGGTGCTCGATCATTCCGCTCAACCCGCACGCACGCACAGACGTAAACACACGCGCACGGGAGCGTGTGCGCGGTCACCGGCTGCACGTGCGTGGCACCGGGAATATCACCGACCCCCCCTCCCCTCCTGCCGCAGGACGCTCCGCGCAGTCCCGGGGAGCATCCCGGGTTCAGACCGCTAACCGGGACCGGAGTAATCCGCGGCTCGTAAACAAACACCTGCAGCCCGCTCACCTTCTCTCCTGCGCCCCGGGAACGTCCTCCTCCGCCGGCTCTCGGGCTTCTGTCTCCGGTTCTTCCTCCGCCTGCAGCTCTGTCACATGCACTACTGCACCGGGAGGAGTGAGAGCGCACAGCGGGATCCTCAAGACTCACCGAGGCAAGCGGAGTGGGCGGGGCCACGCGCGGTTACGTCACAGCAGAGAGCGAGGGAGAGAGACCAAATCCGTCCTAACAATGGAGATCCGTCCGCTCCTCTCTCCGTCCACCCTTTGTTTTTCTCCCCGCCGACGATCCAGAACCGGCACCCTGAGCAGGAGGCCGGAGGTCAGGAGGAGGTCTGCGGACTCCTCCACAGCCTCAGACCGTTCAGGGCAAAACGTAATCTCTAACATGAGGACACATCTGTGTCAGGCTGAGGAAAGACTAAAATATTCACGTTAATGTCCGTGAAATAAAGAAATGCTGCGTGGAGCAGAAGACACGCAGTTTCTGTGGTCCAGTACGGAGGCCCAACAGTGACAAACTAAACTCACTGACACGCAGACGCGAATTAAGGTGACTACACGGAGGCGAACCTGTGTGTGTGTGTGTGTGTGTGTGTGTGTGTGTATATATATATATATATATATATATATATATATATATATATTATATATATATATATATATATATATATATATATATATATATATATATATATTTTATATATATATATATTTTATATATATTTATTTTAATATTTTTATTTTTTAATTATTGCTTTATGCAGGTTTGGTCACCCACGGCTCCTCTGCTGCCAGAATCGTCTCCTCTACTTCGCAATAACCAAAAATGAGCAGCAGGAAGAAACAGGTTTTTAAAATTTAAACAATAATAATAAATAATTAAAAACACTGTTAACTGGATACAAGCCATTTATGGAGCTTAAAGGTTCTTCAGAACAGCCAAAAACATGACAACAGACATGAAATCAGCGTGTTCAGTGGACACAGTGGAACATGTTCAAGTTACTCTCCAGCTGCTCGGAGGCAGTTTTAATAATAATCTTCATATTTCTGAACAAACACAAAGCAGGAAGCTTCATCTCTGTGGCACACTGACCTTTACTCTGAAACACACACACCAACACTGTGCACACTCACAAATCAGCTGTGACAGCCACTGTGAGACAATCCTGCCACCTACAGGCAGAGGCTGGAACTGCAGCGTGATCCACACTGACAGGACACTGAGGCTTCAGCTCTACATGTATTCACTTTATTTATTTTTTTTAATATAAATATATAGATGTAATATTAGTAGGAGCGCTCCTGCTGCCCTCAGTCTTATTTTTTAAATCACAGGCTGCTCCTTTGATCGGTCAGGAGGAAAACAAAGGACAGACTGAACTCAGTGAAAAATGAACATTTATAAAATAATTCTGACATTTTTAAATCTTAGGGCGTTAAAAAAGGAAAACAATGCAAAGATAAATGTTAGCATACATAAATGTAATGAACACAACTTTAATGTAATTAATAGAAACATCAATTTAGGTCAAACTGAATCTTACACACTTTATTTTATTATTT
The DNA here is from genome assembly GCF_057382095.1 of Aulonocara sp. 'chitande type north' Nkhata Bay. Taxonomy (NCBI): domain Eukaryota; kingdom Metazoa; phylum Chordata; class Actinopteri; order Cichliformes; family Cichlidae; genus Aulonocara; species Aulonocara sp. 'chitande type north' Nkhata Bay. Next base: position 19,385,393 of record NC_141363.1, read on the forward strand.
GGGGGGGGGCAGCTTCAGCCCTCCGTACATTTATTGTCAGGTTCACTGTCGGAGTGTCGGAGCTGCTTCGCAGAGCCTGGAAACGGTTTGTGAGGAAAGCGTTGCTGCTCTTATATAAATATATAAATAAATATAAGGATATATATGAGTGCGCTGTGCACTTACAGAGCGCCGGGGGGACTTTTTCTTGCATGTTTCCATGGCGATCGTACTTTAGTGGACAGTATACACCAGAGAGCGGGGCAGATGGTGAGAGGATAAGGTGCGATGGAGGTCAGGGGAGCCGCGAGGAAGAGGCTGAGCAGCACTTCACACGTGACCTTTGGATCAGCGTGAAACCAGCGACAGCGAGAAGCTCGCTCTGAAAGCAGCTGGGCGGTGAGACAGGAAACACGCCGTGGATGAACACTCAGACTCTCGCTGAGTTATTTAGGTTGTTCAGCTTTTTGTTTAAGCCTCCTGGAAAGAATTTATCCTGTTTTTCATTTTTGCTGTTATTCACAGTTTAATGTCATAGTTTCATATTTATGTGTTTTCTCTCTGGCTGAGTCTATTCTGTGTTTGTACATGTTGGTGAATATTAATACCTCAGCTCTGCAGGTTTTGCTGTTTCATAACTGAGAACTTCTCAAACGAACGACGTTAATCACTCGCCACGTTATAGACTGTACATAAAAGACGGATGTAGCCACTGGTTTGACGGTATTTTTGTGACTATATTGGTAACGACAGGGTGGAGCGCTGGTACCATATAATTACACAGATACCTGCTCATTAGTGCTCAACAACGTCCAATCAAAATCCTAGACTCTCACTGTGCACCAAACTTGGAGCTCCGCCTTCTTGTTTGCTCTGTTAGCACGGTAACCTCACAGCAGCCGTGTTATGGGTCACATGATGTCATTAAAAAGGCTCCAACAGCACAAACATGGTGCAGACGTCCAGGTTAGCCTAGCAGCTACAGCCACCTGTCAGTCACAGAGGCCACGCCCCTAATACCTTAACCAGATGAGTTCCTGTACAGATGTTGAGGTGAAACTACAAACAGAGACAAACTGCATGACGGGGTGTGAAATATCAAATACATCCATTTATGATTAAACATCATTTTTTCTATGAAATAAGCTGAAAAATGACCGACTGAACAAACTGTTGCGACGGCAGACGGCGAGCGCCTGAGCCTGGTCAGCACACAGCGGCGGTGTTCATCATTAGACCCGCCCTTACAAACGTGCACACAGCGTCTCAGACTCTACGCTCGATCACTGTAATAACACCGTTACTAAGAACAACAATGAAACAATGGCTTCAGTCCTCGTCCTCTCCAGGCCGGATGACACGAACGGCCTGATGTTGCTTCGTTACACCTGTCATAGGGGGGCGGGGCCTCAGGGATGGCGCAGCGGCTGATATCTCACCTGCGTTACACATTTATGCGACACGACTGGATAAAATCATTTCTGGTCAGTTTCTAACCAGCAGCTCTCGATTTTTCCTTCTGTGCTTTACAATTATGAAAGACCAACCCCCAACCTCCCCTCCACCCACACACACACACAGACACACACGCACACACACACACGCACACACACACATGCACACACACACATGCACACACGCACACAGACACACACGCACACACACAGACACACACGCACACACACACATGCACACACGCACACAGACACACACGCACACACACAGACACACACGCACACACACACATGCACACACACACATGCACGCACGCACACAGACGCACACGCACACACACACATGCACATGCACACACGCACACAGACACACACGCACACAGACACACACACACACACGCATGCACACACGCACGCACACACACACACGCACACATACACACACATACGCACACACACACACGCACACACACACACGCACACACACACACGCACACACACGCACACACACACACACGCACACACGCACACACACACACACGCACACACACGCACACACACGCACACACACACACGCACACACGCGCACACACACACACACACACCCCTCCTCCCAAAACTAATGAAATGTCTTTCCTCCTGAGGTAGCTGAAATAATGGGTGAAGACGGGGAAAGGGGGAGACCATAAATGATAATGAAGTACCTCATTCTCCTTTTTAATTCTTTCCTCCCCCTCCAACCTCCTCCTCTCCACCCCTCCTCCATCCTACCATCTACAAATTTTTTCATTTTTATTTCCACCTCCAGAGCCACCGCCCTGCCATCCCTCCATCCTCCTCCTCACCCATTTCTACATTGTGTGCAGTCACCCCCCGCACCTCCCCCCCTCCCGCCAGGAAGCATCCTGGGTAATTTCCTCCTCTTATTGAATTGGGATGGGGGGGTGGATGGAGGAAAGATAAAGGGCTGGGCAGATGAACGGAGGCTTGGGATGAGTGCTAATGGAGCTGCTGGAGGATTCACACATCTCAAATATGCAGTCCATCCTCCTCCTCCTCCTCCTCCTCCGTCTTCTTCTTTCGTCTCTGGGGTAAAACTACAAATGCCCCCCTTCCCTCCTCACCCATCTTCCCTCACCCTCTCTCACTCACACTCATAAGAACGAGCCCAACAAAAGACTGCGACCTTCTTCTTCTATTTTTATATAAGAATGCTATTCAGCTGTTCACACACACACACACACACACACATGCACACACACACACACACACAGTGTGAACCTGATGCTCCCTCCTGTCCTATGTTATTTCTATAGGTGAGTGACTCATTGCTCCTCTATTCCTGTCTGTACTTCTGTTCCTCTGGGCCCAACACTATAATCACAGTCTCATCCTGTCACACACACACACACACACACACACACACACACACACACACACACACACACACACTGTCTGTTAAAACTTAACTCTTTCTGCGTCGCTGTCACTCTGAGGTTGTGTGGATGTTTGCGCTCAGCAGCATTATAACACCTTTAACAGCTGATATTATTTTATTGGCATATAAGTGAAAATAACAGGAAGTGGATTTGAATGTGTGCAGAGGTTAGTGCAGCTTTACACCAGCAGGGGGCGACACCTGATCTCTCGGTAAACCTGATGCGTTGCTGGCTTCACGTCTACACTGACACAAAGAGAAACGTGCGTGCAGCTCTGCGTGCAGGAAGCGCACCGCCTTTGAGCACCGGTCAGCTGATGTCGTCACAGAGACTTCAGCGATAAGTTGGCGCTACCACGGAGACAGTCTGGCAATCACCTGCAATCTGTTGTTCACATTAACTCCTCCCAATCATGGGTTTAAAACTGACCGGAGACGCGAAGCTGCAGGACGGCGAGTTACCTGCAGAATGACACGGGAACACGAGCAGCTGGGAACCAGGCGCTACGAGCCGCATCGAGACTGGCTGTGCCGTCACAGGTCGCTCTGAGGCTGACGGTGTTGCGCCTCCAGCTTTCTGAATCCCCCAAAAATTCAGTGCAATCGCTGCAAATTCTCCAGTTTTTCCCAGTCACGTGATCGCTTTGGAAAATATGTCCAAAAGGAGCTGCGGCCAACAGCTACGTTCAGCATCCACACAGCGGTCCCCTCCATCGGTGAAACGCTGCACACTGCCCTGTCAGGGCGGGCTTTTAGTCGGATTATATCTGCTCACACGAAGCCAACAGGAAATGCTGCACACGCTGTGGAAGCCTGAGAGCTCATTAAAAATCGTCTCCATGACCGACACGCAGGCACAGACGCTGATTATCGGCAAACAGCTTCAGATATCGGATCTGATATTGATCGCGGACCCAGATCACATCGAACTCGAACGGCCGGAGGCGCAAAACAGAAGCGGCGTGTTTTTATTGATCACAGGGCGATGCACGGCTGCAGATCGATGCGCGCCTGTTCACGCTGAAGCATTTACATTTCTTACTTTGCTCCCAAACCTCTGAAGCACGGACCAATAATTAGCCGCCGTCTGAGGGTCAAACTCACAGCGACTCCCCACAAAACCAACGAGGCCGCCGTCACATGGCAGAGTGCAGCAGAGGTCAAAGGTCAAAGGTTTGTAAAAGGAAAACATCAGAAAGGTTTTTAAAAAATTCAGCTGAAAACGATGCTGAGCGTAACCAAGGCAACAAACGTGTTTGCACGAGCTCGATAATGAGACGCCACGAACCAATGAAATGGCTCGGACATCACCGGCAGACCAGAGAGAAGCGGGAGTGTGTGTGTGTGTGTGCAGGTGCGCGTGTGTGTGTGTGCGTGTGGATGAGGTGCCGTAATGGACATTATTACTGAAACGCTCTCACACACACACAACTGAAATTTTAGCTCTCACACACACTACTGAAACGCTCTCACACACACACTACTGAAACGCTCTCACACACACTACTGAAACGCTCTCACACACACACAACTGAAACGCTCTCACACACACTACTGAAACGCTCTCACACACACACAACTGAAACGCTCTCACACACACTACTGAAACGCTCTCACACACACACTACTGAAACGCTCTCACACACACACTACTGAAACGCTCTCACACACACAACTAAAATTTTAGCTCTCACACACACTACTGAAACGCTCTCACACACACACTACTGAAACGCTCTCACACACACTACTGAAACGCTCTCACACACACTACTGAAACGCTCTCACACACACAACTGAAACGCTCTCACACACACACTACTGAAACGCTCTCACACACACTACTGAAACGCTCTCACACACACTACTGAAACGCTCTCACACACACAACTGAAACGCTCTCACACACACTACTGAAACGCTCTCACACACACTACTGAAACGCTCTCACACACACAACTGAAACGCTCTCACACACACACAACTGAAATTTTAGCTCTCACACACACAACTGAAACGCTCTCACACACACTACTGAAACGCTCTCACACACACACTACTGAAACGCTCTCACACACACTACTGAAACGCTCTCACACACACACAACTGAAATTTTAGCTCTCACACACACTACTGAAACGCTCTCACACACACTACTGAAACGCTCTCACACACACACTACTGAAACGCTCTCACACACACTACTGAAACGCTCTCACACACACACTACTGAAACGCTCTCACACACACACTACTGAAACGCTCTCACACACACACTACTGAAACGCTCTCACACACACACTACTGAAACGCTCTCACACACACTACTGAAACGCTCTCACACACACACTACTGAAACGCTCTCACACACACACTACTGAAACGCTCTCACACACACACTACTGAAACGCTCTCACACACACACAACTGAAACGCTCTCACACACACACTACTGAAACGCTCTCACACACACACACACAACTGAAATTTTAGCTCTCACACACACTACTGAAACGCTCTCACACACACTACTGAAACGCTCTCACACACACTACTGAAACGCTCTCACACACACACTACTGAAACGCTCTCACACACACACTACTGAAACGCTCTCACACACACACTACTGAAACGCTCTCACACACACTACTGAAACGCTCTCACACACACACAACTGAAATTTTAGCTCTCACACACACTACTGAAACGCTCTCACACACACACTACTGAAACGCTCTCACACACACACTACTGAAACGCTCTCACACACACTACTGAAACGCTCTCACACACACACTACTGAAACGCTCTCACACACACACTACTGAAACGCTCTCACACACACACTACTGAAACGCTCTCACACACACACTACTGAAACGCTCTCACACACACTACTGAAACGCTCTCACACACACACTACTGAAACGCTCTCACACACACACTACTGAAACGCTCTCACACACACACTACTGAAACGCTCTCACACACACACAACTGAAACGCTCTCACACACACACTACTGAAACGCTCTCACACACACACACACAACTGAAATTTTAGCTCTCACACACACTACTGAAACGCTCTCACACACACTACTGAAACGCTCTCACACACACTACTGAAACGCTCTCACACACACACTACTGAAACGCTCTCACACACACAACTGAAATTTTAGCTCTCACACACACTACTGAAACGCTCTCACACACACTACTGAAACGCTCTCACACACACTACTGAAACGCTCTCACACACACTACTGAAACGCTCTCACACACACACAACTGAAATTTTAGCTCTCACACACACTACTGAAACGCTCTCACACACACTACTGAAACGCTCTCACACACACACTACTGAAACGCTCTCACACACACTACTGAAACGCTCTCACACACACACTACTGAAACGCTCTCACACACACACTACTGAAACGCTCTCACACACACACTACTGAAACGCTCTCACACACACACTACTGAAACGCTCTCACACACACTACTGAAACGCTCTCACACACACACTACTGAAACGCTCTCACACACACACTACTGAAACGCTCTCACACACACACTACTGAAACGCTCTCACACACACACAACTGAAACGCTCTCACACACACACTACTGAAACGCTCTCACACACACACACACAACTGAAATTTTAGCTCTCACACACACTACTGAAACGCTCTCACACACACTACTGAAACGCTCTCACACACACTACTGAAACGCTCTCACACACACACTACTGAAACGCTCTCACACACACAACTGAAATTTTAGCTCTCACACACACTACTGAAACGCTCTCACACACACTACTGAAACGCTCTCACACACACACTACTGAAACGCTCTCACACACACTACTGAAACGCTCTCACACACACACAACTGAAATTTTAGCTCTCACACACACTACTGAAACGCTCTCACACACACTACTGAAACGCTCTCACACACACACTACTGAAACGCTCTCACACACACTACTGAAACGCTCTCACACACACACTACTGAAACGCTCTCACACACACACTACTGAAACGCTCTCACACACACACTACTGAAACGCTCTCACACACACTACTGAAACGCTCTCACACACACACTACTGAAACGCTCTCACACACACACTACTGAAACGCTCTCACACACACACTACTGAAACGCTCTCACACACACACAACTGAAACGCTCTCACACACACACTACTGAAACGCTCTCACACACACACACACAACTGAAATTTTAGCTCTCACACACACTACTGAAACGCTCTCACACACACTACTGAAACGCTCTCACACACACTACTGAAACGCTCTCACACACACACTACTGAAACGCTCTCACACACACAACTGAAATTTTAGCTCTCACACACACTACTGAAACGCTCTCACACACACTACTGAAACGCTCTCACACACACTACTGAAACGCTCTCACACACACTACTGAAACGCTCTCACACACACACTACTGAAACGCTCTCACACACACACAACTGAAATTTTAGCTCTCACACACACAACTGAAAAACCAAGACATTTCAGTTGAACAGGAAGTTCATTCTTGACAAGGAAACTGAAGGAAAAAGTGTTAGATTTCAAACAAACCACTACACAGATGTCTACTCAGCAACCTGTTAGTTAGGGGTGGCTTTTTATAATCGATTTATTGATTAAAATCGATTCTGGCTTTGGATAACGTGAAATCGATTCATTAAAATCCTGAATCGATTTTTTAATATAAATTTATTTTGCCCGAAATGCCAGAATCTCTGGTGAAACCTCACAAAATTTAAAATTAATATTTAGGGAAATCGAATTTTTTAAGTTGCACCAAATACATTGTGTGATAGGGCATAGAAAAAAAAGATGTTCTAGGGTTTCATTTTCATCAGTTCAAAAAGAACACTGATCCACCTCAAAGCCAAATCTCTTTTTTTTAGAAATTCTGCCACAGTATTAGTTTTGTTTAAAGTGTGTTTCTTTAACTTTAGGTAGAATAGGCTATTTCATAAATTTTTAGTATGCTTTATCCAGTGTATATGAAATAACTAAATTAGAACCATGCCATGTAACCATTCTGTTGTAACTATGAAATATTTTGTCTTTGAAGAAACTACTAACAAATTTCTTATTGCATTTTTATCAAACAGCTGACATTGCCCTAGCAATAAATTTGGGAGCACTGATGAGAAATTATTGTATATCATAAAAATTTTAATCAAATGAAGCAGAGGCAGTGGGACCAGTTCACAAAATTTGTTATATTCTCTTTGAGAACAGTTTAGACAATATTTTTCTGAAAAGTCTGTGTAACTTAGAATGACACTGTTATCATCCAACAAATCTGTTATGAATATAATATTTTTGTTCAAACCAGTCACTCTTTAAAATTGATTTTTGATTAAGTGTTATTACCCTATTATTCCATAAGGTTGAATTATGGGGAGAAGTTGTGGGTAAATCTCATTTTCCCAAAAATGCAACGTCTGTTTTGGAAAGTTTGATATCTTTATGGGGATTTTATTTGCCGCAAAATCACATTTCAAAATAAAGTCTAATCCTGTATACTATTTTATTAAACAAGAATCATGGGATGTGGAGCTAAGTAGAGTCTGGCTGTGACAGACAAGATTTTAACCATTTAATTCTAAGGGTGCCAACCATAAATTCCAATTCTGGAGTTTTGATACCACCTTTATTGTATCCCTTCACAAGCTGAGATCTTTCTATGTAATGGGTTTTATTCCTCCACAAAAATTCGAACACATTTATATTTATGGTTTTCATGGTATTTATCGTTTTTTTATTTTTATATCATTTACGTGGCGCAAAAAAGGTTGGGGACTGCTGTACTAGCAGGTTGCTGAGTAGAAATCCTTGTAGTGTTTTGAAATATACCACTTTTTCCATCAGTTTCCTTGTCAGGAAACAACTTCCTGTTCAGCAGAAATGCCTCTGGTTTCAGTGGTGTGTGTGAGAGCGTTTCAGTAGTGTGTGTGAGAGCGTTTCAGCAGTGTGTGTGAGAGCGTTTCAGCAGTGTGTGTGGGAGCGTTTCAGTAGTGTGTGTGAGAGTGTTTCAGTTGTGTGTGTGTGAGAGCGTTTCAGTAGTGTGTGTGAGAGCGTTTCAGCAGTGTGTGTGAGAGCGTTTCAGCAGTGTGTGTGGGAGCGTTTCAGTAGTGTGTGTGAGAGTGTTTCAGTTGTGTGTGTGTGAGAGCGTTTCAGTAGTGTGTGTGTGAGAGCGTTTCAGTAGTGTGTGTGTGAGAGCGTTTCAGTGGTGTGTGTGAGAGCGTTTCAGTTGTGTGTGTGTGAGAGCGTTTCAGTAGTGTGTGTGTGAGAGCGTTTCAGTAGTGTGTGTGTGAGAGCGTTTCAGTTGTGTGTGTGAGAGCGTTTCAGTTGTGTGTGTGAGAGCGTTTCAGTTGTGTGTGTGAGAGCGTTTCAGTAGTGTGTGTGAGAGCTAAAATTTCAGTAGTGTGTGTGAGAGCATTTCAGTTGTGTGTGTGAGAGCGTTTCAGTAGTGTGTGTGTGAGAGCGTTTCAGTTGTGTGTGTGTGAGAGCGTTTCAGTAGTGTGTGTGTGAGAGCGTTTCAGTAGTGTGTGTGAGAGCGTTTCAGTAGTGTGTGTGTGAGAGCGTTTCAGTAGTGTGTGTGTGAGAGCGTTTCAGTAGTGTGTGTGAGAGCATTTCAGTAGTGTGTGTGTGAGAGCGTTTCAGTAGTGTGTGTGAGAGCGTTTCAGTAGTGTGTGTGAGAGCGTTTCAGTTGTGTGTGTGAGAGCTAAAATTTCAGTAGTGTGTGTGTGAGAGCGTTTCAGTAGTGTGTGTGAGAGCGTTTCAGTAGTGTGTGTGTGAGAGCGTTTCAGTAGTGTGTGTGTGAGAGCTAAAATTTCAGTAGTGTGTGTGAGAGCTAAAATTTCAGTAGTGTGTGTGAGAGCGTTTCAGTTGTGTGTGTGAGAGCGTTTCAGTTGTGTGTGTGAGAGCGTTTCAGTAGTGTGTGTGAGAGCTAAAATTTCAGTAGTGTGTGTGAGAGCATTTCAGTTGTGTGTGTGAGAGCGTTTCAGTAGTGTGTGTGTGAGAGCGTTTCAGTAGTGTGTGTGAGAGCGTTTCAGTAGTGTGTGTGTGAGAGCGTTTCAGTAGTGTGTGTGAGAGCGTTTCAGTAGTGTGTGTGAGAGCGTTTCAGTTGTGTGTGTGTGAGAGCGTTTCAGTTGTGTGTGTGAGAGCGTTTCAGTAGTGTGTGTGAGAGCGTTTCAGTAGTGTGTGTGAGAGCTAAAATTTCAGTAGTGTGTGTGAGAGCGTTTCAGTAGTGTGTGTGTGAGAGCGTTTCAGTTGTGTGTGTGTGAGAGCGTTTCAGTAGTGTGTGTGTGAGAGCGTTTCAGTTGTGTGTGTGAGAGCGTTTCAGTAGTGTGTGTGTGAGAGCGTTTCAGTAGTGTGTGTGTGAGAGCGTTTCAGTTGTGTGTGTGAGAGCGTTTCAGTAGTGTGTGTGAGAGCATTTCAGTAGTGTGTGTGTGAGAGCGTTTCAGTAGTGTGTGTGAGAGCGTTTCAGTAGTGTGTGTGAGAGCTAAAATTTCAGTAGTGTGTGTGAGAGCGTTTCAGTAGTGTGTGTGTGAGAGCGTTTCAGTAGTGTGTGTGAGAGCATTTCAGTAGTGTGTGTGTGAGAGCGTTTCAGTAGTGTGTGTGAGAGCGTTTCAGTAGTGTGTGTGAGAGCTAAAATTTCAGTAGTGTGTGTGAGAGCGTTTCAGTAGTGTGTGTGAGAGCATTTCAGTAGTGTGTGTGTGAGAGCGTTTCAGTTGTGTGTGTGTGAGAGCGTTTCAGTAGTGTGTGTGTGAGAGCGTTTCAGTTGTGTGTGTGAGAGCGTTTCAGTAGTGTGTGTGAGAGCGTTTCAGTTGTGTGTGTGAGAGCATTTCAGTAGTGTGTGTGTGAGAGCGTTTCAGTAGTGTGTGTGTGAGAGCGTTTCAGTTGTGTGTGTGAGAGCATTTCAGTTGTGTGTGTGTGAGAGCGTTTCAGTAGTGTGTGTGTGAGAGCGTTTCAGTTGTGTGTGTGAGAGCGTTTCAGTAGTGTGTGTGAGAGCGTTTCAGTTGTGTGTGTGAGAGCGTTTCAGTAGTGTGTGTGAGAGCGTTTCAGTTGTGTGTGTGAGAGCGTTTCAGTTGTGTGTGTGAGAGCGTTTCAGTTGTGTGTGTGAGAGCGTTTCAGTAGTGTGTGTGAGAGCGTTTCAGTTGTGTGTGTGAGAGCGTTTCAGTAGTGTGTGTGAGAGCGTTTCAGTAGTGTGTGTGAGAGCGTTTCAGTTGTGTGTGTGAGAGCGTTTCAGTAGTGTGTGTGTGAGAGCTAAAATTTCAGTAGTGTGTGTGTGAGAGCGTTTCAGTAGTGTGTGTGTGAGAGCGTTTCAGTAGTGTGTGTGTGAGAGCGTTTCAGTAGTGTGTGTGAGAGCTAAAATTTCAGTAGTGTGTGTGAGAGCGTTTCAGTTGTGTGTGTGAGAGCTAAAATTTCAGTTGTGTGTGTGAGAGCGTTTCAGTTGTGTGTGTGAGAGCTAAAATTTCAGTAGTGTGTGTGAGAGCGTTTCAGTAGTGTGTGTGTGAGAGCGTTTCAGTAGTGTGTGTGTGAGAGCGTTTCAGTAGTGTGTGTGTGAGAGCTAAAATTTCAGTAGTGTGTGTGAGAGCGTTTCAGTTGTGTGTGTGAGAGCTAAAATTTCAGTAGTGTGTGTGAGAGCGTTTCAGTAGTGTGTGTGTGAGAGCGTTTCAGTAGTGTGTGTGTGAGAGCGTTTCAGTTGTGTGTGTGAGAGCGTTTCAGTAGTGTGTGTAAGAGCTAAAATTTCAGTAGTGTGTGTGAGAGCGTTTCAGTAGTGTGTGTGAGAGCTAAAATTTCAGTTGTGTGTGTGAGAGCGTTTCAGTAGTGTGTGTGTGAGAGCGTTTCAGTAGTGTGTGTGAGAGCGTTTCAGTTGTGTGTGTGTGAGAGCGTTTCAGTAGTGTGTGTGTGAGAGCGTTTCAGTAGTGTGTGTGAGAGCGTTTCAGTTGTGTGTGTGAGAGCGTTTCAGTAGTGTGTGTGAGAGCTAAAATTTCAGTTGTGTGTGTGAGAGCGTTTCAGTAGTGTGTGTGAGAGTGTTTCAGTTGTGTGTGTGAGAGCGTTTCAGTAGTGTGTGTGAGAGCGTTTCAGTTGTGTGTGTGAGAGCGTTTCAGTTGTGTGTGTGAGAGCGTTTCAGTTGTGTGTGTGAGAGCGTTTCAGTAGTGTGTGTGTGAGAGCGTTTCAGTAGTGTGTGTGAGAGCGTTTCAGTAGTGTGTGTGAGAGCGTTTCAGTAGTGTGTGTGAGAGCGTTTCAGTAGTGTGTGTGAGAGTGTTTCAGTTGTGTGTGTGAGAGCGTTTCAGTTGTGTGTGTGAGAGCTAAAATTTCAGTAGTGTGTGTGAGAGCGTTTCAGTTGTGTGTGTGAGAGCTAAAATTTCAGTTGTGTGTGTGAGAGCGTTTCAGTAGTGTGTGTGAGAGCGTTTCAGTTGTGTGTGTGAGAGCTAAAATTTCAGTTGTGTGTGTGAGAGCGTTTCAGTAGTGTGTGTGAGAGCGTTTCAGTTGTGTGTGTGAGAGCGTTTCAGTTGTGTGTGTGAGAGCGTTTCAGTTGTGTGTGTGAGAGCGTTTCAGTTGTGTGTGTGAGAGCGTTTCAGTAGTGTGTGTGAGAGCGTTTCAGTAGTGTGTGTAAGAGCTAAAATTTCAGTTGTGTGTGTGAGAGCGTTTCAGTAGTGTGTGTGAGAGCGTTTCAGTTGTGTGTGTGAGAGCGTTTCAGTAGTGTGTGTGAGAGCTAAAATTTCAGTTGTGTGTGTGAGAGCGTTTCAGTTGTGTGTGTGAGAGCGTTTCAGTAGTGTGTGTGAGAGCGTTTCAGTAGTGTGTGTGAGAGCTAAAATTTCAGTTGTGTGTGTGAGAGCGTTTCAGTAGTGTGTGTGAGAGCGTTTCAGTAGTGTGTGTGAGAGCGTTTCAGTAGTGTGTGTGAGAGCGTTTCAGTAGTGTGTGTGAGAGCGTTTCAGTTGTGTGTGTGAGAGCGTTTCAGTTGTGTGTGTGAGAGCGTTTCAGTAGTGTGTGTGAGAGCGTTTCAGTTGTGTGTGTGAGAGCGTTTCAGTAGTGTGTGTGAGAGCGTTTCAGTTGTGTGTGTGAGAGCGTTTCAGTTGTGTGTGTGAGAGCGTTTCAGTAGTGTGTGTGAGAGCGTTTCAGTAGTGTGTGTGAGAGCTAAAATTTCAGTTGTGTGTGTGAGAGCGTTTCAGTAGTGTGTGTGAGAGCGTTTCAGTAGTGTGTGTGAGAGCGTTTCAGTAGTGTGTGTGAGAGCGTTTCAGTAGTGTGTGTGAGAGCGTTTCAGTTGTGTGTGTGAGAGCGTTTCAGTTGTGTGTGTGAGAGCGTTTCAGTAGTGTGTGTGAGAGCGTTTCAGTTGTGTGTGTGAGAGCGTTTCAGTAGTGTGTGTGAGAGCGTTTCAGTTGTGTGTGTGAGAGCGTTTCAGTTGTGTGTGTGAGAGCGTTTCAGTAGTGTGTGTGAGAGCGTTTCAGTAGTGTGTGTGAGAGCGTTTCAGTAGTGTGTGTGAGAGCTAAAATTTCAGTTGTGTGTGTGAGAGCGTTTCAGTAGTGTGTGTGAGAGCTAAAATTTCAGTTGTGTGTGTGAGAGCGTTTCAGTTGTGTGTGTGAGAGCTAAAATTTCAGTAGTGTGTGTGAGAGCGTTTCAGTTGTGTGTGTGAGAGCGTTTCAGTAGTGTGTGTGTGAGAGCGTTTCAGTAGTGTGTGTGAGAGCGTTTCAGTAGTGTGTGTGAGAGCTAAAATTTCAGTTGTGTGTGTGAGAGCTAAAATTTCAGTTGTGTGTGTGAGAGCGTTTCAGTTGTGTGTGTGAGAGCGTTTCAGTAGTGTGTGTGTGAGAGCGTTTCAGTAGTGTGTGTGAGAGCGTTTCAGTAGTGTGTGTGAGAGCTAAAATTTCAGTTGTGTGTGTGAGAGCGTTTCAGTAGTGTGTGTGTGAGAGCGTTTCAGTAGTGTGTGTGAGAGCGTTTCAGTTGTGTGTGTGAGAGCTAAAATTTCAGTAGTGTGTGTGAGAGCGTTTCAGTAGTGTGTATGAGAGCGTTTCAGTTGTGTGTGTGAGAGCTAAAATTTCAGTTGTGTGTGTGAGAGCTAAAATTTCAGTTGTGTGTGTGAGAGCGTTTCAGTAGTGTGTGTGTGAGAGCGTTTCAGTAGTGTGTGTGAGAGCGTTTCAGTAGTGTGTGTGAGAGCTAAAATTTCAGTTGTGTGTGTGAGAGCGTTTCAGTAGTGTGTGTGTGAGAGCGTTTCAGTAGTGTGTGTGAGAGCGTTTCAGTTGTGTGTGTGAGAGCTAAAATTTCAGTAGTGTGTGTGAGAGCGTTTCAGTAGTGTGTATGAGAGCGTTTCAGTTGTGTGTGTGAGAGCTAAAATTTCAGTAGTGTGTGTGAGAGCGTTTCAGTAGTGTGTGTGAGAGCTAAAATTTCAGTTGTGTGTGTGAGAGCGTTTCAGTAGTGTGTGTGAGAGCTAAAATTTCAGTTGTGTGTGTGAGAGCGTTTCAGTAGTGTGTGTGTGAGAGCTAAAATTTCAGTAGTGTGTGTGTGAGAGCGTTTCAGTAGTGTGTATGAGAGCGTTTCAGTTGTGTGTGTGAGAGCTAAAATTTCAGTAGTGTGTGTGAGAGCGTTTCAGTAGTGTGTATGAGAGCGTTTCAGTTGTGTGTGTGAGAGCTAAAATTTCAGTAGTGTGTGTGAGAGCGTTTCAGTTGTGTGTGTGTGAGAGCGTTTCAGTAGTGTGTGTGAGAGCGTTTCAGTTGTGTGTGTGTGAGAGCGTTTCAGTAGTGTGTGTGAGAGCGTTTCAGTTGTGTGTGTGAGAGCTAAAATTTCAGTAGTGTGTGTGAGAGCGTTTCAGTAGTGTGTATGAGAGCGTTTCAGTTGTGTGTGTGAGAGCTAAAATTTCAGTAGTGTGTGTGAGAGCGTTTCAGTTGTGTGTGTGAGAGCTAAAATTTCAGTAGTGTGTGTGAGAGCGTTTCAGTTGTGTGTGTGTGAGAGCGTTTCAGTAGTGTGTGTGAGAGCGTTTCAGTTGTGTGTGTGTGAGAGCGTTTCAGTAGTGTGTGTGAGAGCGTTTCAGTTGTGTGTGTGAGAGCTAAAATTTCAGTAGTGTGTGTGAGAGCGTTTCAGTAGTGTGTATGAGAGCGTTTCAGTTGTGTGTGTGAGAGCTAAAATTTCAGTAGTGTGTGTGAGAGCGTTTCAGTAGTGTGTATGAGAGCGTTTCAGTTGTGTGTGTGAGAGCTAAAATTTCAGTAGTGTGTGTGAGAGCGTTTCAGTTGTGTGTGTGAGAGCGTTTCAGTTGTGTGTGTGAGAGCTAAAATTTCAGTAGTGTGTGTGAGAGCGTTTCAGTTGTGTGTGTGAGAGCGTTTCAGTTGTGTGTGTGAGAGCGTTTCAGTTGTGTGTGTGAGAGCGTTTCAGTTGTGTGTGTGAGAGCTAAAATTTCAGTAGTGTGTGTGAGAGCGTTTCAGTTGTGTGTGTGAGAGCGTTTCAGTTGTGTGTGTGAGAGCTAAAATTTCAGTGGTGTGTGTGAGAGTGTTTCAGTTGTGTGTGTGAGAGCGTTTCAGTTGTGTGTGTGAGAGTGTTTCAGTTGTGTGTGTGAGAGCGTTTCAGTTGTGTGTGTGAGAGCGTTTCAGTTGTGTGTGTGAGAGCTAAAATTTCAGTAGTGTGTGTGTGAGAGCGTTTCAGTAGTGTGTGTGAGAGCGTTTCAGTAGTGTGTGTGAGAGTGTTTCAGTTGTGTGTGTGAGAGTGTTTCAGTTGTGTGTGTGAGAGTGTTTCAGTTGTGTGTGTGAGAGTGTTTCAGTTGTGTGTGTGAGAGTGTTTCAGTTGTGTGTGTGAGAGCGTTTCAGTTGTGTGTGTGAGAGCGTTTCAGTTGTGTGTGTGAGAGCTAAAATTTCAGTAGTGTGTGTGTGAGAGCGTTTCAGTAGTGTGTGTGAGAGCGTTTCAGTAGTGTGTGTGAGAGTGTTTCAGTTGTGTGTGTGAGAGTGTTTCAGTTGTGTGTGTGAGAGTGTTTCAGTTGTGTGTGTGAGAGTGTTTCAGTTGTGTGTGTGAGAGTGTTTCAGTTGTGTGTGTGAGAGCGTTTCAGTTGTGTGTGTGAGAGCGTTTCAGTTGTGTGTGTGAGAGCTAAAATTTCAGTAGTGTGTGTGTGAGAGCGTTTCAGTAGTGTGTGTGAGAGCGTTTCAGTAGTGTGTGTGTGAGAGCGTTTCAGTAGTGTGTGTGTGAGAGCGTTTCAGTAGTGTGTGTGAGAGCGTTTCAGTTGTGTGCGTGAGAGCGTTTCAGTTGTGTGTGTGAGAGCTAAAATTTCAGTAGTGTGTGTGAGAGCTAAAATTTCAGTAGTGTGTGTGAGAGCGTTTCAGTTGTGTGTGTGAGAGCGTTTCAGTTGTGTGTGTGAGAGCGTTTCAGTTGTGTGTGTGTGAGAGCGTTTCAGTTGTGTGTGTGAGAGCGTTTCAGTTGTGTGTGTGTGAGAGCGTTTCAGTTGTGTGTGTGAGAGCGTTTCAGTTGTGTGTGTGAGAGCTAAAATTTCAGTTGTGTGTGTGAGAGCGTTTCAGTAGTGTGTGTGAGAGCGTTTCAGTTGTGTGTGTGAGAGCTAAAATTTCAGTAGTGTGTGTGAGAGTGTTTCAGTTGTGTGTGTGAGAGCGTTTCAGTTGTGTGTGTGAGAGCTAAAATTTCAGTAGTGTGTGTGAGAGCGTTTCAGTAGTGTGTGTGAGAGCGTTTCAGTTGTGTGTGTGAGAGCGTTTCAGTTGTGTGTGTGAGAGCTAAAATTTCAGTAGTGTGTGTGAGAGCGTTTCAGTTGTGTGTGTGAGAGCTAAAATTTCAGTGGTGTGTGTGAGAGCGTTTCAGTTGTGTGTGTGAGAGCGTTTCAGTTGTGTGTGTGAGAGCTAAAATTTCAGTAGTGTGTGTGAGAGCGTTTCAGTAGTGTGTGTGAGAGCTAAAATTTCAGTTGTGTGTGTGAGAGCGTTTCAGTAGTGTGTGTGAGAGCTAAAATTTCAGTTGTGTGTGTGAGAGCGTTTCAGTAGTGTGTGTGAGAGCTAAAATTTCAGTTGTGTGTGTGAGAGCGTTTCAGTAGTGTGTGTGTGAGAGCGTTTCAGTAGTGTGTGTGAGAGCTAAAATTTCAGTTGTGTGTGTGAGAGCGTTTCAGTAGTGTGTGTGAGAGCTAAAATTTCAGTTGTGTGTGTGAGAGCGTTTCAGTAGTGTGTGTGAGAGCGTTTCAGTAGTGTGTGTGAGAGCTAAAATTTCAGTAGTGTGTGTGAGAGCGTTTCAGTAGTGTGTATGAGAGCGTTTCAGTTGTGTGTGTGAGAGCTAAAATTTCAGTAGTGTGTGTGAGAGCGTTTCAGTAGTGTGTATGAGAGCGTTTCAGTTGTGTGTGTGAGAGCTAAAATTTCAGTAGTGTGTGTGAGAGCGTTTCAGTTGTGTGTGTGTGAGAGCGTTTCAGTAGTGTGTGTGAGAGCGTTTCAGTAGTGTGTATGAGAGCGTTTCAGTTGTGTGTGTGAGAGCTAAAATTTCAGTAGTGTGTGTGAGAGCGTTTCAGTAGTGTGTATGAGAGCGTTTCAGTTGTGTGTGTGAGAGCTAAAATTTCAGTAGTGTGTGTGAGAGCGTTTCAGTAGTGTGTATGAGAGCGTTTCAGTTGTGTGTGTGAGAGCTAAAATTTCAGTAGTGTGTGTGAGAGCGTTTCAGTTGTGTGTGTGAGAGCGTTTCAGTTGTGTGTGTGAGAGCTAAAATTTCAGTAGTGTGTGTGAGAGCGTTTCAGTTGTGTGTGTGAGAGCTAAAATTTCAGTGGTGTGTGTGAGAGCTAAAATTTCAGTAGTGTGTGTGAGAGTGTTTCAGTTGTGTGTGTGAGAGCGTTTCAGTTGTGTGTGTGAGAGTGTTTCAGTTGTGTGTGTGAGAGCGTTTCAGTAGTGTGTGTGAGAGCGTTTCAGTTGTGTGTGTGAGAGCTAAAATTTCAGTAGTGTGTGTGTGAGAGCGTTTCAGTAGTGTGTGTGAGAGCGTTTCAGTAGTGTGTGTGAGAGCGTTTCAGTAGTGTGTGTGAGAGTGTTTCAGTTGTGTGTGTGAGAGTGTTTCAGTTGTGTGTGTGAGAGCGTTTCAGTAGTGTGTGTGTGAGAGCGTTTCAGTAGTGTGTGTGAGAGCGTTTCAGTTGTGTGTGTGAGAGTGTTTCAGTTGTGTGTGTGAGAGTGTTTCAGTTGTGTGTGTGAGAGTGTTTCAGTTGTGTGTGTGAGAGTGTTTCAGTTGTGTGTGTGAGAGCGTTTCAGTTGTGTGTGTGAGAGCGTTTCAGTTGTGTGTGTGAGAGCTAAAATTTCAGTAGTGTGTGTGTGAGAGCGTTTCAGTAGTGTGTGTGAGAGCGTTTCAGTAGTGTGTGTGTGAGAGCGTTTCAGTAGTGTGTGTGAGAGCGTTTCAGTTGTGTGCGTGAGAGCGTTTCAGTTGTGTGTGTGAGAGCTAAAATTTCAGTAGTGTGTGTGAGAGCTAAAATTTCAGTAGTGTGTGTGAGAGCTAAAATTTCAGTAGTGTGTGTGAGAGCGTTTCAGTTGTGTGTGTGAGAGCGTTTCAGTTGTGTGTGTGAGAGCGTTTCAGTTGTGTGTGTGTGAGAGCGTTTCAGTTGTGTGTGTGAGAGCGTTTCAGTTGTGTGTGTGTGAGAGCGTTTCAGTTGTGTGTGTGAGAGCGTTTCAGTTGTGTGTGTGAGAGCTAAAATTTCAGTTGTGTGTGTGAGAGCGTTTCAGTAGTGTGTGTGAGAGCGTTTCAGTTGTGTGTGTGAGAGCTAAAATTTCAGTAGTGTGTGTGAGAGTGTTTCAGTTGTGTGTGTGAGAGCGTTTCAGTTGTGTGTGTGAGAGCTAAAATTTCAGTAGTGTGTGTGAGAGCGTTTCAGTTGTGTGTGTGAGAGCGTTTCAGTTGTGTGTGTGAGAGCTAAAATTTCAGTAGTGTGTGTGAGAGTGTTTCAGTTGTGTGTGTGAGAGCGTTTCAGTTGTGTGTGTGAGAGCTAAAATTTCAGTAGTGTGTGTGAGAGCGTTTCAGTAGTGTGTGTGAGAGCGTTTCAGTTGTGTGTGTGAGAGCGTTTCAGTTGTGTGTGTGAGAGCTAAAATTTCAGTGGTGTGTGTGAGAGCGTTTCAGTTGTGTGTGTGAGAGCGTTTCAGTTGTGTGTGTGAGAGCTAAAATTTCAGTAGTGTGTGTGAGAGCGTTTCAGTTGTGTGTGTGAGAGCGTTTCAGTTGTGTGTGTGAGAGCTAAAATTTCAGTAGTGTGTGTGAGAGCGTTTCAGTTGTGTGTGTGAGAGCTAAAATTTCAGTGGTGTGTGTGAGAGCGTTTCAGTTGTGTGTGTGAGAGCGTTTCAGTTGTGTGTGTGAGAGCTAAAATTTCAGTAGTGTGTGTGAGAGCGTTTCAGTTGTGTGTGTGAGAGCGTTTCAGTTGTGTGTGTGAGAGTGTTTCAGTTGTGTGTGTGAGAGCGTTTCAGTTGTGTGTGTGAGAGCGTTTCAGTTGTGTGTGTGAGAGCGTTTCAGTTGTGTGTGTGAGAGCTAAAATTTCAGTGGTGTGTGTGAGAGCGTTTCAGTTGTGTGTGTGAGAGCGTTTCAGTTGTGTGTGTGAGAGCGTTTCAGTTGTGTGTGTGAGAGCTAAAATTTCAGTAGTGTGTGTGAGAGCGTTTCAGTTGTGTGTGTGAGAGCTAAAATTTCAGTAGTGTGTGTGAGAGCGTTTCAGTAGTGTGTGTGAGAGCGTTTCAGTAGTGTGTGTGAGAGCTAAAATTTCAGTTGTGTGTGTGAGAGCGTTTCAGTAGTGTGTGTGAGAGTGTTTCAGTTGTGTGTGTGAGAGCGTTTCAGTTGTGTGTGTGAGAGCGTTTCAGTTGTGTGTGTGAGAGCTAAAATTTCAGTAGTGTGTGTGAGAGCGTTTCAGTTGTGTGTGTGAGAGCTAAAATTTCAGTGGTGTGTGTGAGAGCGTTTCAGTTGTGTGTGTGAGAGCGTTTCAGTTGTGTGTGTGAGAGCTAAAATTTCAGTAGTGTGTGTGTGAGAGCGTTTCAGTAGTGTGTGTGAGAGCGTTTCAGTAGTGTGTGTGTGAGAGCGTTTCAGTAGTGTGTGTGAGAGCGTTTCAGTTGTGTGTGTGAGAGCGTTTCAGTAGTGTGTGTGTGAGAGCGTTTCAGTAGTGTGTGTGTGAGAGCGTTTCAGTAGTGTGTGTGAGAGCGTTTCAGTTGTGTGCGTGTGAGAGCGTTTCAGTTGTGTGTGTGAGAGCTAAAATTTCAGTAGTGTGTGTGAGAGCTAAAATTTCAGTAGTGTGTGTGAGAGCTAAAATTTCAGTAGTGTGTGTGAGAGCGTTTCAGTTGTGTGTGTGAGAGCGTTTCAGTTGTGTGTGTGAGAGCTAAAATTTCAGTAGTGTGTGTGTGAGAGCGTTTCAGTAGTGTGTGTGTGAGAGCGTTTCAGTAGTGTGTGTGTGAGAGCGTTTCAGTTGTGTGCGTGAGAGCGTTTCAGTAGTGTGTGTGTGAGAGCGTTTCAGTAGTGTGTGTGAGAGCGTTTCAGTTGTGTGTGTGAGAGCGTTTCAGTAGTGTGTGTGAGAGCGTTTCAGTTGTGTGTGTGTGAGAGCGTTTCAGTTGTGTGTGTGTGAGAGCGTTTCAGTTGTGTGTGTGAGAGCGTTTCAGTAGTGTGTGTGAGAGCGTTTCAGTTGTGTGTGTGTGAGAGCGTTTCAGTTGTGTGTGTGTGAGAGCGTTTCAGTTGTGTGTGTGTGAGAGCGTTTCAGTTGTGTGTGTGAGAGCGTTTCAGTTGTGTGTGTGAGAGCGTTTCAGTGGTGTGTGTGAGAGCGTTTCAGTTGTGTGTGTGTGAGAGCGTTTCAGTAGTGTGTGTGAGAGCGTTTCAGTTGTGTGTGTGTGAGAGCGTTTCAGTAGTGTGTGTGAGAGCGTTTCAGTTGTGTGTGTGAGAGCGTTTCAGTTGTGTGTGTGAGAGCTAAAATTTCAGTAGTGTGTGTGTGAGAGCTAAAATTTCAGTAGTGTGTGTGTGAGAGCGTTTCAGTTGTGTGTGTGAGAGCGTTTCAGTTGTGTGTGTGAGAGCTAAAATTTCAGTAGTGTGTGTGTGAGAGCGTTTCAGTTGTGTGTGTGAGAGCGTTTCAGTTGTGTGTGTGAGAGCTAAAATTTCAGTAGTGTGTGTGTGAGAGCTAAAATTTCAGTAGTGTGTGTGTGAGAGCGTTTCAGTTGTGTGTGTGAGAGCGTTTCAGTTGTGTGTGTGAGAGCGTTTCAGTAGTGTGTGTGTGAGAGCGTTTCAGTAGTGTGTGTGTGAGAGCGTT
>NC_141363.1:19409041-19439041 GCF_057382095.1 Aulonocara sp. 'chitande type north' Nkhata Bay
AATGAGCGTTTCCAGGCCCATTTTCTTTGTTAAAGCCATTAATTAGGCTAATTGAGGAGAGAGACGGGACAATCCAATGACTCCTCGATTTAATGAAGGGAAGACGGCAGAAGGGGAAAAATGGGGGAAGGGATGGAGGAAGGGTGAAGGGAGGGATGGTGGGATGGGACAGGAAGCCAGCAGCAGTGGGGGAGGATAGAAGAGCTCGAAGCCGGATGGATGGATGGAGGAAAGACAGAAGTCTTCTGCAGCACGCACATGATCAGGAGAAGTGTAACGCTCCCTGCTGCAGAAGCATTCAGAGCTTTAAAGCTGTGTGTGTCTGTGAGCGCACAGGTGAGCTTCAGAGCAGAAAAGCTGCTCCTGCTGATGGACGCTTCATCTGTGCACTACTTCGACACGCTCGGGTGTTTCTGTGTTCCCGTGCGCACTCTGGCGTTTTGTATTTTAGCCGTGTGAGGCTGATGTAAGTGCGACAAACATCTTAAAACTTTAACCAGCGTCTGCTGAGAAGGTGAAGCTGTGTTTATTCACAGAACAGATGCTGGAGACTGGAGGCGGCACAGAACGTGAGGAATGTGGACGTCCGCGTCTCTCTGCGGACTTCTCGGCCTCGGCCGTCTCATCGCTTTCGTTTCTCGTCTCTGAACCGAAGCAGTAAGAGTCAGACGCTGTCACGATTTTTCCCCACAGCGCAAAAATGTTTTAACACGAGCGTTTCCATCGTGAAGCGGCTCCAGCTCCGTTTGCTCTTTACACCTCGTGTGAGAAGAAAGATTTCCTGCAGGCATGCAGCGCTGCGAGTAGCAGCGAGAATCTCGGAGTGTTTGTTTTTATGTCTAATTGTGTTTGTCGGGCGGCTGCAGAGGCTTCAGAGCCGCCGTGAGCAGCTCCTCATCAGCGTGACGGACAGGCGCCTGCTTTTCAAACTCCAGACATTTCCCTCAGTTCTTAGAGGCTGTCGGCACAGGAGGACAAATCTGGTGGTGCACAGCACGAGGCTCAAACATGAACTTTCCCCGAGCCTCGTCCTCCCGTGCTCCTGTGTTTCAGCTCTGCAGCTCAAACCCAGGGGAGACGCCGTTTGTACCTTTGCAGTCCTGCGTGGTGGTGCTGATGTGCATCCTCTTCTGACACTCGCCGCAGCTCATCAGGAAGCGAGTCACCGCCTCTCTGGGCAGGAAGGCGTACGTCTCCGCTATCTGAGGGAGAGAACAGAGACAGAGAGGAAGAGGATGTTCAGTCAGACTCTTCATCGAGTGTCTGAGATCAGGGAAAATGCGTCCACGTGTCGCTACGTTTCGTCGGTCTCTGTCATCGTGTGTTCAGGAAACAAAGATGGCAGATCAAAGCTTTAATGAATGAAACGAACGCTGCCTTTGACCTCCGGGTGACCTTCACCTGGTGGGAGGCGAACAATCGCCATGCCGCTGCAGTCGATCTGAGTCGATCTCTGCAACAGCTGACCCGACTCAGCAGGTGACATTTCAGAATAAACGCGAGGCAGCTGAGCGGCTGTTACACGGTTACGACAGTTCTGGTTGCGCCGCGGTTTCCAGACTTTTTAGCCAATAAGTGTGCGATATCGCAGTCGGACCCGCCCTTCAATCATCACGTCTGCTTCCTAACACTAAGCTGGGGACGGCTTCAAAACAGGACGTCCCTCACCGGCGGTGACATCACTGACAGCTGACACCATAAACTCTGTTATCAGCAGAAGAATCAAACGCCGTCGGACACGTCGGCGAACCAAGGCCCAGAAATGACTCTACAGGTATGCTTCATCATCTTCATCAGTATTCATTCTTCATCTTTAAATAAAAGTGAGAAAATAAAGTTGAATAAAATGAAATGTTTGCGTTTGATTATTACACAAAAAATCGACTCAATCCAAGAAAAACTTTCCACACGCTGACGAAGACGCGAGGTCGATGAACGCGTGGGAGGAAATCAAACATTTATTCAGGAAAAGGAGCACAGAGGAGGAGGAGGAGGAGGAGGGTGAGAGGAATTGAATGGTGGTTGCTGTGCAGCACGTGTGTGTGCGAGGAAGCAAATGTCACTCACACACACACTCTGGGCTTTGTGGCATTATGAGGCCCTGCTGTGTTAGCTCGATGGGTGGAAGTTAATGTGCACGAGGCAGAAGATGACTGATGAAGATGACTGATGAAGATGAACGAATGAAGGACGAGGAGACGAAACAAAGAAAGAAGAAATCTGTTCCAGCCTCTCCTGCACTGCAGCGGATTCACCAGCAGAGGGCAGTGTCAGCAGCTGAGACTGGCCTCTGAGGCCTGTCAGCGCTCCTGCAGCAGCTCTGCAGGCTTCAGAGTTTAACGCTCAGAGAACCACAGCGAATAAAAATGAAAGAGAAACAGGAAGTCCTGAGCACGCAGAGCCCATTCCACGGCCTGTGAAACAGGTCAGGATTCACGTGCAGAACGCAGTCACAAAGTCAGACTTCCACCCTGAAACTGCCCGTCACAGCTCCCTGCAGCTTCTTCTCTCAGATTACTACCCTCAGCACACGCGCCTCATCGGGAACATCTGTTCAAAGATCTTCGTCCAGCTCATCTCATGTGTTCCCTCAGCTTTGATCGCTTGTTGTCAGCTTCATATTAAGAGCTCATCCTTCATCCTCTGCGTCCAGCTGCTTCATGGTGCTCACCGATCACCTTCATTTATCCGCAGCTTCATTTTCAGTCGTTAGTACTTCAACTTCAGATGAACAATAACAAGTTTTATTCTCAGTTTGACCTTTAGCCAGGTAACGCTGACAGGTGGACACCAGTTACCTGAGATCATCTAACTGTCCTGATACTACTGTGTGTGCGTGTGTGTTTGCGTGTGTTTGTGTGTGTGTTTGTGTGTGTGCGTGCGTGCGTGCGTGCGTGCGTGCGTGTGTGTGTGTGCGTGCGTGTGTGTGCGTGTGTGCGTGTGTGCGTGCGTGCGTGCGTGTGTGTGTGTGCGTGTGTGTGTGCGCGTGTGTGTGTGTGTGTGTGCGTGTGTGTGTGCGCGTGTGTGTATCACAGGTCAGCTGAGTTCAGTGCGTGAACGCTGCAAGTTTTAATACTCAGCACTCATTCTTGATCCTTCTGGTGCTGCTGAGCTGATTATTGATCAAGTGACTGAAATAAGCCGCAGACGAGAAAAGACACCGTTTAGGTGACGTCATCACGCCACCATCACGACGTTCTGTGATGAACTGGCCGGTCAGACTCAAGCAGGTATCTGATCACACATGTGTGACACACACGCTCCTCACTGCCTACCCGATAATCCCGTACGCTCCTCACAGATCTTACAGCTCGCTGGGTCCATGTTCGGCTCCTGTGGTAGCGCCCTTATGTCGATACCCAACCCCACAAAGGTGCAGCAGGCGCCTCACGATGAGGCTCAGGCTGCTGCGATGCAGAGGACGAGCAGCCTGACAGAGCTGAGGGGAAAGGAGCCTTCAAGCATCACACACATAAAATGAATGCCACCTCGCTGTACCGACAGAGGGCAGCCAGAGGGAGTGCGCAGCCGCGACGCCTTATCGACTCACTGATCTGTTTATTTGGACCAAAGAAGCTCTGACGAAGCTTCGAAATCAGAGATTTGACTCGTTTACAGCCAAAAACAAAAACCTCAGAGCTGCGGGTAAATTCTGCCATGTGTGGAAGTCGCTCATTTACGTCACTCAGAGTTTTCTGTTCGTCCCGATCGGCTCGTGAGCACGCTCTGAAGGAGGACGCCCACCGGGCCGCAGCGAGGCTGCTGGGTTAGCATCAGAAACTGAAAGCAGACGGTTGTTCTCTGCCCCGAGACGCTCAAAGAGGAATGAAGCCCAAAGAAGAGGAAGAGAGACGGAGAGAGAGGAGCTCGGGTTAAGCAACAGACAGCACGAGTTGTGAAAGAGAGAAATGGCGAGCAGGGCGGAGGTGGGAGGGTGGTGCGAGGCGGAAAGACCACAGAGAGCCACAGAGGACAGGAAGCGGGCGGCGGCGTGCTCACAGCTTTGTAGGTCTTCTTCTGGCCGGCGTGCTTCGGTGCTTTGCCGGGATCGCCGCTGATCTCCACGTGCATGGCGTAGATGATGTCAAAGAAGTCCTCCACCACCGCCACGCGCTTCAGGAACGAGTCGACCGCCGAAACGCCGTCCGCACCCTGCAGGGAGACAGAGACAAACTCTCAGTTCATTCACACTTTTTGACCTTTGACCTAAAGCTTCACAGACGAGAGGAGACGTGGACGGAGGCAGACGCCTGCATCACGCCGCCATCAGCTCTGTGAGCGTTCACTAAACACCTGGTAAACATTCAAAAGGACAATAAAAAGAAATCAATAGGTTATCAATATGTTATCAATACGTTATAAATACATTATCAATATGTTAACACGACATGAACTCTGCTGAACGAAATGTTACAGATACCAAAGAAATCCATCACCATAAGAACAAACGTGACTCCTGAAGGGTCAGCTCTGAACTTCAGGAATAAAAACAAAAGACTGCTGAAGAAATCAATCAATCAATCAATCAATCAATCAATCAATCGATCGATCAATAACCAGCTTTACAGACATGAAGGCAGGAGGTCTGCCAACCATTGAAATGATGAGAAAAATCCCTGAATTTATAACCAGTCCAAACATTGGAAAAGGGAACTTCCTGTTCGCCGACCTGCTGCAGGTTCAGTGTTTAAACATCTCACTTCCTGTGCTGGTTCATCGAGTGTAATTATTCCTGCGCTCTAATTACTGAGCCGCTGTGAACTCACAAAGATTTATTAACAAAGCCTCCCAACAGATACAGACTCCTCCCCCTCTCCTCCGCCTCACACCGAGGGCTGGGAATAACAGGGAGCCACGCGGAGCTCTCGATTTCCCACAAGGCCGTGGGAGTGTGAGGTGTGTGCCAGCAAAACAAAGAGGTGCTCTGAAGGGAGGTAAAGAGAGAAAGAGGTACACAACACAGAATAAATAATAATAATGGAGTGCATTTATATAGTGCTTTTCTAGGCACCCAAAGCGCTTCACAATGCCACTGTTCATTCACTCTCACACACTGGTGGAGGCAGCTACAGTTGTAGCCACAGCTGCCCTGGGGCAGACTGACAGAAGCGAGGCTGCCATATCGCACCATCGGCCCCTCAGACCATCACCAGTAGGCGGTAGGTGAAGAGTCTTGCCCAAGGACACAACGACCAGGACAGAGAGCCCGGGGTTCGAACCGGCGACCTTCCGGTTACAGATAAGCTTCCCAACCCCCTGAGCCACTGTGAACAATCCTTTTTTCCCACAGCACACAAACTCAGCACAGCGAGGACGCGTGAGCCGGGCTGGAGGTAAAGCCGGGTCACTGACAGCACGGCTGGATTTGTTTGTTCTGAACAATCTTCTAAAACACGGCGGTAAAAGCCACCGCTTCCTTTCAGAAATTTCACAGTAAAATAAAGATGACACAGAGCACAGCATAAGAGACTGAAACACTGCCCGGAAGACTTTCAAAATTAAAGCTGTGAATTTACCAGAACAAAAGGGGAAATTACTGAGACACAAAACTCAAATGTAGGAGGATTTAATTTACCTCTAAACTAAATTCTCTGAATCGTCGCAGCTTCCTGCTCCTCTCCCACTCTAACGAGACCGCGATCTCTAAACTGATCCTACATCTGGGACGGTTTGACCCCAGTGACCATGTACTGCCATGTTTGCAAGTGATCCTGTATCATCAGGAAGAACAGGGGAAACCTTCCATACGTTACAGTGGCTGCAATTCAGCCGGCACAGCAGCAGGTGGCGCCCCCTATGGGACAGGGAGGACCACAGGGGCGCGCTGAGGCTGTTTTCCCGCCTTTAAGCAGACTTCTTTTGACTGGCTGCCACACAAACAGCTCGTAGCGCCTCCTGCAGGCCCCCGGCTGAAATGCAATGACATTAACAGGAAGTGAAACGGCTGCAGTGTTGGATACAGAGGCATTATTCTGAACTGTGGATCATGCTAAGCTGCTCTGGCAAACAGGAATACAGCATGGAGGTGGCCATGATCAGAACAGCTGCTTTAGTACATTTGTGAAAAGCTCCCAGTCTTCCTGGACCGTCACGCCTACCCAACAGGAAGGCGTGACGTGAAGTCTCCAACTTCCAGGAAGTCCAGCTGGAAGTTGGAGTGATTAGAAGTTCTCTGAGCTTCCTAAATGAGCTCGGAGGTGATAATCCTCTGTGGGTTATTTCGCTTAACGAGCTTTTGTGTGTGTGGGCGAACACATCGATCAGCGGAGCCTCGCTGTTAACACGCTGTACAGAAACAGGAAGTGGAGACCGTGAGCAACCTGAAACATCGAGGCCTGCCTGCAGGCACATTTCACCTCAGCGTCATGTGACCAAACCTGTTATGATGTATGTGAAACATCCAGCGTGGCGGTGACAGGTGTGTGTGTGTCGGAGGGTGGGGCCATTATTGTAAAGCAGCAACGTGAAGAGTCAATGAGCAAAAGCCTGTTGCTCCTCTCTCTCCTCACACACACACACACACACACACACACACACACACACACACACACACACACACACACACACACACACACAATTAGGACACCATATCTTGACCCATTACCTCCCCCTTTCCTTCTAGGGGTGCAGGTAATAAGTGTTGCTATGGTAACCAGCTGCAGCTTATCACAGAGGAGACATTTCTAATGTGCACCCCCCCCCCCCCCCCCCCCCCACCTACCCCCAGTGCCATTACAACTGCTTGGCAAAGAGGAAGAGGAGGAGGATTGGCTGGAAGAGAGGAGAACAGGAGAAAGTGGGACAGAGGCGAGGAGACAAAAGAAAAGAGGAAGGTGGAGGAAGGTGGAGGAAGTGATGGTGATGGTTGGAGCTGAGAATAAACTGTAATTACAGGAGGCTGATTGAAAGATGGAAGCCATGTTTAATATGAATGTTCATTCACACATTCCACTCATCAGCCAGTCCCATAGACTCCAATGAGTACAGTCCAGGTGTGTGTGTGTGTGTGTGTGTGTGTGTGTGTGTGTGTGTGTGTGTGTGTGTGTGAGTGGAGGTGAGAGAGAGCATGGGGACGCCTTAGAGCACCACACACACTCTCTCTCTCTCATTGTAATATCTTAGTGAGGACATGTCATTGACAGAATGCTTTCCTTGGCCAGTTTCCTGAAACATCAAAATGAATGCCTAACCTCACCATAACCTGACTGTAAGCCTGACATTAAAACCACATTTTGAGTCTCAAATACCTTCAAACTTGTGAGGACAGTTGGTCCCCACAAGTATAGGAACATATACTAGTGTGTACCTGTTTAGACACAACAATGTCTAAACAGGTACACACACACACACACACACACACACACACACACACACACACACACACACACAAACTCCCTCTGCAGCTATATTGGGCTGTGTCCTCTCTGCGGGGTCTTCTCATTAAAACATTTCTGTTTCTTTGACCCACTTTTAGGCCTCTGCATGAACACTTTCCCCACCAGTTGATTTTCAGGTGTGAACTCACCTGCACAGTGTCCCCGTGAAACACACGTTTCATATTTGATGTTTGTGGCGTTGAGGCCCACGCAGCGGGCTCTGAAGCGTCCATATTAATGAGGCCCATGTTTACACACTCGTTCATTACCGCCAACACTCAGTGTGTTCTGAATGTGTGAGTGACACCAGTGCAACGCACACACACACAGTTATCTGCACCGTCCAGCTGTTTATGCTCAGAAGAGGATGAGAGTCCACTCTTTTCACAAAGCTGCAGATAAAAATAATAGAAATGTGTAAACACATTATAATGCACTGTGCAAAAGTCTTGAGCCCCATCTGTGGACCGAGTCTTTGTCTCCAGGGGCCGAGTCTTTGTCTCTGTGAGCAGAGTCTTTGTCTCTGCGGGCCGAGTTTTTGTCTCTGCGGACAGAGTTTTTGTCTCTGCGGACAGAGTCTTTGTCTCTGCGGACAGAGTCTTTGTCTCTGTGGACAGAGTCTTTGTCTCTTATGGACCGAGTCTTTGTCTCTTATGGACAGAGTCTTTGTCTCTGTGGCCAGAGTCTTTGTCTCTGCAGACCGAGTCTTTGTCTCTGTGGCCAGAGTCTTTGTCTCTTATGGACCGAGTCTTTGTCTCTTATGGACAGAGTCTTTGTCTCTGTGGACCGAGTCTTTGTCTCTTGTAGACCGAGTCTTTGTCTCTGTGGACAGAGTCTTTGTCTCTGTGGACAGAGTCTTTGTCTCTGTGGACAGAGTCTTTGTCTCTTATGGACCGAGTCTTTGTCTCTGTGGACCGAGTCTTTGTCTCTGCGGAACGAGTCTTTGTCTCTGCGGAACGAGTCTTTGTCTCTGCAGACCGAGTCTTTGTCTCTTATGGACAGAGTCTTTGTCTCTGCAGACCGAGTCTTTGTCTCTTATGGACCGAGTCTTTGTCTCTGTGGACCGAGTCTTTGTCTCTGCGGAACGAGTCTTTGTCTCTGCGGAACGAGTCTTTGTCTCTGCAGACCGAGTCTTTGTCTCTTATGGACAGAGTCTTTGTCTCTGCAGACCGAGTCTTTGTCTCTTATGGACCGAGTCTTTGTCTCTTATGGACCGAGTCTTTGTCTCTGCAGACCGAGTCTTTGTCTCTGTGGCCAGAGTCTTTGTCTCTTATGGACCGAGTCTTTGTCTCTTATGGACAGAGTCTTTGTCTCTGTGGACCGAGTCTTTGTCTCTTGTGGACCAAGTTTTTGTCTCTGTGGACAGAGTCTTTGTCTCTGTGGACCGAGTCTTTGTCTCTGCGGACCGAGTCTTTGTCTCTGCAGACCGAGTCTTTGTCTCTGCAGACCGAGTCTTTGTCTCTTATGGACAGACTCTTTGTCTCTGCAGACCGAGTCTTTGTCTCTTATGGACCGAGTCTTTGTCTCTTATGGACCGAGTCTTTGTCTCTGCAGACCGAGTCTTTGTCTCTGTGGCCAGAGTCTTTGTCTCTTATGGACCGAGTCTTTGTCTCTTATGGACAGAGTCTTTGTCTCTGTGGACCGAGTCTTTGTCTCTTATGGACCGAGTCTTTGTCTCTTATGGACCGAGTCTTTGTCTCTGTGGACCGAGTCTTTGTCTCTTATGGACCGAGTCTTTGTCTCTGCAGACCGAGTCTTTGTCTCTTATGGACCGAGTCTTTGTCTCTTATGGACCGAGTCTTTGTCTCTGTGGACCGAGTCTTTGTCTCTTATGGACCGAGTCTTTGTCTCTGTGGACCGAGTCTTTGTCTCTGCGGACCGAGTCTTTGTCTCTTATGGACAGAGTCTTTGTCTCTGCAGACCGAGTCTTTGTCTCTTATGGACCGAGTCTTTGTCTCTTATGGACCGAGTCTTTGTCTCTGCAGACCGAGTCTTTGTCTCTTATGGACCGAGTCTTTGTCTCTTATGGACCGAGTCTTTGTCTCTGGGGGCCGAGTCTTTGGTGGTCCTGTGTAGAATTATTACAGCAACTGCTCCACCTCTTGCTCTTCTCTTCGTTTCCACGGCGCTGCCTGATCCCTCCATCCGAGCCTCCATCTCTCTGCTCTGACCTGCTGCACCTTCACCTCCACCCTCTTATTATCAGCAGCCTCGCTCTCTTGTTTCCCCTCTTTCTGTGCCTCAGCTCAGCTTGCCATCCCATTTCCAAACCAGCCTGTTGCTAGGATACACACAGTGTCCATTCAATGAAAACTGAATGCCCCCCTCCACACCATCACCACCACCCCTGCTCTTCAGCCTCCACCTCTGCCCGTCTTCATCAGCACACACACACACAGCCCTCAGGTTCCACGATGCAAAGCAGGAAGAAAAGATCCGCCTCCAACAAGAGCATCAGGAAGTGGAGCGGTGTTAATATTTAATAGACGCATCACATCAGGGACATTTTAAGCAACAACACGTGAGAAACAGCGTGAATGAAAGGAAACCGTCTGCCGCTCTGCAGTCCACGGAGACGTGGCGGTGCACCAGGCGAAGCGTCCACAGGACATTTAAAGGTTTCTGCCTCGAGGCGCTTCAGTATGAACCAGAACACCTGATACTCGCGTGATCAACACGTGAAGCTGCTACCTATTTAAAACCCCTCCCACCAGCTGCCACTGCCCAATCCTGACCCAGCAGCGCCTCACCCTGCCGTCTCTCCAAACCACAACCTAGCGGAATCCGAGCAGCTCGAAGAAGCAGACGACGTCTCAGTTCTACAAACAAGTGTATTTAAGCCCTCGCGAGGGAGGGAGGTGGTCACTGACCCACCGCTGATCATGCGAGTCGTCACGTGAGCCAAAGTGCGAACAAAGTGTGGGTCATCAGCACCAGAGCTTAACACCGAGGGTGAAAACACTGTGATAGACCTGATAAGTAAGGTGGGGATGGCCACTTTTAAGAGCTTTCTTTGCATGTGTGTGTTCCTTTTCGACTCTCCGCTATTTGTTTTTAGGACTGATGAAGCTTCTGGGATGATCTTCACAAACTTAGGGAAGTCAAGTTTCCTCCTTTTTCAAGCTCCTCAGACTATTGTGACTGTGAACCTACACAGATGTGGATCTGACAGAGTGTTTGTCCCTAAATGTGATCGTGTACCTTTGTTACTTAGCCAACAAGTGCGCCTGAAACAGAGACGCCAAGGTCCAAACAGGACTGTAAGAAGCTCCTCGCTAATAAAAGTGCAAACTAAGCTGCCACTGCTAATGAGGAGCGGAGTCTCTAACGTGAAGCGTTATGTTTGAATCAAAGCAGTGAGACACAGGCAGCACCTGACAAACAGCCATGTACGGCCTGATGAGAGCGCCACGCTTCCACGTGTGTGACCAGAGCGCCGACAGTCTGTGAGAAAGGTGTGAACACACCGGGCTCTGCACCGCGGGTTTAACGCAGGCTAAAAACAGCTCGGCTCATTCAAAGGAAAAACAAACGAAGCTTTCATCAACTGCATCTGTCACGCTGCTCCTTAGCCAACAAACAGCGCTGCTGCTGTTTGTTGGCTAATTAACCTCCAACCTGGCAGCAAAAATAGAAGCTTCACCTGCTATCACAGAAACCTCGCCCACCACACTTCTTTTAGACTTCAAACTTCTGCTCAGCACAGCCTCTCGCCTGCTTCTGCTCACTTCACCGTTTCCCCAGAGTGGACAGAGCAACACGCTGATGAGGAAGACGGCCTCCGAAGCTCCACGGGATCAGATTTCACACACACACAAAAAAAGAAGAAGTGTTTCTGCTGTAATCCAAGAGATTTATTAGGTGCGTGCGTGCGAAATCTTCATAATGAGGCATAATCATCAGGACCTCTCAGTCCTGTTAGAGTCCAGACCCAAAACCTGCCAGGCAACCAAGAGCGCTGCTGCCCCAGTTCAATAAATGACCTTTCTGAGTATCACGGCGCTCTCAGAGTCACAAACCTGTTAAATAAGCATTACAGGTAGAAGAGGTTCAAACCTGTCTTTGACATTAATCTTCTATTTTGGATTCCATATCACTCAGCCAGATGCTGCTAATCAGTGCTCAGTAACATCCAATCAAAACCCTAGAATCTCACTGCACACCAAAATGAAGCTCCGCCTCCTCAGACGCTCTGTTAGTACAGTGACCTCACAGCCACCGTGATATTGGTCACATGATGTCATTAAAAATGCTCCAGAAGACTCCAACAGCACAAACACAGTCCAGAGGTCCAGCTCAGGTGAAGCTAGCAGCTACATCCACCTGTCAGTCAAAGAGGCCACGCCCCTAATAATGAAAATAGGTGAGTTATAGAAGCATTGTGCCCATGTATGATCCACAGAGACCAATCAGTTTGTGTATACATGTTTATTTTAACATGGGAGTCTATGGGACTCACTACCGCCCCTGCTGGACATCAGAGGAACTGCAGGTTGGATGTTCTGACGCAGGGGTCACCAACACGGTGCCCGCGGGCACCAGGTCGCCCGCAAGGACCACATGAGTCGCCCGCGGGCCTGTTCTAAAAATAGCTCACCATAACAACTTACCAGTAAGCTGCATCTATTTTTATTTTTTCTTGCTATTTTTTTTAATCACAATTGCATTGGTGTTAATTTGTTAGAGATAATATATAAAAAAAATGTTTATTATTAAATATTAGATCATGATCTAATATTTAGTGCTAGCTGGTCTCCACGGAAACAGTTGCCGTGAAGACCAGCAAAGGCAAAGGTGAGGAGATGAGGAAAACATGGCGGAAAAAAGGAAGAAAACATCATTTTCACAGTGAATGGGAGGAAGAGTTCTTTTTTACCACTGTGAAAGATTCATGCGTGTGTCTCATTTGCGGGGCGACTGTGGCAACGGCAAAGTGGCACAATGTGGAGAGACATTTCCCAACGCGTCACACAAGCTACCATGCTAACTACCCAAAGGGCAGCACACTGCGAGTTAAAGGCAGGTTTGAGCAAACAGCAGTCTTTTTTCACAAGACCGGTGAAAAACTCCCCAAAAGCAACCGAAGCCTCATTTAGAGCTACACATTTCATGACTAAGAAAAAGAAGGCATTTTTAGACGGGAAGGTTTTCAAAGAAGCAATGATGATAATTGCAAAAGCTGTGCTTAACGACGAGAAGTATGGAAACGATGTAATCTCCACTCTCTCCGATGTCCAGCTGGGGGCAGCTACAATTGTTAGAAGAGTGTCGGCTATGTCCGGGAACTTGGCCGATCAGTTGGATCAGGATCTGGCAAAGTGCAGTTGCTTCTGCATCTGAGACTTTTGACCAAGTTGCAGAAAAGTACACTCAAGTCATAAACCGACTCGGTCGAGAGTTTGAGAACAGGTTTTGTGACCTTGATCAGCTTGAGCCATGTGTCTCATTTGTTTCCAATCCTTTCATGAATGTGGACACAACATGCATTGCTGAGCAACTAAGTTCAATGTTCAGCTTGGATGCTGGACAGGTGGAAATCGAAACTGGAACATTGCAAAATGACGTCCACCTCAAAGCCTGTCAGGGTGCACCAAACTTTTGGTGCCTTGTTGACACAGAAAAGTACAGTGGTGTGTGCACAGCAGCTGTGAAGGTTGCCAGCCTGTTTGGTTCAACCAATCAGCCTTTTCTGACATGAACTTCATCAAGAACAAGCACAGAACACGCCTCTCTGATGCACATCTGCAAGACTCACTCAGAGCTGCAGTGTCAAGTTATACCCCAGATTACAACACACTGGTGAACAGCATGCAATGCCAGGTTTCCCACTAACAGACAAAGAAAGCCATATTAGATGTTCTCAGTGGCAACATTACAGTGTCATGTCAAAGTTGAATTTAATTATTGAAAAACAAATGTGTTTGTTAAGTGTAACATGTGACAATTTGCTTTAAAATGCTGCAGATTTGGTGAAAAGTTCTGTAAAATTTGAAAGTTGATTTTTGTATGTTACATACATACAAAAATCATGTATGTAACCGTGCATGATTGTTAAAATTTGTTAGTGGTAAGTGAAAATGTTGTAGAAGTGATCACTTCAAAATGTAAATACTTGCAGAGATATATAGAAATAAAGCGTTGCATATTGATATTTATGTTTCCTACTTGCATTCTTTATAATTATGGTGAAAAATATTTAACATAATTAGTGTTTTTACATAGATGAATATCATTAATTATTAATGATAACACATAATTAAGTTAAATTGAGGAAATTTGTTATTTGAGAAGTGTGTGTCAAACTGGTAGCCCTTCACATTAATCGGTACCCAAGAAGTAGCTCTCACTTTCAAACAGGTTGGTGACCTCTGCTCTGACGCATCAACATGTTTTGATTCCACTTTGAGGACTTGCTGACATTTACAGTGCACAACAAAAAGGACCGCATGTTTCCTGTCAGCCATTTTTAAACATCATTGTTACGGTTCAACACAATGACGACGCCGTCAGATCAACACGAGAGGAGAGGATTACTGTGACGATGATGAGCCAGAGAACGGTGATGCAGACACGAGCACGCAACAACACACTGCTGCTCTGAGGAGCACTGAGCTAATTATCCAGCAGCGCTGGCAGCAGGGCAGGGAAGGGGCACAGAGGAGGAGGAAGGAGGTGAGGAGGAGGCGAGCATGGGGGGCAGGCATCTGTGGGGAGGCTGAAAATGGAAGAGAAGGCATACTGGAGAGAGGTATGGTTTTTTTAAAGGGGGAGGTGGGAAGATGTGATAATGAGAAGGCCGCTGTCCCACAAGAACACCTCCCTCCTCCTCCTCCTCCTCCTCCTCCCGCCTGCTCTAAAGCAGGAAAACCTTCCAGAAAACAAAAGATTCTCCAACAGCTCCACCTGAACACGGAGGAGACATGAGTGCAAAGAAAAACCGATCCGTGGTTTAAACCAAAGCAGGAAGCATCGAAGCATCGAAGCATCGAAGCATCGAAGCATCGAAGCATCGCGTTTCCTGCTAATAAACCCAGAACAATCCACTGTGCTGGGTTTGTTTCAGAACAGTTATAATCATGTTTAAGACAGTGTATATTCATCATATAACACTTTATAAAACAGCCGTGAACGAGGGCGTAACTCCCCTGTAATTAAACAGGATGTCAGGTGTTTGATTTGAAATGACACTTGAATTAGAATTCAGCAACATCAGACTGCTGTTGAACAAAGGAAGGATGATTAATCTGCCCTTTGTACATCTTTGTATCATGTTCACTACGCTGCTGTGCACGATCGACGTTGTGTTCTACATCCTCTGCAGGTCTATAATGCTCCGTAACCAGCCTGTGAATATAGTCACTTTGTAACTTCACAGAAATATGCTGAAGTTTAGAGGCTGTATTATAACGAGTTAGCAGAAAAGAATAAGATAATGTGCTGCAGTGCGTACGGTATTGTTCGGCATGGGCACGGCGTAACGAGCAGCTGGTTTGCCATCCCAACGTGTTTCTGGATCCATGAACAGGCCGACTTCCTTCACTGTGACAGCGTGGGAAGAGAGTCCCAGCCATCCATTGGTCGCTCCATCTTTCACTCGTGTCAACAACAGCAGAAGGCAGAGCACAAAGCAGAGTCGCCGGTGTCACAGTAAAAGCTTCAGAGAGATCAGGGTACATGTTTTAGATTAGATCCTCCTTTGCAGGATGGCAGCGCTTTAAACATTAGGATAATAGGAGATGCAGCCCGGATTCGATGGGCCTCGAAGGCTGAAGGAAACCCAGACGACGGGATGACCCGGGCGCCGCCTGCACCTGACCCACCGCCACGGTTCATGAGCAAACACGGCAGAGGGAGAGCCCGACACCCACAAACACACCGCTCACACCTATCAGAGCGCTACACTCAGCCTTCACACATGAACAGGTGCTGCTGTGTAAGTGCACACACGCACACGCACACACACACACACACACACACACACGCACACGCACACACGCACACACGCACACACGCACACGCACACACGCACACGCACACACACCAGTGACGTACTGAAGGTGGGTTAGAAGCATTAACCTGTTATTTCATGTGTTCATACACACAGTGTGCGACCATATTCTGCAGCAGCTGTGCCACACAGCACAAACACACAGTAAACAGTTACAGTTTGCAGGCCGTGCAGCTGCTGATTTTAATCAGTTTCCAACTCTTCAGTGAATCGACCATGACGACGCTCTGATACTGGTGATGAAATGAGCGACACCAGGAGCATGATGGGAAAACCACCTGACACGTGAGCGGTCACACTGAGCTGCCGTCCTGCTCCGAGGCAGAATCATCTCCACAAGCATGACGGAGACCGTCGGGCCAAACACGATCGTATCATCATCGTTCAATCATTGCTTCCACACAAAGACCCACACGTGATTTTAGTTTGTCTGACACATGACCACACCTGCATCCTCCTCGTGCAGTAATGGGCTTGTAGCTTCGGCGTGATGACGCACAGCAGCTCCACCCGTCGGTTAACACAGACTCAAACCAGCTGCATTTGCAAAGACTGGAACTGCGTTTAGAAGCGCAGCCCTCCTCGTTCACCGTGTTCACACGAACACGTGCGAGCTGACTCAAAGCAGACTTTACTGCAGTTAGTCTGGGAGCCGTCCAACCAGCTCACTCGGTTCTTTGACTGACGGCTCACATTAATGACGCCTGGTGGCTGCTGTTAATATGGCCGCCTGCCTTTCAGGTGGTGGTGGTGGTGGTGGGTGGGGGGACAAGAGGGAGGAGAAGGTCAGCAGGAGGAGGAGGAATGGAGGTGGAAATTGAAGCCTTGCAGTCTAATTAAGACTGGTGTTAATTTCTTTTCACCATCGCCAAAGGAGACGTTCACCATAGCAACAGGAGAACAGGGAGGGGGAGGTGAGCCGAGCGTGCTCAGTGAAGGTAGCGGAGCGAGGATCCACGCGGAGGTTCTCAGCAGCTCTGCTCCTCTCTGAGGGAGCGCAGAACCTCAACGCTCGGACGCACACGGCAACGTCGCTCCTCCTGTGAAGACATCGCCCCGCTTCCAGGCCGAGCGCCTCCTCGCTCGATGGAGCCGTGGGCTTCCTGGCGCTCTGATCAGCTGTGTGCACACGCAGCACAATCTCAGTGTGAACGCTCGTCTCTGTCCACGGAGGACCGTCATCCTCCGCCCTCTCTCTGCTAGCCTTAGCCTGACCGCAGCTCTGCAGCTAACGACCACGATGCTCGTGGTTACCAGCTCTCGACTTCACGACCCTCCAAACGTTTCCATCCAGCCCCGCCCCGAGTTCTGTGTTTGTACTGATATATAAGGACTGATGTACGACGCTTCTAAGCATCACGTTACTCTGACCTTTGACCTCGCTCTTACATGTGCCTTTCTTTCACACATGAACCCAAAATGAGTATTAATGACTGAATCTAACGTTACTAACAGTGACGCAGGTTTCGTGTCATGTTTGAACAGAAGCTGCACTTTGCTCGGTTTACTGCAAACAAAGACGAAAGAAAACGCAACGACCGTAACAGCAGAGCGCCGCGCCGTGACGGCGAGCGGCTGCTTTGAGTTTGGCTGTGGGATCAGCTGAAGGCAGGAGGTGAGAGAACTGCATCGAATTCTTTCTTCAACGCTTAATTTCAGGCTCATTTTTCTCATATTAAACAAAGTGGAAGAAGAAAGTTTATTCTAGTTTTAATTGGTTGAAGGTGCACGGCAGGTGACCGCGCTCCTTATTTTAAACACAGCGAGCTGTATTTACCGAGAAATCTTTGAAGGCATGGCAACCAGCTAAATTCAGCCTCACCAATTAAGACTTTGAGCTCAATCTGTTGGAAGAAATCACGTTCTCTTTGTCTCACATCCAACCAATTAAAGTGTTTTAGTGTTTGGAAAGTTTGTTTCTTCTGCTTTATTTCACTTCAGGTGATAAAAGAAGAGACGCGCAGAGAGAACAAAGATATTTGTGTCTTTGTGTGTTTAAAGTCTTTCATCTCTGACGTACTGATTCATGCAAGCTTTGGTTCAGCTTCAATAAAATCAAGAAACACCTGATGCCATCGATTTAACGAGATTCATCTGGTTTCTCATTAAGCTGTGAGAACGAACGTGTCCCTGAAGGTCAAAAACACACTAAATCCACTCATTTACATTCAATTCTTCCAAAGAGCCTAAAACGGATGTTTGTCTCCGTTTCCAGCAGAGCGCCTCCACCTGTACTCCAATCATGAGCCTGACAGCACACACACACACACACACACGCACACGCACACACACACTTCTCGTCACAGCTTTAATGTGTGATGTTCCTCTGATGTTTCCTAACTCGGCGTGACTCATCAGCACAGGGACCCGTTCGAGACCAGTGATGTAAGCTCGCCGGACTCCGGCTGCTTCTCTGATTTATGGAAAACTTTTAAACAAGAACAGCAGGTCAGAGGCTGAGCGCCGTTTTCCCACCGTGAGCTCTTCATCTGTTCACAGAGTCGCCGCTTAAGCGTTCGTGCTCGAAACAGGCCGACGTCTGCTGCTCCAGCTGGAGACAGCCGACAGAGGGGGAAGTAGTCATCGCATGGGCCTGACACCAGAGCAAAGATAGCAGCTATCATTAGTCTACAAACCTCTCAGTGTTTCCTGGGGCCTCCGAGTGCTTCAGTACCACACAAACAGAGTTTACTGTGACCAGCAGCAAAAACACAAACAAGCTTCACTTTTTTTACATTATTACCCCCCAGCCAACCAACCAACGCCACCGTGGCCGGCTCATGGCATAGAGAAGTCGTCCCGCAGGTGCTCAGAAAACAGCCTGAAGCTGAACGTTGTTCAGATCTCCACACAGTGCAGCCAGGACAGCCCGACAACATCCAGAGCCTTCACCACGCCCCAGCGATGGGCGAGTCGCCCCCCTCGTCCCCAGACTCTGCTTCCATTACAGGAAGTGTGGAAGTGAAATCTGATGGCTGCATTCTCCATCGTGGAAACAAAGCCTGAAGTCACAGTGCTGATTATACTCACACGTGTATGCAGTCAGTGTGTTACCTCAATCAGACTCCTGCGTGATCCTCAGGGTGACTGTGTCCAACCAAAGACCCCAGCTGGGATAATCAAGCTCAAACTTCTCTGTTCAGCTCATTGAAACTTTTTTTCCTGCCAGCAGAAGCTGAAAGCTCAGAGTTTCAGCAGGGTGATAAAAACAGCTACTGTAGTGCTGGTTCTGCTCTGGAGACCCTCTGTGAGCTCGAGGGTCAGAACCTGCAGGTCCATGAGCCGTTACAGCGAGCAGGACCAGGATCGCCAGCCGAGGCTTCCGTGTCGCCATCACACCCCGTCAGCCTTTCACAGCTGGGGGGTAAAACCCGAGTAACAGAG
Organism: Aulonocara sp. 'chitande type north' Nkhata Bay; assembly: GCF_057382095.1. NCBI lineage: Eukaryota > Metazoa > Chordata > Actinopteri > Cichliformes > Cichlidae > Aulonocara > Aulonocara sp. 'chitande type north' Nkhata Bay. The sequence goes on from NC_141363.1 coordinate 19,427,810, forward strand.
GAGGAGGAAGAGGAAAGCAGGCGGAGGACCGACACATCGTGACATGGATCAGTTATGATGTGAAGCATTTCCGGGAGTATTCGTCCATCTGAGGCTCAGACTTTGCTGTGACAGGAAGCGCGTTTCCAAACGCCGTCGCAGCTGTCAGCAATAATTCGCTGCAACGTGAGAGCAGCAGCTGTGCTACAGTCAGTGTTTGACTCATTCACCTGTGTGTGACTCTGCACGCACACACACCACCTGTGAGTCGGTGTGTGAGATCAGCTGTTGATCCGCTCGGGTCATTCCCCGCTCAGCGTGACGCCGTCAGACAGGAAGCTGCTCATTCGAGGTGGCGGTGAGATCCTGTTTAGTGTTTGTCAGCTGGCTCAGCAGGTAGCAGACGACACAGAAACAGACGGTCAGCGCGAGGACAACACAAACAGAAACAAATATCACAGAGCGATCAGAGCAACAGCGGGACGCCGCTACTGGGCGTGAGCAAGGAGAGCAAAGCCTGTATATGAACGATGAACACAGCCTCACCGGCAGAGTCGTGGTCGTTACCATCGTATTCATTTGACACCCTGACCACGATAAAGTCACCTAAATCATCTTCATTCATCATTCTGAGGCTGAAGGTCAGCAGGTCGTCTTCACTATGATAATGTTAAAGAGGCGGACGGCGTGACATCAGTGACGCCAACTCCTCAGGAAGGAAAACTGCTATTGGCTGTCCCAAAAGTCGTTAGAAGTCACTAAATGACGTCAAAAAGTAACAGTACAAGAAGAACTGACCGTGTTACAGTCAGGACGGGAGCAGCGGCTTCGTGTAGGTGTGAACATCTCCTGCTCTGACAGCAGCTGGGGGCGACTGCTGCGTGAGGACGATCCGCCAAATATCAGCATACAGCACATTTCTTACAGCCGTACAGCAGGTGCCTGAGGTCATGTGATCAGAGCCTGCTTGGCGTGCAACACACGAGGCTGAAACCTAAAGGAGACTGAGCTTCTCCACGGGGTCTGTGGACCTAGGGCTGCTCGATTATGGCAAAAATGATAATCACGATTATTTTCACTGAAATTGAGATCTCGATTATTTGACGATATTTATTTAACCCTTTAAGACCTACTATAGAACCAAGTCCGCCAGAGCTTATATTATATGTTTACATGCTGTAGTGCCATTTGTGGGAGCATTTCAAGTTGCTACACATCAATACAACTGTTATAGCCCATATTTTAATAATATGTCTGCATTAAGTCCATAGTAATTACATTAATTACAAAAAAGTGCAATAAACTACAAAAAAAATTGAAAATCGTTTTTGTTTTTTTTTTACATATATTTCTACTTGGAGAAATTTAAGAGGTTTATCCCTCAAAACTTTAAATACAATAAAGTTGCAAAAAATAGTTTACAACAACAGGAAATTTATTTTGAGTGTCTTCATAGTTTTATTTTGGAGATACAGCAATTTTTATATACTGCAGGAAAAACAAAAAACAATCCTATGATGCAAATTTGCAAAGAAAGCAGCAGGTGCATCAAAATAAACTATTTTAAGCAGTGCAATTTGAGTTCTAAGCATCACAGAAACTATTCAGAAAAGTATAGAGTCAAACATGACTTATAAAAACACCAGTAAAGGCTTTTAAGGCCTACAAGTAAAAAACTACATTTCCCGCGAAAATGACGTCACTTCCGGTTTTGGACAGGAAATGGCGGACATGCGATAGTTCGCGTTGACGTAGTCACTACATGGTCAAATTTAAAAGGGACATAAATACTAATTGTACTTTCTGTGGGGATCATCCAGAAACTGTGACACATCTTTTTTGGTACTGTTCTTCTACACAGAGATTCTGGAAGAATTTAGCAGCTTTGTTATTGTCCATATTTTAAGGGAGTTTTCTTCTGTTTCTTTAAGTTCCCCAAGAAGCATGAGAAATGTTTTTTTATGATAAATTTCTTAATACTTTTAGCTAAATTTTTTATCCATAAATGTAAGTTTACTAACAAAACACCATATTTCTGTCATTATTTTAAGGATGTGCAAATGTACATACAATCAATATCAGACGCCACCAACAGAAAGCCTCTCACAACAATATATGTATGTGAATTTTTGCGTGTATTCTTATAATTGTTACCTTTTTCTTTTACCCCTGGCTTTGTGTGTTCATGTTCTGTTGTTTTGTATACTTCATCTGTTCGTATGTTGTATACTCATTGTTTGTTAAATAAAGTTTAAAAAAAAAAAGTTCGCGTTGACGTCTGGGGAAGTGTTACGATCAGCTGATCGGATCGGCAAAGCGTGTTTCTGGAATATTATGTTTTTGTTCCTGCAAGTGCTTTTTATGCAGTTTTTGCAAAGCTGTATGTGGAAGGAAACCGTGACCGAGGACAAGCTGATGGCATAAGATGTAAGTACAACTCCTCCGGTTTCATATGCAAAACAAATTATTGCGCTAGCTTACACGGTTCCGGTTCTACAGGGATTTAAAGGGTTAACAATAACAATGTGTTGAATAATGACTTTAAAAAATAATATAAAACAGTGCAAATACTGATAACAGTGCAAATGTTTGCAATATAAGAAATCAATGAAAAATGTAAACATCTGTGTTTAGTGAGCTTTGCAGTGTTGCTCTGTGGTGCAGCTACGACACCGTAGCAAAGTTTACACACTGTGTCTACTTGATCCACGTCTGACTGAACCCATAATGTTTCCACACCACTGAAGGTTTTTACCTCTTTTCAACCAACAGCAGTCACTCTCCTCTCCAAATAACTTCTGCTTAGCTTTCCGAGCTTCCCTCGGGTCCTCTTAATTGTTGTGACGCGTGTTCGAAATGCAGAGAGGTGCGCTCGATTTGCCACACGGAGCAGCGCGAGAGTAAAGCACGAGGGAGGGGCTACTAATCGGCTCAGTCATTTTTAATGATCGTTGAAAGCCCAGATCGTAATCGAGATTAAAATTCGATTAATTGAGCAGCCCTATGTGGACCTGTGGTCTTTCTGTTTGTAGCAGGAGGTTAGCTAACTGGTTTCCAATAACACGTCACGTTGTGACTGATCTCCAAAAACACTAAACCAGCTCCAACTGTGGACGCAAACGAGGGTGGAAAACTGAACAGCAGCAACGTTTGGAGGGTCAAACATGTGGATAGATGTGATTTCTAATTACCCATCCTGTCTTCCTTCTCTCACCCCAAGCTATCACAGCAGATGGCCCCGCCCCTCCCTGAGCCTGGTTCTGCCGGAGGTTTCTTCCTGTTAAAAGGGAGTTTTTCCTTCCCACTGTCGCCAAAGTGCTCATAAGGGGTCATATGATTGTTGGGTATTTCTCTGCATGTATTACTGTAGGATCTACAACTGCCTGTTGTTGTGATTTATAAATAAAACTGAGTTAAATTATTTGACAGAATTTTTCATCCGTCCGGTCTCACATGTACTGAGATAAACACACAAGATACGATTTTCCATTTTAAGAAGGCAAGAAGTTGGAGGGGTTGTTGGTGGACTTAGTTATCCACTCACACCAGAGACACACACTGAGTTTAGCATCACGTTAATTAAACTTTGAGATATCGACCCGGTCAGGGCTAACAATGAGCAAAGCCCCAAACAGGAAAGCTTCCCGGGTGGAGGTCTCTGACAGTTCCCCTCCTCGTCTTGTGTCACTGGTGGTAGCACCATACCTGGCCCCTGCAGAGGTTCCACAGGTAATCCAGCTCCTCCTGGATCAGTAAGGTTTGCTGTGTCTACTGTTTTACTTTAGTCCATGACGCGCTTACCTTCAGGGTCATACGTCACATGAAGACCAAAATAGTTCCAAAGGCCAGATCTGAATGAGGGTGGGGGAGGTTCAGTTTGCCATGTTGCAACGGGCTTAGCTTCTGTCTCGCTAGCTTGCGCTGCGCTCAGTGGATCTGCGTTTGACTACTCCGCCTAGGCTGCACTGTCGAGCGCAGATCCACTGAGCGCTCCACACAGACAGCATCGTCAGAAGGAAAGTTGATAAAATAAATTACAAATGTTGTATTGTTCGATACATATGCGTACCGAACCGAAAGCACTGTATCGAACGGTTCAATATCGATACGAGTATCGTTGCACTCCTACTTTTTACAGATGACAGCAGGTTCACCTGAGCACATGTGTGCTCTGGGGAGGCATACCCATGGAGGGACGCACAGACCTGTACAGGCTAGGCACCAGCACCCTGACTGGCCTCAGGCATCAGGATGAAATGCTTGGAGGTTGTCACACCGCGACAGGTTCCTCCTGCTGCACGACGATGCCCACGAACAGAGCTGACACTGCAGTAACATCAATGATGCCACAGCGTCACAAAGTGTGAAAAATAAATCGAAATCAAGTTTGGAATGAAAACTTTACTATGTCGCTAAAGAGTTTCTATTGAATATCAATAAATTATTATTAGATAAACTGTGCTTTTACTCCTGGATGATCCCAAAAAATACATCTGATATCAGCCCAGAGTCACTGACACATCAGAAGATCCACGGCGACGTTGTAGCATCAGGACAAAGAGCGGGAACGATGAGGGCGGAGCGTCAGGAGGGAGACCTTCCACAGTCTTCCACAGATAGTCGTTATATCAGGCTGCCCGTGGTTTCAGTGAGGATTGATCTGTGCATCACTGTAGGGTCTACCTTACAATATAAGGCGACGGTTGTTGTGATTGAATTGAAGTGCTTACTGTTACTCCACGTGACAAACAAAGATCTATTCAGGCTTTTGTGGATTAAACCCACTTAAATAAAATACAGATTACATATTTTCCATCACATTCCCGGAGAAAGCCCAAAGCTCGCTGGTGGGCACCGGGATGTTTTATATGCAGCATGTGTTTTTTAAAAACCACGAAACCTCATAAACGTGTGAAGACGAGCTCATTAATCTTCCCACAGGATGTCCACGCGGGTGCAACGCTTGACTTCAGGGTTTGATTTTCAGCGTCAGTGACTGAGAGAGCTGCAGCTGAGCGGACGTGCCCGTTATCCACCTCACCTGAGCTTAGACCGAGCCGCCGCTCAGAAAAACATGGACTGTGTTAAATTAGCAGGTGATGGCAGGGGAGGTTCAGGGCTTTAAATGAACCCTTCTCTCCTGCAGTGTCTTCTCAATCGTGAACTTTGAATTATTGTGGAAATTAGCTCAACAAAAAGAAAAACTTGAGAAGATATCCATGGATTTGAAATCTTATTTATGTTTCAAACAGTCGAAAACGTCATAAAACGACCCGTCAGTCAGTTATGTTTGTTACAGTCGATGCAGCGACTGTTTGTAGCTTTGTTAAAGTGTCAGAATCATTTTAACCTGTCAGTAAAAGCATCCACATGTTCAGAGTTCAGGAGTGGAATCATTATGGGGTGTAATGTAAACACTAGCAGTGAAACAGGTTTAGAAAATGATCCAGTTCAAAGGTAGCAGACGTTTCCACTCCACGGCTCTGTGCACCTGCTCAGGTGTTTGTTGTGAAGAGAAGTGATTATATTATATTACAGCGTTTTAGCCTATTTCAGCTTCATTAGGCACACGCACAGACACACACACACACACACACACACACACACACACACACAGAAAAGGCCTCAATCATCTGAACATCCAATCAGGAGACTAATGAGATTAATCTGACTAATGAACGCCTCGCGGGCACGTTCACCAGCATCAGCATAATCATCAGTGTGACGTCCAGATAAATTCAAACTTTTCACATTTAGAGCACAAATCAGGTTTAAAGACAAACATTTACACTGTGAACAGGAAACGTGAGGTTTGTATGTGGACATAAAAAGATGCGCAGGATTCATTATAAAGAGAAATCACAAACAGCATCGTGTGCTGGCGTGACTGCTGTGTGCACCTCCTCAAACATCATCATCATCACCTCCTCTCACCTTTACTATTGTGTTTTTTTAATAAAAACACATCTACCCCTGAATATGTCCTGTATAAATAAAGTTTCGGTAGTTTGAATAGTTCTGCTGGTTTTACTTTGAAACGGAGCTCAGGTGGAACAGGTGGCACTGAGCCAGGTGAAGTGCAGCTTCACTCTCACTTCCTGATTCACACACACACACACTGCTCGTGCCTATGGTACGACAACTTTTCTCCGTGCCCCTGGTACACCGCTCAGAAACACTTTGCCACACACACACACACACTCCTCGTGCCTATGGTACGACAACTTTTCTCCGTGCCTATGGTACGACGACTTTTCTCCGTGCCCCTGGTACACTGCGCAGAAAAACCTTGCCACACACACACACACACACACAGCTGTGGGAGAAAGAGGAACCGTCACTAACCGTCGCCGCCTTGATGGGCACGTAGAGCACCGGGCCGCCCGCGGAGCCGCCCTTGGCGTCGGGCAGCGTCCTGACCTGGAAGCCTTTGGATTTGACCCAGAACTTGAACTTGGCGTTGATGTGATTTCCGCTCTTCTCGTGCAGGAACAGCGCGTGGCTGTTCTCCTCGTCCCCCTGCAGCAGTGTCTGCAGGATCTTGTTGTACTTGCGGCGGGTCACGGTCTTCGTCTTACCGGAGTCTCCGTACGTGCGCAGGCACCAGTCCTGGAACTCCTCCGCCGGAGCCCCGGGGGCCCGGGCCCGCTGTAGGGCGGGGGCCGTCACCGTGTCCCCCGCGCTCTCGGCTGTCCTGGTTGCCATGATAACCGGTTGGGACGGGAGGGAGAGCCGCTCCGCTCTGCCGTGCGCGAATCCGCTCACCGTCCGGGTCTGATGGATCCACCGGACACGCGGCGGCTCCCTGCCTCCGCGCCGGGGGGAGAAACGAGTCCGGACCCAATGAGATCAAACACTGCCGACACTGGGCAGCTGACAACGGGCAGAGCCGCTAACCGTGTCCGACAGGAGAGCACGCCTCCTCCGTTTTTAAATTGCCGTCTGAAAAAAAGCCTCCCCTCTCCCTCTCCTGCTCCTCCTCCTCCTATGTTGCTGCAGAAAGACGAGTGAGCGCCTCTGGGATGTCCAGGAGAGGAGACGGAGCTCCTGCTCCGGTGTGGGGGGGCGGGGGTGACCCGCGCGCTCCTCAGACACACCTGTTACAGCGCGGAGCAGTCGGTCACCTCCTCCTGCTGTGAGCTCCGCTGTCGGTCAGGAGGCTGCGAGCTTTCGGCTGTTCATCACCGTCGATGTGGACCTCCTCCTGCGGGCTGATGGAGCTGACCAGACACCTGTTTGATTCCTGCTTCTCCTCTGCTCCTCCAACACAGCCAGCCCTCCACCCAGCGGCTGCAGAGCGGAGGGGCGCGTGGGGCCGTCCTGGTGCGCGGAAAGCAGGAAGCGTCAAATATGAGCAAATCAGTACTTCCTGCCCACCAGAGCAGCGGCAGACAGGTGAACGCGACGTGACGTCATTAAAAGCTTCACCAGTTCACGTCTCTTAAAAGAAATCCGCCGTGAGTTTCACGGCGTGCACGAGTCACGTGACCCAAAGAAAACACACTGCACTTTAGGTGAAGACTAAAACCTTTATTCACAGTTAGTGTGCGTGTGAGCTCGTCTACGACACACACACACACACACACACAGCAGTAACCTGCTAATCTGAACGCTGCTGTATGAACCACTATAGTAGATCAAACAGACTGTAAATAAAAGATGGAAACCACCACTATGACATCACCCATCGCTCACGTCCAAATAAAATCCGTCAGCCTGAGTCTGCTGTTTCAGGGTTTTATGTTTTAGACTTTGAGTCTTTTATATTTACTTTTCTCACCTTCGTGTATTTCCTGTGTTGTTATCTCACTTCCAGGTGTTTGTACTCTCAGCAGGGCTCTAGAGTGCAGCCAATCTAGTCGCAAATCCGACCACATTTTTCAGTGGTGCAACTAAAAAAAATCCTTGGTCCAACTGCTCCAGTAACAAAAAAGGTCTCTGCAACTCTGAAAGTCTCCGTGTGGTCAACAACTGACACACATCATGCCCTCATCGTGTGTCCCAATCAGAGATAGTCAGGGGTGGGACCTCTGTGATTGGCCGTGGTCCTTTGTGTGTATTTGAAAGTGCAGGCGGATAGAGGTGAGCAGCTTGAACAAAGTGATATCGATTCATTAAATCCTGAATCTTTTAAATATAAATGAATTTTGTCAGCATCTCAGGTTAAAGCTCTCAAAACTATTTCAACAACCACCAAACAGTAAATGAGAGCAGGTAACGGACCCCACACAAAAACGCAGAGCGGACCGTCGCGTCAGAATCAGCGTTCTCTTTCTCGGCTTTCTCACCCGACGGGCCGCACACGGACACGCCGTCGGGGCTGAAAGCCGACAGCTCGCTGACTCTGATGCGTCAGCGGGGCCGCGCTTTGCGTTTACGTCTTTTTTGCGCTCGATTCTGAGCTGCAGGTTTTATTTCTCTCCACCCAAAATTCATTGAACCAGCAGCAAAAGAAGATCCAAACTACGCTTCACGTTTGATAAACATCGTCATGAATTCACTCTGATAAAATCACACTGGAGTTCGACACCTGTGGATTATAGAAATCAGTGATGATGCCCAGCCCGGGTGAGCAGCCTAGTGGATGTAGCTGTGGGTAATGAGAAAAGAACGATTGATGACTTTTTCTTGGCCTGATCTGTCTGACGTTCACAGCCAGCTCTGACACGGAGCCATCAGCCTCTGAGTGCTGAAAAAGCAGCAGTGTATCCAGAAACACTTTATATGCTGCGATAAATGCCCACGTGTCCCCTCCGCCCGCTGCCTTTCAGCAGCAAGCAGGTCGTCAGAGGAGCCGATGTGATGATTACGTTTAACATCGTCTACAGTATTACCAAAGAGAGCCAACACACTTTGAGCACAAGCAGTTTTCAGTAACTTCTCTTTCTTGTAACTGAGCTCCAAATAAAGAACTTTGTGTTGACAGATTGTTAGTTAATCATTTACAAATCAATAGTGTCTGTGTGGACGGCAACTTTCCCCCCAAAATTGCGCCTCACTTTTGTGCTGGTGCACCTTTTTTTCTTAGGTGCACCGGTGCAACCATGGAATAACGTTAGTCTAGAGCCCTGCTTAGTGATGTCATCGGGTATCTGTCGTTATAGAGCTCCGCCTTCCTTATCTTCCAGGTCTCAGTCTGTGACGTTCGCCTGTTTAGTTATTTCCTGTTTTATTGTGGTAACCTCGCTGTTTGTTTAGCCTCACCTGTGCGTCTCACCTGTGTCCTCTGCTGTCGTTACCTGCCGTGTCTGTGTGTTCAGGCTGCTCTGGTTTGTACTCGTGTTTTCAGTGTTCAGTAACACTGAGTCTAAAGCTCAGGCTGCTCTGAACGCTCAGTTTCACAGTTTTTGATGATGATGTCACAGAGGGGGCGTGTACTCACTGCTGTTCAAACCTTCTGTTTGTGGGGGGCAGCCAATCAGAACAGAGAACACCAAGTTTCTGACAGAGGAAGAACTGAGGCGTGAGATGACAAAGCCTCAGTTCAGGCTTGTCTAAGCATAAAGACACGGAGATGGTAAAACCACAATGGGACCTCTCTTCATTTAAGCCTTGCTACCACAGAAGAAGACATCGCAGCACCACGAAACGCCTCCGTCTTCCCTTCTTCAGGCCAAACTGCTGGTTTCTCCTCTCAGGTGGTCTGAGGCCGGCGTTATTTCCTGCTCAGGAACGCCATCGAGCACAGCTGACGATGAAACCAGCAACAAACGGCGTGCTGCTGCTTTCATAGGAAAGTGTGACGGGTTCGTTTTCCTCACGTTCACAAAGAAATCTTCCTGCAAACGGACCCAAAACATCAGCTCAAAGCAACGCCGCTGCTCACCTCTGCATGAAATCCTACATTTATCCCTCTTACAGGCCTTACTCCCTTTAACCTCTAACATACACGTTAGCACGAGGCACCTCGCTACCTTCCAACAGACTGCGTGCCCCCGTGATGAGAGTGACGCCTCCCCGCTGTTGTGCACCCGTCTGGGCTGAAGACGCGAGCACACCGCATGTCGGTCTTTAGCACCATTTCAGTGAGTAGGAGCTCAGCGATTCTCAGATGCACAGAGACGGAGACGCAGCAGCTCTCCCTGAAAAAGCTTCATCACAGCTTTGTCTCCTGCTGCTCCGCACCTGCAGAGGTGACGGACAAGATACGATTGTAAGAATTAATAATATAGAATAGTGAGTTTTTAAAAATACAAACACAAAAATGAATCTGTTTGGTAAAATAAAAGTCTGGAAAAATAAAGTGTCAGAGCAGAAATAAGGACTTTATTTTGAAAGATGTCGGTATAAAAGCCTGTTTTTCTACAAACAGCTGGTGTTCAGTCCAAACTCGGCCGTTATGTTTGCGTCTCTGTGTTTTGTGGAGGCCCCCGAGTTTCCCCGTAGGAATCAGAGAGAAAAGGAGGAACTCGAGCGGAGGATGAAAATAGCCTTCCACCACGGGAAGTGAAAGTGTGTTTCAAAACACGCCAGTTTGTCCTCCTCCTGTCCGGGAGGCCAAGGCAGGCGGTGGAAGCCAACCGTTGTCTGAGGCGTCGTCGGTGAAATGCGTGAGGAGCTGATCATATGACACAAGCCAAAAGTCACAGATGCAACCCTGCAGCATCCGTCAGCAGCAGAGAGCTTCTCGAGTCATCGCAGCTGACGGAGCTAAATCTGTGGAAACCATCACAAATGCGAGGCGTACGCACTTAAGCATGATTAATGCATCTGATCGATGCAGATCCCAGCATGCACGGTGCGCCTGCAGTACTGTAGCTGGCGGTGGACTTTCATGCTGGGATCTTTCTCTCTGCCTGTCAACTCTAAAAATGTGGCGACAGAAGAAGTGTCGCCATCGTCCACAGTGTGGTCTGGTGATTTGGTGACAGAGATACTGCGCTGTCATCTCAGGGCGTGACGCATGTATGCAGTCTCCACGCCGCGCACAGCCTGTTGCTCGCTGTGCTGCAGGAGAGTGCAAGATAACGGTCCCACTGCACACGCCTGTGAAGTCAGCATGAGCATGCTGAGGGGAAGTCGCCTGCGTGACGCCTACCAAGGCGTGGATCTGACCGTGAAGCTGTAGGCTAACGACTCACCAATCAGAGCCCAGGAGTCAGTGAGCATGTGCATGAAAGTCCTTCACGTTTTATTCAGTATGAATGAGCTGTGTCCCAAAACGTCGGCTGCATCCTCTGGAGGCCGCATTTGTAGACCGATTACGTCACAGCGACGCGCCGAAGGCTGTCCCAATTCATCGACTCCTTCAAA
>NC_141363.1:19446541-19459041 GCF_057382095.1 Aulonocara sp. 'chitande type north' Nkhata Bay
AGCAACTTAAAGAAGTCCAGACGCTTTTCTCTCCAAGCTCCTTAGACTACGATGGTTAGTTTACGATGATTAGTCTGCATGTCTCATTACTGTCATTACTGTAACACAGAACATAAATACAACTTTAAGAAGATCAGTGAATGATGTGGAGCCTCATCCACTGGTTTCAGGCATCACATGGAGCCACACCCTCCTCTCAGACACTGGGTCAGGACAGAAGCTGGAGGTCGTTCCTGGTGAGGAGCCTCAAGGTTGGAAATTTCACCATGACAACCTCTTCGATTCGCTTGCACCCCTGGATGATGTGACAAAGAGAGGATTAGAGATTTTTGGGGACAATGAGGACAAACCATCTCTCTGATGTTCCTTTCAAAACCAAAGAAAAGTTTACAAAGTCTGAACACAGGGAGAGAAGCTGCTGGTCCGCTGGCAGGACAACAGTACTGTCCCTATTTCAACAAATATGGAGACCACTATGCATCCAGTAATATCCTCCTGGGAACCAAGGAAACAAGGAAACATGTATCTGTCAGTTTACCTTTTTTGTGACGTCCTGCCTATTTGGGGCTAAAGGAGGCCATCCAAATGAGAGCGACCATTGACCTGCTCGCCTGATGCAAAGGTTTGGCACAAACCCACTGAGCCATGGAAGGAGAGACTCTGACCGACCAATAGGCACAAGGAACCGATTCCTGAGACATCGTCCATGTGAGGAATGCACCACCTGTGCATGTGAGAAAGGTTAATGCATCACTGCACAAGTAGAATGGGAGGCAGAGCCTTCAGTTTTCAGGCCCCTCTTCTGTGGAACCAGCTTCCAGTTTGGATTCAGGAGACAGACACTATCTCTACTTTCAAGATTAGGCTTCAAACTTTCCTTTTTGCTAAAGCATATAGTTAGGGCTGGACCAGGTGACCCTGAATCCTCCCTTAGTTATGCTGCAATAGAGGTAGGCTGCCGGGGATTCCCATGATGCACTGGGTGTTTCTTCTTCACTCACTATGTGTTAACAGACCTCTCTGCACTGAATCATACTTGTTATTAACCTCTGTCTCTCTTCCACAGCATGTCTTTATCCTGTCTCCCTTCTCCCACCCCAACCAATCACAGCAGATGGCCCCGCCCCTCCCTGAGCCTGGTTCTGCTGGAGGTTTCTTCCTGTTAAAAGGGAGTTTTTCCTTCCCACTGTCACCAAAGTGCTGCTCATAGGGGCTCATATGATTGTTGGGGTTTTCTCTGTATGTATTATTGTAGGGTCTACTGTACAATATAAAGCACCTTGAGGCGACTGTTGTTGTGATTTGGCGCTGTGTAAATAAAACTGAATCGAACTGCACACTGAGTGCTTCAAAACACACCATGTAAAGTAGAAAAGGAGGGAAAAGTGCATGCACAGGGCTGCATGGGAAAGGCTGAGTGAGCCTTCACATGCTCTATGACAGATAAATTACAGTAATGACAGCATGGCTGCATTTCAAACGAATCAAGCACTTTGTTCTGAATCCTGCCTCTTTATATGGCCTCTAATATACACAGAAATGCTTTTATGTGAATGTGTTTCACAAATCTTAGAAATATGGTCTCTAACCAGATTCTTACTCTGGATGGCATTACCTTGGCCTCCAGTAACACTGTGAGGAACCTTGGAGTCATTTTTGACCAGGACACGTCCTTCAACGCACATATTAAACTAATATATGTATTTATAACCCCCTAAACACCAAATGCTGTGTTTCTACAGGCGTCCTTCAGTTTTGTGTGTAATGACTGTAAAGCTGCTTTGTTGGGCTGAGATCAGCTGACTGCATGGACCATTGAAGAACATGTCGTTTCTTTGGCGTGAGGAACTCTTGGGTTGCTTTTGCAGTTTGCTTTGCCTCATCGTGTGAGCAGAGGCTACAGCTGAACACTTCACAGTTCATCCTGCTGCTTCCCTCAGCAGTGCCACCATCATCATCATCACACCAGTGACCCGGCTCCACTGCAGCCATACATGCAGCAGATAAACTATACTGAAGCAGACCCTCAGAAACAGCATCACGACTGTTTGTGACATGACTTATAACCCCTCTGACGGCTGTTTCTCTGTCTAACTGCTCATTCTTCATATTTCTCCTGATTTCTTCTTGTTTTTGTCCAAAGCTGTCAGACGTTCTCGTGCCGAGCGTCTTTGTGCTCGATGATTTAGGCCCGAGCCTCTTCCTGTGGAGCAGAGGCAGTACGTCGGACCCAGATAACGACTCCTCTGTGTGGCTGGCCCACACACACACACTCACACACTCACACACACCATCTGTGTCGTGTGTGTGAGTGGTTGTTTTTTCAGTTTCGAGCAGGAAGACATTAATTACTGTGAGCAAAGAGAGAAACCACGTTCTCGGTAAATTCTCAGGGAGGAACTTTAAGAGTCGGGAGCAAAATTCTCTTATCAAGAAAACACACAAACACACACACACTCAGACTCACACCAACTGCACACCCTGCTTTAACTGCACACACACATTTCCTTCCACCTTATGTGATGGATCCCATTCCTGCCAGCAGGGGGAAGTCTACATCTTCCTTCTACCTCAGGCTGCCTCACACACAAAGTATCCCCTCACCCAGCCAATCATTAATCCAGGTGTTCCATCGTGTGGACACAGGTGCATAACATCGGCACGCACAGCTTCTACATTCATCAGTGAAACAACAGCTCACTCTGCTCTCACTCCACAGTCAGTGGAAGCACCTGGGAACAACAGCACAAAGTGGTAAAATCACACCAGTGGACGCTGAGACGTGCAGTCCACAGAGGTCACCAACTTTCTGCAGACCTCCAAACTTCACGTACATCAGAGTGGCGATTGCGAGCCGGGCGTTCTCGTCCTACATCAGTGTGACCTCACAAATGTGCTTCTGGAAGAAGCGTTCCCATAAACACTCCCAAACCTGTGGAAAGCCTTCCCAGAAGAGCTGCAACATCACTTTCAACTCTAGAGCCAATGCTTTTGGGAATATAGTGTACATGGACACATGTACTCATCAGGTCAGAGGATGCAGCTCCAGATAAGCAGTCAAAAAATGAGGTTTGTGTAAAGTTCATGAGCTTCAAGCATGAATTTTAGGGCTGTTTACGGCAGGAATAAAGTCACAGAAGTGCTGCCAATGCTCCCTGGGATTAAGGTGAGCATAATTGATTAATTAATCATTAATTAATCATAATTGATTACACAGCGGTGGAGAGTAGACTTTATCAAAGTAGATGTCTTTCTGAAAGCGCTGTAACTAAGTTTAAGAATATAATCCACCCACTGTTATCATCTCCAATGCCCTGTACCAACACAGAGCAGAGCAGCTATCTGAACACTGCTCCAACAGAGGTCGATTATCTTGTTAATAATTTCACCTCCTCACTACGTACGACTCTGGATACTGTAGCTCCTGTGAAAACTAAGGTCTCTAATCAGAAGTACCTGACTCCGTGGTATAATTCTCAAACACGTAGCCTAAAGCAGATGACTCGTAATCTGGAGAGGAAATGGCGTGTCACAAATTTAGAGGATCATCATTTAGCCTGGAGAAATAGTTTGCTGCTTTATAAGAAAGCCCTCCGCAAAGCCAGAACATCTTACTATTCATCACTGATTGAAGAAAATAAGAACAACCCCAGGTTTCTCTTCAGCTCTGTAGCCAGGCTGACAAAAAGTCAGAGCTCTGTCGAGCCAACCATCCCTTTAACGTTAACTAGTAATGACTTCATGAACTTCTTCACAAATAACATTTTAATCATTCCAATCATGGATAGACGTGATTTCTAATTGTCTTACCTGTCTTCCTCCTCTCACACCAACCAATCACAGCAGATGGCCCCGCCCCTCCCTGAGCCTGGTTCTTGGAGGTTTCTATAAAAAAGGTTTATATAAATAAAACTGAACTGAATCTGTTCACATATTGTCACCTGTGCACTCTCCACAGGTGAGCTGTGGAATCCAGTCTGAAAGGTTTCAGCTCATGTCTGACACTTCAGCTCGTAAAACAAGTCCTCATTTTACCTGGAGGTAAACCTTTAAAATCCCCATTCTCCTGCCCTTAGGACAAACAACACCTGGACAGGTGTCATCATTTGAAAGGAAACTCTCTCAGAACAATAAAAACAATAAAGTATAGCAGCAGGTGGGCGTTATACAGCACGCTTCCAGTGAACAGGACTGTGTGTAAAGCCAGCGACATTGACACAGGACGTTTGTAACTTTGGGGAAACAAGAACACGGTTGACAGCTGTGAGCTATTAGAGTTATTCTCCATAAACTTCCTCTTCCCTCTGCAGGTCCAACGGCAAAAATGTCCACACACACACACACACACACACACACACACACACACACACACACACACACACACACACTCTTCAGTCTGTCAGTATCTTTTATTCCTAGCCCAAACAGACTCTTTCTTGGGAAGGCCCTGGTTATTCCCCACACAGATAAGCAGGCATACACACAAACTCTCGTTTTCATATCTTAGTGAGGACATCTCATTGACATAAAGCTTTCCCTAACCATGACCTAACTGTAACCCTGGTACTAAAACCAGATTGTGAGCCTCAAAAATGCCTTCAAACGTTGAGTCAGTGGGTATTTGACGTGTTTGTTGGGGGGTTGATTTGCTCTGCTGTTCTACTGAAGCCCCAAACATATCCAAACAGTGCTTAACACATGTATTAGACCACAGTGAGGGTTGACCCTAAACTAACAGCACTGATAGTTCCAAAATAGTTATTTATGTTTCTGTAATGGTTAATCCACCAGTATCCACAAGCTCTTTAATCAAAATGATATTTTCAGTGCTAACAAATAATTATTATTGTTATGCAGTCATTTTCAGATTCGCTGCTTTACAAAGAAAGCAGGAGAAATAATAAAAAGTATGATTTCTGTTGAAGATCACAGTATTGACGTGCATTCCTCAGCAGCTCAAAAAAACATGAATTAAATTTGTTGCACCTGTAGCTGACCTCAGGAGGACAATCACCAGTCGTATCTGAGCACAATGACACAAAGTGTTTTTCTGCAGGATTTTCACGTGGACGTAAAGTCTGGAGTCTCTCTGATGATCCAACTCATGATCTAATCACTTCCCAAAGAATGTTAATCAGCTGGTGTTTACTTAACATCAGCTGAGTGACGAACTTCTGCGAGAAGACTGAAACACTGACAGGATCGAGATCTGTGGGATTTTCTCTGCTCTTTTAAAAAGGCCAGAGAAACAACTGGGAGGAGCTCAGGAGGCCTCGGGGGGATGCATGCAGGGACACGTCGGGTCACACGATGAGACGAAAGGAGAGCCGGCATGAAGAAAGGAGGAGGAGGAGGAGGAGAGACACTAAGGACAAAGAGAAAGAATGTGAAGAGAAAGAGGAGAATTGCACAACAGAGGTGAAGGTTTGATTTGCTTTTGGCTCCGAGTCGTGAAACTGTGAGAGGCTGATTGTCTGTGAGGATGAGCATCTTTGGAACATCAGAGCCAAAGTTCCTCCTGAATGAGCCTGACAGGAAGGAAACCCTCGTCCTTTCACCTGCTGCAGGGCGCCGTCTCCTCTCAGTTAGACCAGAGTCACCTTTGAGCAGCTCTGTTCACCTCTTTAATTTAAAAACACTCAGTGTACCTGCAGCCTGTGGGTCCCCGCCCCTCCCTCACCAGGTATCTGAACGTGTCAGAGGACATGAAGGAGCAGCACTTTCTCACTGCAAGCAATCCAAACCGCACAGCAGCTGAACAGTAAAAACAATATCAGTAACTAATATGAGCGAGCTGCTGTGTCCTGCAGCGAGGAGCCAATCAGCTGAATGAACAGGTGAGTTTGAAGGATGTTTGGAAACAAGCTGACAGGCTATAGGCTGATCCATCCGGACTGAGCAAAAATACGTTACTGAGGGCAAAACGATACGTGTGAACACGCAGCAGCTGAAAACTGTGCTACCTTACATTAGAAAGCCAATTATCGTGATGGCCAAGGCGCGCCCGCGTGCGCGCGCACCTGCGTCAGCTGGACTGTGACTGACTTTAAACACAAGAAGAAGAAAAACAGAGCCAGCAGCATTCAGCACAAACTTCAGTCTCAGGTCTTCATCAAATATTCAACTCCAGGAAACAAACAAAGCAATTTTTTAAAATCAAGAAATAAACATAAACAACTGCCCTGATTGGCTGTTCCATCAGCACTCCCAGACGCTCGGTCCTTGATTGGTCTGAGTTTGTCAAAAACTTTGGTTCGTTCATGATTTCCACATGACCACAGCCTGGATTTGCTGTTTACTGTGGGGGCAGACGGCCAGGTGAGAGCGAGGCGTGACAGGACACGCCGCAGAGCTATGTGGAACATTTCATTTTCTGCTAAATACGGGGAATCCTGAGTTTTCACTGAATCCGTTTACGCAACATCCCAGGAAACGCAGCAGGACGGATCCACGCACAGATACGTGGAAGCGTGAGCAGAAAGACGGGCTCGGCCTGGAGCCGTGCTTCTAATGAGGACAAGCTCGTCTGTCCGAGACAGCCAGCGCAGGGAAGGGCGTGAAGGTTACACACAGCAGGACGGGAGAGTCGGAGGGCACGACCCGCTGATGCAGTCAGGTGTGGCAGACAGCGACGGGGAGCGGTGGTGCGTTGAGTCCTGGTTTTGAGAAAGACAAACGACACGTCCAACTGACTGGAGGCTTTTTCTCTTTTTTAGGGCCGGCACGCCGAGCCGCTCGCAGACGGGAGCGTTCCTGAGCCCGTGCACGGATGTTTGAAGGTCACGGTTATCGTCCCTGCGCACAGAGATTCCTCCAGGTCCTCTGAGTATGTAGATGATGTCATGCTGTGTAGATGATGTCATGCTGTGTAGATGATGTCAAGCTGTGTAGGTGAGTTACTTTAATGTGGTTTAGGTTGTTTCTGTGACAGCCGCGTATCGCAGCTCTCTAATGTCAGAAAGTATCGTCAGTACGTAAAGGAGGAGCTGCAGATGCTGTACAAAGATATAAAGTAGGCGGGAAAACCCTTCAGAATAAAGGCAACTTCCTGTCTTCGAGCAGACAGACTGCTGAGGAATAATCAGCAGATAATTATCACAGACGGCTGAAACGGCGCTTGCACCGATGAGCCACTGAGCGCTCTGACATGTGCCTCCAGGCTTGTACGCATCCCTGTGTGGCCTTTACTGCACGCCCGTCTCTGGCTGCTGCTCATTTCGCCTGCATTTAACCTGTTATTGCAGCTAATTCGTGTTTGTTTTAGTAATAATTTATTACATCAGTAAGAGACAGCAGGCCTGAACTCGATCGAACAGGTCTGGTTTCTGATGGAAGTGTCAAAATGTTCCCGCTGATCTCACCCAGGTGTCGTCGTGCTGACAGACTGTTTCCCACAGGGGGAGAAAACAGCAGATAATGACAGGTTACTCCTCAGTTTATTGACTCATTTCAGGTAAAAATGTCACACGCACACAAATTCAACCAGTACATACAACACACACACGGACACACACGCGCTCAGCTGAAGCACTCCATGCTGGCCTTGGCTCGCTCCATCTCGTGCAGGAAGTTGTAAAACTGAGGCAGCGTCAGTTCTGCAGGGAAGAGACAAAAAAGGACGACTTCCTGTCAGAGACAGAAATGAAAGGTTTTTGCATCTGTGGAGGAAAACGTGAAAAACTGGGAGAGCTCCAAACCAGGAATACTCTCTTCAAGAGGAATTAAAATACAGAGGAGCGGTTTAAAATCTACAGCTGCTGTTTGTGAGGTCATTTCCTCCCTGCTACACATAAGAGCCAATCAAAATCACCCAAAAAGCACACCTGAATTACGACCACTGCAACATTTACCTATCTCTACTTTTAAGATCGGGCTCAAACTTTCCTTTTTGCTAAGGCATATAGTTAGGGCTGGACCAGGTGACCCCGAATCCTACTGAGCAGGGATAGCTCAGTAGGTAGAGTGGTTGCCCCATGATCGGAAGGTCGGGGGTTCGATTCCCCTTAACAGCTACCCTGGGGTACCCCTGAGCAAGGTACCGTCCCTACACACTGCTCCCCGGGCGCCCAATGCTTCACTGAGTGAATGGGTTAAATGCAGAGAGCAATTTCCCCACGGGGCTCAATAAAGTACAATAAAGTACACACTTTCTTCTTAGTTATGCTGCAATCTGGTCTTTAGGTGATGACGTGACGAATCCTGCTTCTGGTCCAAACTACTCTGCGTTTATTAAGGCTGTTGTGTTTTTAACATGTTTTAATGTTTTGTTCTATTTAATCTGAAGCCCCTAAAAGCAGTCAGTGATCACTGTCTCAGTTTTTATTACTGCTGTTCATTTGAAACCCTTATGATGTAGCTACAGCCCTGCAGCAGTATATTCATGACTAACCTGGTATTGTGGATGGATTATCTCAGTTGTTTTTCTGGCTGAAGTTTGGACTGCATTTATGCCTAACCATCAGGAACCTTCACGTTAACTTTTATCGAGTGGAAAAAGTTAGCGTTCATCCTCCAGCTTCACTGTGTTTATGCTATGCTAACATAGCTGTGTCGCTAGCGGTCACGTAGCACATCATTATATAGCAGCTAGCCCAACTTCAGTAACCCTACAAACGTCACTGCTGTTTAGTTTTCTGTCTTCATTTATGTTGGAAGTGATAGCAGAGCTGTACGTTTGAATGTTTCAGAAATCTCTGTCAGAACATGCTATATCATGCTTAGCATGAAGCTAGCGAGCTAACTTCCTGCTAAATCCATTCAATTTAATAAATTCTGTTTTCATGGATGCCTGGATGTTAAACTTCATAGTTACACCTGGTAAAGCAGCAATGCTGATCATTTTATTAAAGATGAAAGAACTTAGACAGTTTGTGACTCTTAGTGATGCTGCAGAGTTCGTTTGACTTTGGGACCTGGGAGTTTGGACCCAGACGTGGTTAATGAAGTCAGACTTAAAGACCGATAGGTACAGCTGCTGGGGGACTCCCATGATGCACTGGGTGTTTCTTCTTCACTCACTACGTGTTAACAGACCTCTCTGCATTGAATCATACCTGCTATTAACCTCTGTCTCTCTTCCACAGCATGTCTTTATCCTGTCTCCCTTCTCTCACCCCAACCAATCACAGCAGATGGCCCCGCCCCTCCCTGAGCCTGGTTCTGCCGGAGGTTTCTTCTCGTTTCCTTCCCACTGTCGCCAAAGTGCTTGCTCGGCCATTTGATTGTTGGGTTTTTCTCTGTATGTATTACTGCAGGATCTACCTTACCATATAAAGCGCCTTGAGGTGACTGTTGTGATTTGACGCTGTATAAATAAAACTGAATTGAAGATCTGTAGGTCGGCTGACTCTGAGAGCATCGGGTGGAGGAACTGATTTTTCATTTACGAAGTTTACACGATTAAACCAGACGAGTTCCTTTTTACATTTCTTACAGTCTTTTTCACTCGCAGCATCTGTTCATTATCTAAGTTTTGTGTCCTGAGTTGCAGAAACAACCGTCAGAGTAACTTAAAGCTTCCTGTTACAGACTCGAGCAGTTGGAAAGAAAGACATTCAAGGTGTGCAAAACTTCAGGTACGAGTGACATCATCACTCACCCATGTAGACGTTTTCAGTGGAATTCCCCTTTCTGACCACGAGCTTCAGCTGCAACCAAACACAACGTGTTCAACAAAACAACGATGCTGTGTGTGTTTTCATATCTTTGTGGGGACCAAAATACCAGTCTCCACAAGTTTGAAGACATTATTGAGAATCAAAATGTGGTTTTAGTGTCCGGGTTACAGTTTGGTTAGGGGAAGCATTATGTCAATTAGATGTTCCCACAGGATATGAATACCCCACATGTGTGTGTGGAGCGCTGTTGTACCTGCAGGAAGACTGTGCCCAATTTCTGAATTTCACTGGTGCCAACAGTCACTGTGGGACGACAAAACACAGCGTGATAAAAACACTCAAACAGGACGGTCGCTGTGTCACGTCTGCGCCTGAAACAGTGAGGCGCGTCATGGTTAGCTCTGTTATTCAGCTTCCATCGGCTGCACACACCGAGGGGTTCAAATGTGCTCAGAGGGCGGACGCGCTCACAGACAGACTCAGACTGAACCTCTAATGTGAGCCAAATTTGCCGTGCACGCTAGGTTTGCTCCTTCTTACCTCCAAACTTCCACTCCATGTCAACCAGCTGGTTGACCATCAGAGTCTGCCCGACAGCGAGCCTGGTCAGCGCTGCGTAGTGCTCCGCCCACTGCAGGAACACAGATCACATCAGACTCCTGAGACACGTGTTCACCGTTTAAAGGTTGCCTGAGTAACATCGTAAGAACAAGTTTTATCAACGACACTGAGTCAGTGCTAACTAGAGCTGCCACGATTACGTCGACTATCAAAATCGTCGACGACTGATTTAATAGTCGACGCGTCGTTTGAAGCTTTGTAAGATCCCAAAAGACGCAGGAATAAGTAGCAGGATTTAAGAGTGTAATAACGGACTGAAACAGAAGATGGCAGCACTGCATGTACAAGGATGCCAGCTGCCGTTAAACCCCGAAGAAGAAGAAGCTGTGTCCCAGAATTCATAGCACGGCCCAGCGCAGTTTCCAACAATGGCGGCAGCTAGTTAGTTTTAATGTTACTCTTATTATTCTTTCTGGGTCACAAAATAAACGTTTAACATATTTTCAGGCGAGAATGTAGCTGTGTAAACCTCAAATATCTGCTCAGTTTATCAGGACACCGCATATTTTCAAAAGCGCTCCGACGTTTTCGGAGACATCTGTTACCCACTAGCTCGATAGCTAGCCGGGGGCTAGGTCACTAGCGCCTTGAGAACACCGGACTCCCCGCAAATCGTTTTCAAACCCACCGCTGTCTTTCGCTACTCAGGTTAAATATATATGAGTCACTTAGATAACTTAAAATGTTATTGTTTGGCTTTTTTTAGTATTTTATTTGTTCCTGAGTAAATCGGTTTGGCTGAGATTAAAGTTATAGTTTTTACACAGCTGAATAAACATCAAGCAGACAGCTGATTATCAGAAGTGTGAGATGCTCCAGAATATACTCCAGTGTCCTGTTATATTTTAGATAGCAAGGAGTTTATTAAACTTCACCGAAACAATCTGCAAATTTCATTAAAATTTAATAAACTATCATCTTGTCTTTATTTTTAGTTAGCACAGACCTTAAACACTTAAAGCTGTAAGCTAATGATAGTTATATAAGAGCAGATGCTGCTGGTGCAATAAGCTGTAGTTTTACGTCTAATGGATGATGATCTGATTAGTCGACTAATCGCAAAAATAATCGGTGACTAGTCGACTATCAAAATAATCGTTTGTGGCAGCCCTAGTGCTAACACGTGCTAACACCTGTCAGCTAGCTTCGGCCCAAACGGACACACGTGCTCCTCCCTGTTGTTTTACACGAGTCAGCATGTGCAGCCTGAGCATCACAATGATGGCGAGCTAAGGCACAGCTAGCTGGCTGACCATCCTCGTGTAGCCACCACCGTGGGAGTGTTAGTTACACAGAGGTTAAAGTGTGCTGGATCGATCTGGAACAGTTCAGTTCTTGGCGTTGCTTCGAGCAACAGCCAGCAGATACCTGACGCCCCGTGACGCGCTTACAGCCTCAGCCTGTGACGTGTTCATGGTGCAGATGTAAATAAAGCTGCAGCAGGCTACAGAAGAGGAGCTGCAGGATTTACCCACAGTAAACACAACATGTTAGCTGGTGAAGAAATGGTAAATGGACTGGTTCTCATATAGCGCTTTTCTACTCTTCTGAGCACTCAAAGCGCTTCACACAACTTGTGCATTCACCCATTCTAACTAGCATTCACACACATTCATACTTCGATGGATGCGTCGGAGAGCAATTTGGGGTTAGTATGTTGCCCAAGGATATTTGGCACGCAGACGAGGGGAAGCCAGGAACCTTCCGATCATTGATGACCTGCTCTACCTCCTGAGCTACAGCCAATCACAGAAATAAGTCCAGAGTCCTGGAAGGCCCTTTGAACCATCTATGACGTCTTTAATAGTAGTGGAAAGTTTGGCACACGTAAAGGGCGTGGCTTTGGTCAGGTGGTTTGATCCCAGTCTGCATGCCACGATACAAACCCCATGTTGCTCTATGAATGCATGAATGTCAGACAGGAAGCACTTAGAAACAGCACGCTTGTGTGAATGAGGCAGAAAAGCGCTGCATAAGCAGCTTTCCATTTACCTTTAGCACTACTTCACTTACCTGCAGTGAGAAGTGAGCCGACTTTTCCTCGCTCAGTCCTGAAAAATGATCAGAGTGAGCAGGTTGGCTTTCATTAACACAAACGTGACAGTAACTAATACGACTACTGTGAGAATGACTCTGAGGCACAGAGGACTCGGATGTGTACCTAATGTCAGGAGGTCTTCTTTGATCTGCTCGCCTGTCAGGTTTTTCTTCAGGGCTCCTGAGGAGAAAACAGACACGGACACCTTCCTGTTACTGTTTATA
>NC_141363.1:19464041-19491541 GCF_057382095.1 Aulonocara sp. 'chitande type north' Nkhata Bay
CATGCTTTAATGGTCTTGCTGAGTCCATGTGTTCAGGCCTCGGGCTCAGAAGTAACCCAAAGGCTGAAGATGCCACCGTCTGATGTGTGAGGCATCAGTGCACACTCAGAACGCTGCATCAGGACTCAAAAGCTTTATTTCCTCTTGATGCGTCCGAGATGCTGCACGAGGCAGACGCCCCGAGAGCCAATCCAGTACCAGGATTAATGCCACCTGCCTCCCGGCGTCTCCTAGACTTTGTGTGAGGAGCTGTGCTCCCGATAAAGGAGGGAATGAAGACTCTCACACTGAGTTTAAAGAATAAAGAAAGATTCTCTTCATCACAGTGAAGGTTGCCTCCTGTAACTCAGGTACTCATCACTAATCTGCATCAGCCTGCAGACCAATCCTAATATTCTGGATTATTGTAATCTGTTAGCAGCCTAACTGCTCTCTGATGTCACGTTGTCACGCGAGGGCCCGGGCTCTCAGCTCTGCTGTCAGTCTCCGTGACATCACGGCGCTCTCGGCGTAGGAGGTGGCGAAGACTGTGACATCGTTCCAGTGTTAATCACTGTACACACATCATCAGATGTGCTGAGTAATCAGATTACAGCTGAGCGGCAGCTCCTGGAGGTGTTGAAGCTCCTCGCGTACATCAAAGTCCTCTTTAAATCCCGTTTACAGGCGTGTTTACCTCACAGAAATGCCACCATCCTGCTGGGCGGACCGTCAGCCGTGGCGCGCCTCAGCGCTCCGCCCCACAGCACCGTGCTGCACTGTTATTGGTGAGTAATAAACCGACGGCATCGATAAGTCTGGACGCTGACGTTCAAAGCGGGTTCTGCTGGACGCCGTCTGGTCACGTGACAGCGGCTGTGACTGCGCGCATCACGTGCCCTTCAGTCTAACAGCTCGTGGCTGTCGGACGTCTGTTTGAAGCCTGAGCGATATTTCTGCTCATCAGCTTGTTCACCCGGGGATTCATCAGCTGGCAGCCAGCTGACACGGACACGTGTACATTCCGTGAGGTACAGGTGGGCTGTGACCGTTAACCTCCTTTCACTGACGTAACGAGCCCCGGGGCTCGGACAGCTTCCGGTAAAGCTGCTCCGTTAAAGCCGCGGACTTACCTGCTCGTTCAGCTTGTTCAGGTTCTGGAAGTCGGTGCCGACAGAGTCCGGTAAAACGTCTTTAGTGAAGTGAAGCTGCATCGTTTCTGTCGGCTGACCGTCCCCAAAACAAACACAGCCCGCTGCGGAGCGCAGTTCCGGGTTATGGATGAGCGCATGCGCACAAGTGTCTGCCAGACAGGTCAAGAAGAAGAATGAAAGATCAAACCTCACGAAAGCTTTTCCTTTAGTTTGACGGAGATTTATTTTTGTTCTTGTAAGACGAACTTTTAGAAGTTTGTAGCAAAAAAGCTGAAAGTTTTTGTTCCCTTTAAAATCACTTTGAATGTTCTCACCACGAGTTTAATTATTTTGATTATTATGCATGCGGATATAAAGCATGTGGAACATTAATTTCAATTTTATTTTATTTGTATAGCATCCTGAAGCAACAACAAGGCGCTTAATTACATTGTTTAGTAAAATTTGTTTAAATGTTTAGTCATTAATATCAAGTCAAAAACGTTATTATTTTCAAATACATAAAAACGTATTCAGGAACATTAGACATGTATTCATGTTATGTATTCAATGGGCTACGGTCTCTTATGCTATTTTACATTAGCAAATAATGCGACATTCATGTAATAATAATAATAAATGTTATTTATAGGCACCCATTAAAATGCTTGAGGTCTCCTTACATTTGTACAGCAAATTAAAATCATATACACAAATAAATCAGAATAAAATGAACACATAAAAGCACAAAATGACTGAAACAGTTGTGATCAGGTGGGTTTTGTGATGTCACTGAAAACGACTTTAATTTTTGGAGAATTCAAAGCATCTATAAATACCAGATGTTCAGAAAACAGCTCACATCTGCATCATGCTGATACGGTGCAAAATGTCAGTCACAAGTCACGAGCCAATGAGCATGCCCCGATGATCTTCCTTCTTGGCACAAATATGGTCAAAACGCATTAAATGAACTTGATGTTTCACTCAGAGCGACCTGAAAAAATCTCTGAGCTCATGAACTCATCAGCAAAGTGCTCGTAGGGGTCAGGCGCACGATCTGATATCGTCGTGTCGGTGTTGTTCCCAGATCATCATTAAAATGTTGTTCCAGGATCAACATTGCAAGTGACCAATCAGAATGTGGTGACGTCATACTTTTGCGACTTCGGGAAAAACTGCAGTAAAACAAAAAACTGTCTTAAGCTGCGAGAAACCGCCTCTGTCTGCCGATCAACGGACCCCGACCCTTTAATAAACACTAAGCAGAACTGATATTGTCCTTGCAACATTGGAATTTCATAAATGCATGAATGGCTTGGCGCGCCAAAGAATAACGTCACAACAATGTGATTGGTCACTTGCAATGTTGAACCTGGAACAACATTTTCATGATGATCTGGGAACAACACCAACACGACGATATCAGATCATCCAGGGGTCAGGCCGAGGGTCGTTTTCTCATCCACTTCAGAAGGACCCAGGTCTTTTTGTAACTGCAGCTGTCGCCCCCTGTTGGCAAGTCCGGGCAGCTTCTACGGGCTTTGATTTTCAGGCCTTCAATTCCAAAAAACTCTGGATGCACTTCAGAAGGACTCGAGTGACTTTGTTCTTTTACGTGGCCGAAATCTCCCCTGTGGTCCAAATGAACAGCAAACCTTGTGCTGCTGGAAAACATGAAAAACCTGTTTTCCTTTGGAGGTGATGCTTCTGGAAGTCAATGATCCCAATAACAATGATTATGAGATGGTAATACGATCGTTCCTAATGAAACTGTCCACAGCCCAGCGAGCCCTCTCAGGTCATCAGCTTCAGATCTTTGTTCCCAGAAACAGATCCAAGCTGGAGCTGCTTTCAGTTTCTGCCTTTTGATGATCGATTTATCGATTAAAGTCGATTCTGACTTGGATAACGTGAAATTGATTCATTAAAATCCTGAATCGATTTTTTAATATAAATTTATTTTGCCCAAAACGCCAGAATCTCAGGTTAAAGCTTCAGGTTAAAACAAAATTTCAACAACCACCAAACAGCTGAAGCAGTAAATGAGAGCAGGAACACGGTCTCTGCACAAAGACGTAAACACGAAGCGCCGACCTGACGCGTCAGAATCAGCGAGATGTCGCCTTTCTCACCCGACGGCACGTACGCGGTCACGCCGTCGGGGCTGAAAGCCGACAGCTCGCTGATTTTGAAGTGTCGCTTTGTGTTTACGTCCTTTTTGCGCTGATTCTGAAGCTGCAGGTTTTTCTCTCTCAAACAATATTGACCGAACCAGCAGCCAAAGACGATCCAAACTACGCTTCACATGAACATCGTCATGAATTTCCTCTGACTTTGGCTGTTTTGCTTCCACCACGATCACACTCATGTAGAGCTCTCTCTCTCTCTCTCTAAATCGATAATCAGAGCCCACCCTTATTGCCCACCATCTACACTGTCGGCCGCTGTTGGATTTTTTTGTTTTTTACTTACTTCCGACAGAAAGCCTCATTTCTGCTGTTCGATACTGAACAAATTGAAACTTTTTACATTTTGCAAAACTGCAAAACGCTGAGCTTTGTCTCTAATCAAACCTCTGTAACTTTGCTCTGCTTCACTTCGTTTTTGACAATATTTTTAAGGTCATCTGCTATAAAAACACAGACCAGGAAAATCACCTTCATGTTTTTCTGTTTCATCCTCAGTTACTTTGACACAAAGGCGTCTGCTGTGCTGCTCACACCTTTGATTAAGTCTGGCAAGTGTCAGCTTCCTTTTTATAGATAGAAAAATATAGATATGTACTGATAAGCAGTGTTGGTCAAGTTACTTGAAAAAAGTAATCAGTAACTAATTACTGATTACTTCCCCCAAAAAGTAATCCTGTTACTTTACTGATTACTTATTTTCAAAAGCAATTAGTTACTTAGTTACTTAGTTACTTTTTAACAAAACGATTTACAACCTGAAGAGGTGATAAAGCGATAGATCTTTGAGCTCAATTCTATTATTTCTGCATAATCCATCATACAAAATGTAATCAAATGGAAAAGTCTCTTTTTAAAACTTGTTTTATTAGTTTTAAGCTTTTAACTTTACGCATGAAGCAAACATTAACATTCTCTGACTGGAAGAAATTTGTTTAACATTTAAGATAAGATGACCTTTATTAATCCCACAGGTGGGAAATTTGTTTCGTTACAGCAAAAGTACAAAGTTATGTAGCAGAAATTAGAAGACACTGGAATGGAATAAAATAAAATACTATATACAATAGAATAAAATAGAATACAAATGCTATATACAACAGAGTAAGAAAACACAAAAGTACAACTTTGTCAGAAAAAGATTATTGCACTTAGTGTTATTGCACATGTGTGGATGTGTGTGCTTGATCAGTTGGAGTCTTTGTTGTGGAGTCTGACAGCAGTGGGGAGGAAAGACCTGCGAAATCTCTCCATCCCACACCGTGGGTGCCACAGCCCCTGAAGGAGCTGCTCAGTGCTGTCACAGTCTGCTGCATGGGGTGGGAGATGTTGTCCATCAGGGATGACAGCTTAGCCGCCGTTCTCCTGTCACTCACCACCTCCACTGGGTCCAGAGGGCATCCTAGAACAGAGCTGGCCCTTCGGATCACCCTGTTCAGTCTCTTCCTGTCCCCAGGAGAGATGCTGCCACCCCAGCAGACCACACCTTAAAAGATAGCTGAGGCCACCACAGAGTCATAGAAGGTCTTCAGGAGTGGGCCCTTCACTCCAAATGACCTGAGTCTCTGCAGCAGGTACAGCCTGCTCTGCCCTTTCCTGTAGAGGGCGTCTGAATTATGAGTCCAGTCCAGTCTGTTGTTCAGATGAACACCAAGCTACCTGTAGCTGTCCACAGCCTCGATGTCCATACCTTGGATGTTCAGTGGTTGCAGTGGAAGCTGAGCCAGGACCAGCCGCTCCAGGGTCTTCATCAGGTGGGATGTCAGAGCCACCGGCCTGCCTGTGAAGGGTCTGAGGTGTCAGAGGTGGAGCAGCAGCAGTGGGGGTGGGTGAGTCTGCAGCCGATGTTGGAGACTGCCTCATGGTTGAGTCAAATCTGTTGAAGAAATGATTCAGTTCATTTGCCCATCTCACATCCCTCCCAGGCAGAGAGTTCTGCTGTTTGTGGCCCGAGATGGTTCTGAGGCCTCTCCAGACTTCACCAACGTTGTTTTGTTGAAGCTGGTTCTCCATCTTCTGCCTGTAGCTGTCCTTCCCATTCCTTATCAGTCCCCTCAGCTCTCTCTGCACCCTTTTCAACTCCTCTTTGTCTCTGGATTTGAAGGCCCTCCTCTTCTGCTTGAGGACGGTTTTAATTTCTGGGGTAATCCAAGGTTTGTTGTTGGAGAAACACCGTACAGTCCTGGTAGGTACAGTGTTATCCACACAGAAGTTTATATAGTCAGTAATGCATGTAGTAAGGCTGTCGATGTCCTCACCGTGGTCATCACAGATCACCTCCCACACAGTCGACTCAAAACAATCCTTAAGAGCCTCCTCGCTCTCCTCTGACCATCTCTGCACTGTGCTGGTGGCTCCCTGCGCACTAAGGGCTCATACACAGGGACAAGGTGCACCAGGTTGTGGTCAGATCTGCCCAGGGGAGGGAGAGGTGATGAGCTGTATGCCTCTTCTGCATTGGCATACAGTAAGTCCAGTGTTTTATTGACTCTGGTTGGGCAGGTCACATACTGGGTGAAGGTGGGCAGTGTGGAGTCCAGTGAGGCATGATTAAAGTCCCCTGATATTATGAGAAGGGCTCTCGGAGATTGTGTTTGCAGTCTGCTGACCACAGAGTGGAGAGAGTCACAGGCTGCATCTGTGTTGGCCGAGGGGGGGACATACGCTGTTATTGCGAAAACATGCGAGAACTCCCGGGGCAGGTAGTACGGACGCATGCTAACGGCTAACAGCTCAATGTCTCTGCTGCAGAGTTGTTCTTTCACTTTGACGTGCCAGGGTTACACCATCTGTCGTTCACAAACACTGCCACTCCCCCTCCTTTCCTCTTACCGCTCTCTCTCGTCCTGTCCGCCCGCAGCAGCTGGAATCCCAGTAGCATCACGCTCGTGTCTGGTGTTAGCGGTGTTAACCATTTAAACCTATTTCCAGCATTCAAAATAAAATAGTTCTTTGTGTTTACACTCAGTCTTTCAAATAGATGCCAGTGAAACACAGCAGTGAATAAATAAAATCAAACACTAGCGGTCCTGTTGCTCTATTTTCACCTGTATAGCAGGAGTGGGGCAGGCGGAGGTTTGCCCTGGTGCAGGTGAGCCGCAGTGGTCAGTGGAAGAATCCGGGAGTTTCTCATTCCCGTGGTAGCTACTCGGTGCTTGCTTGGAAGTTTAGGGGTTTTCTTCCCACGCACAGCGGACACTAATGTTTTTGTCACTTTTTATGGAATCAAACTCAAAGTAATGTGATTACTTCCACGCTTTAAACGTTGCACGCTCATACTCTCTCTGCACTCGATATATGATCCATTGTTGATCTGCACACAGCTGTTGTCACGAACTTCGCACTCGCTTACGTCACTGTCATGAGACATTCTCGCAAAAAAATCACGGTTTTAGTAACACAGTAACGCAGCGTTCCTACGGGAAAGTAACGGTAATCTAATTACCGTTTTTGCAATAGTAATCCCTTATTTTACTCGTTACTTGAAAAAAGTAATCGAATTACAGTAACACGTTACTGCCCATCTCTGCTGATTCGAATCGTGGATCGAATGGATTCTAGAAATCAGTGAGGCCCAGCACTAATTCATGGCACATCTGGCTCGTCTTGTCCCGTCAGGGGGCAGTAAAGCCTGCGCTGTGGTGGAAACAGAGTGATGATGTTTTTTAATCTTTGAGCAATAGGCTGAGATCATGACAGAGAAAATCCATGAAACTCCTTGAAGATTGACTCAGTGCCACAGACAATGTGGTAAAGCGAGGCTGACTAAGAACACACTCTGAGAGAGAGAAGCGTGTTGGTAATTATTGTGGCTCAATAATAGTTCCTGCTCTCACTTTTACCTCGCGGACAGAAAATGGGAGTTAACCATTTCACCTGGGAAAGACCTGATCACTCCGAGCCACCAATCAGCTTCCACCTCCGCCTGCACCCCGCCCAAGAGAGAGAGGGAGCGAGAGAGCGAGAGAGAGCGAGAGCTGATGCGCAGCCGCATGCTTCCACATCGTGAACACCTCCTGCTGCCTGAGGATTAGAGCTCACACTCCAATCTGCGCTCAACTTCAGCGGCTGTGAAAACCTCGTTCGGACTCGGACTCGGCACCAGAGTGTTTCCTCCCAAGTTCCCGCTGTGCAAGAAGCAGACGCGTGCATGGTTATGTAAGTATTTTCCCGGGGAGGGCGCGGGGTGTTCGTCCCTCCAGGACTTACCGAGAGAGTTAGGAACGAGAAAGAATGCGACGTCGCCGGGCAGAGTGCGCCTCGCTGCAGCTCTGAGCTCCACATGTGCGCACAGCTGCGCGCACATGTGGAGCTGAGGGAGCAGAGCGCGATCTGAGGCTCTCCGAGGAGCTTCTCCGTGTCTGCGGCGGAACGTAACTCCGTTAAAACAGTTTTAGTTAGCGCGTAATACACGTGTAATAACAGCCTGGCTGTTCCGGTCAGTGAGTGCACAGCGGAGTGCGCGGGGACGGAAGGTCAGCGGGTTTTTCTTCTCTCGGTGGTTTGTGCGCTGTGAACGCGCGCACGGTGAGTTTACCTTCTGTGCGCCTGACAGTCCTGCTGTCATGGCAAGTATGAACACATGTGCGGCACACAAGTGAAAGTACTGATATGAGCACGCGAGGAGACTTTAAAGAGAAACGGCTGAGGGGAGAAATCTGCGGGGGGGTCACCGGCGGGGGCGCACGGAGCCCTCGTGCTCCAAAAACACACTAGCACGGAGCAAACATGGTGGACGTGTGTTAAAAATGTCCCAAACCAGGGGCGGATCTAGAAAAAGGTGGAAATCAATGCTGCTTCCTGTAATGTGTCATTCATGTGGTTAAAATACAGCAAGTACACACATGTTTCATATAAACACACTCTGTAATGTTCGGATTGGCTTCAGCCCACAAAATCAAACGTTACAGTTACACAAAACGTGAATTTAGATTTGATGCACTGTACGGCAAACACAACAAATAAGCATGTGGCCCAACGTGATCAGCTACAAACACAAGTCTAACTAAAGTCTCACACTGTTAATATTTTATTAGGAACAATCAAACTGTTTCATGCTTAAATTTACACAAAACGTCAGAAATCCGTCAAACCGAATTTTTCACGACGTATTGCGTTCACGCTCTGGGCTCCAGCTGTTTTCATAAACTGTTTGCCTCACTTTATTTGGGGTCAGTCTTTTCAGTTAATTTACAGTTTCTCTCGCACTGACACACTGTGCTGTCAGACAAAGGAAAAGTTACATTGTTACTGTAACAAACATATTTAATCCTTTTTATAACTTGAAATGCAAATAAAACTTGTACATTTTAAAAACTTTTGCAAACAACAAAGTTATCAATCAGGTGTTCTGCATCAAATAAGATGCCACACATATTATTTGCGCCTCTCCAAAAAATAGTTTCTGTCCACTGTAAGAGCGAGGGGCACATCACAGCCTGATACCTGCAGGCCTGACAGCAGCAGGTGTCAGGCCTGCAGTGTCCACAGGTGTGGTGTCCACAGGTGTCCACCTGTTTCACACCTGCACACAGCGTTTACACTGCAGCCTGCCTTTGGTGGCAGCTGTAGAATTTTTGTGGTGGGTTGGGTACGACGTCTGTTCCTGAGATTACCAAGATTAGGAGGTTCCCATGACATCATCCACATCCTAAAGGTGAAAAAGTGTCTGAAACTGAAGGTTGAGAGTGGCCTGAGCTTCAGGCTCACAGGGATTACCCAGCATGCACTGAGCTCATTACTAGAAACCGTGTTTAATATGAAGATCCATCATGGAACAGGAGGAATATGACTGGAAATGAGAAGAAGAAGAAGAGCAGGCCACCTTAGCTCGGCTCCATACAGAACTGCAGCGATTTGTTATATTTTAAGCAGATTTGATAAATGCGATCTCTGTGGTTTGAAATCAGTGTTCTCATAGTTCAAAATGAGTTTCACACTGAGACTGAGGTTCTGGGGAATTCTGACCTGCAGCTTCTTTGTGACTCAGCGTGGTCAGAAAAATGATAAGACAGTGACTCACTCTGCAAAGGGTTTATTCTGGATATCACATCATTTGTTTACAGATCATTCATAAATATGCAGTTAATAATTCCTCAAATATTTCCCCCAAAAACATCCAGCAAATTTAATCTGTTAATAAATGCCAGAAAACGAGAGCTGTTCAGTCTCTCTCACCTTAAACAAATAAACCTTTTACTTCCTTGTGTGAGCTGGAGTCGTACAAGAACCCAGCCAAGCAACATTTGCATAAGCACATCTGGCACATCTGGCAGTGGGACAGAAAACCTGCAGACAGACTTGATGTGTCATCTGAGGCATGGTGACTTTTATTTTCAACAAATGAAGTGTGAGCATAAACCATAGACTGTATACAAAAGATGGACGTGGTTGCCAAGGTGTCACCATCAGTTTGTGAACATTTTAGGCCGTCTGCGTTTTGGAGGCACAGGACGTGGTTAGCTTGGTGATCAGGCGGGAGTGTCACACAGATGCAGGCCACCCAGATTTTTCTGTGGAACTCCAAAGAATTCCATGTTTTTATAGAGCAAATAGAAAATATTCTCTAATCGTTTGAATTTACTTTTCCTTTTAATAACATTTTTTATGATAAAAAACGTGGATTTCTCTGCGTGCGGAAGTCGGCATCGGCAGACACAGAAGCCGCCACGAAATATCCCGAGACCTTCAGGAGAGTCCCGTCGTAAGATGATGCTGAAATGATATTTAAGTGTTTTAGGAAGCCCATCGGAGCGGGCACGCTCCCATTTGTGTAACTATTTTTAAATTCCAGTAGAATTACAAAGACGTAACCTAGCGCAATCATTTTTGGTTTTTTGCTTATGAAACCAGAGGAGTCGTACTTGCATAACATGCGTTCAGCTTGTCCGCGGTCACAGTTTCCTTCCACAAATGGCTTCTTGCAAAAATCGGGTAAAAAGCGCTGGCAAGAACAAAAACATTATAATCCAGAAACATGCGATCAGTTATTCATAGCACTTCCTATGTTGGAATAAACGTCAGCGCGAACTATCGCACGTTACTATCGCACGTTACCTGCAAAAACCAAAAGTGACGTCATTTTTCGTGGAAACGTAGTTTTTTCATTACAGGGCCTTAAAAGCTGGTTTCCTGTGTGACTTTGTGCCGCTCTGTGTAGTTCCTGAGACGCTCCGAACTCAAACTGCACTGTTGGAAATCATTTATTTTAATGCTGTTTTTTTGCAAATTGTGCACAATAATATTTATTTTCAATTTTCCTGCTCGTCAGCAATATTAAAATAAAATCCCAGAATTTCACCAACATGGAAAAACTTTGATCAAAATGCTCCAACAGTACAAACACAGTCCAGAGGTTCAGCTCATTGACTCCAGTTAAATGAGGTGAAGGCTAGCGCACAGCTAGCAGCTACAGCTCCCTGTGTCACCCTGCACGTGTCGGTGAGAGAAGCCACGCCCCCAACCATGCAAACTTGAATCCAGGTGAATTATAAAAACATGTGCGCAGGTGTTATAGAGGAGGAAAGAATCCAGCAGTTTGTGTATCAGGTTGTAAACATGTTTATTTCTGCTGTTTTAACATGTGACTCGCCGCAGCCTCTGCTGGACACTCGTGGAACTGCAGGTTTTGGTGCTTCAGCTGCATGAAGCTCAGTGCTAGAAAGATAAACAGTCCTGCAGCTCAAGCGTGAAACATTCACCTCTGACAGCAGAGCAAAGGCGCCGTCACTGTGAAGCTCGCCTCCTCATTTCCTGTCACGTGTCTGCTGCTCCAGCGACGGATGTTCGCCCTGAACCCAGTCTCTAATAATGAGGTCAGTGTGTGTTTATCACCCTCGCCGCTGCGTCCGGCGTCTGCTGATCGCCACAGTCCCGTGTAGCATGGTGTTCTCCACCTGAGGCAGGACTCTGATGTACAGACGATGTCTGCACATTGTCTTTCTCATGAGGAGGCGTTCCCTTCAGAAAAGGCCCACAGTAAAAGTCCACTGTGACCTTTACAGGTGTTTATCACATAAATGTGCCCTTGGGGCTGATAATGTAAAGGGTCCATATTTCCACCATTTCTCTCACTCAGTATCAGCAGAAATGTAAAGCCAGGATCATCAGAGCCGGAAAAGGTTGGATTGGTGCTTTCTTATCCAATAAGGAGCGATATCTGGAGATTGAAGCTCTGGAAAGCTCAGTCTTAGAAATCTTGGTTTTGTTGAAGTTTCTCTAAGTGTTCGGTGCATCTAAGCTAAGTTAAAGCACAGGTTTCACTCTGTGGCTGCTGCAGCAAGAAGCACTGAAGCTTTGGCTCGTCCACAGTCGAGCGCCGTGCATGATCGACATGTGCATGCGTGGATAGCAGAGGCTCAGAGCGCTCCGTTTTCAGAGTCTGGGGTTTTGATGTTAAACATCGAGCCGTTTATTTGTAGCTCGATGTTCTGACAGAAGAGCTGCAGTTCTGTGAGGAGTCCTGGTGTACAGTTCAAAGTGGGAGCTCGTGGCAGTTTGTGTTCTTCGTGGCTCTGCTGGAGGAGCCGCATACCTTCGTTCTGTACAATAGGAGCCGAAGCACACAATGTATGAAGTCTAAAGGCTCCATCTGAGCTGGAAGGGGCCATAAAGTACATGACAGATGAGGAATGCTGCCCCCAAAGAGTTAGAGAGAGACCCTGAGGAGCTGACCCCTCCCACACACACACACACACACACACACACACACACACACACACACACACACACACGCACACACACACACACACACACACACACACACACTCTTTGGGAGTGAACAATCCCCTCTTGCAATGCGCTCCTTAATCTGCAGCCACCAGACACAACTTTGATGTGAAGCCCCCCCCTCTTGTCCCTTTCGCTGGGCCCCTCACGCTGCCCTCCGTCCTTCCTCAGCTCCTCGGATTCTTTCTCACTTCCCTCTGTTTCTGTTTCTCGGAGCTCAAACACACGGCCTGGAAAACGTTAAAGATATGCAGCGAGGGCGAAGCAGGAAGGGAGCTAACGCAGCCGTGGTTACGTGTAGTTTTAGACGGAGAATCGGTCAGCAGGTGCAGAAACGTTACCGCCTCCAGTGTTAACCAGGAGTGGTCTGTTCTCCCACAGACAGCATGAACGATGCCTTACACCTGCTTCAACATCCACCAGGGGGCGAAACCTGGTGGATGAAAGTGGTCCCAGCTCCATCCAGGCAAATATAACCTCTGTCTCTCTTCCACAGCATGTCTTTATCCTGTCTTCCTCCCCCCGCCCCTCCCTGAGCCTGACCCGGAGGTTTCTTCCTATTAAAAGGGGTTTTTTCCTTCCCACTGTCGCCAAAGTGCTGCTCATAGGGGGTCATATGACTGTTGGGTTTCTCTGTATGTGTTATTGTAGGATCTACCCTAAAGCGCCTTGAGGCGACTGTTGTTGTGATTTGTATAAATAAAATGTTGAAGCGTGTCTGAGGTTCTCGTCCAGCCTGTTGGCTTCAGCTGCCGGCCTCTGTGGCGATGGCAGCTTTGGGTTTCAGTCATGTGCATTTCTCACGTCGCTGTCGTCTCCCGTGTGATGTAGAAACATAGTAACTCTGAGAAGTTGTGCCGTTTGTTCTGTTTCTCTGTGGGAGTTTCCATCATGTAAAATTTGCATAGCTTTAGTCTTTGTGGTGACAGATTCTCCCCCTGTGCGGTTCTGGTGTCGTGTAGGCAGCAGGAGACAGTGTTATTCTGTACGTCACCGCTGATGACGGCCGTGATGCCGAGCGCCGTCGCCGAGCACCGTCGCCGAGCACGGCTTATAGTGCTGTTACTATAAGCAGTGCTATATACTGTTGTTGGGTCTTTGTGCCACAGCATGAGGTGAAGATGCAGAGAGCCGAGGCCAGAAACTAAAATCGTTAAATGAGAGAACGACACCTATGAGGTGGAGTGTTTCTCCTGCTTCTGATGAGCTTAACTGGACACATCAGCAGCAGAAACTAATCCAGGTCTGACGGCTGGCTGACCCCCCTCGCCGCCTTCCACCCGTCAGATTCACTCTTTCCAAACATGTTTGCTCCTCACAGCGAGCGCGACCATTTCACCCTCTCGTCAGACCTCGTTTTCTTCAGGCACCTGTTGGGTTTCACAGTGGGTGAAAGGTTGAAAGCGTGGGGACTCGGAGCAGTGCGCTGTTTAGTGTCTGAACTCTTTCACCTCTCCGGAGGGGGAGTTCCTCACCCAGGACTTCCTGCTGCCTGCCAGCCATATAAGTGTGTGTGTGTTTGTGTGTGTGGGCGTAATTACTCACGTTGTGGGGCCACAAATCTATCCCAACAGTCACATTGTGGTTTCCTCCTTCCTCCTGGGGATAAAGCTGATTCTAGCATAAAACCATTGGATCTGAAGTTTAGAGACAGGCTTTTAGGGCCTGTTTGGATCTTTTGTCTGCAGGTGTGCATGCAGGCGTGAGGCTCGAGCGGCCACAAACTGAGTTAGCTCGTGCTTTCGTTCCAGACCAAACTAACAGGATGTGTCCGTCCACCGAGACGGGAAACTCGAACAGGAAACTAAGAAAGCTTCAGTGCAGCTGACAGGAACGTTGGGCTTTCAGCAGAGCAGCAGGGCTGTAGATCCTACCTGTCACCTCACTTGGTTAACGAGAAAACAAACTAAAAAAACTTAAATGACCCTTGACCCCTGAGCGCAGCCCTGAAAGGCGGGTCCTTGTTTGCATCGACTGATTGTTGATCCACTCTCCAACACTTGAATTCAGAGCTTCCACGATGGCGGCATGCCGGTGGATTTCCTCGCCTACCGCCCGCCTGTTTATTTTCAGCCACTGAATTTTAGCGACAGTCATTGGTGGATCCAGTCTCCTCATGATGGAAAACAGTTGATGTGTTTGAGTGTGCAGGAAGCACCTGGCAGAGTCATGCAGGTGGTTGTTTTATGGTTCAAAGCATGTGAGAGTGCACGATCCCGAATGTGCACACAGCACAGAGGATGCATGTGCGTTTGTGTAGCTCCTACACTCAGTTTGACCCCAGTGTGCACACAGTTTATTGCAACATGAGGAAACTTCACCTCGTTTAACGCTCTTTCATTCGCTGTTGTGAAGCGATTACAAGTCTGCTGAGTAGAGATGGGAATTTATACGAATTGAGTGATTTTGATTCCATAATCTGCATGTTGTGGATTAGTGCTGGGCGACATGACCACATATATCTACCGTGTGGACGACAGAAAAGTGTCTATCGTGCCATTTGTCTTCTATCGTTTCTAACCTAATTTTATAAACTATTACATAAAATATATCATCAAATAGCCTGTGGCAAATGTATTAGTGTTGTCTTGTCACTATGCATTCTCTAACTTTATGCAAGAGAAAATAAAGTATTAAAAAAAATGAAGAAACGCCGTCTTGTGGTTTTGCGACATGGTGCTGCTTTACGTGCTTCATGCCCGGACATGCACCAGGCAGAGACGGCTGCACAGGCAGCCCAAGAAGAAGCACTTTTACCAAAACGGGGTACGTCTGTGATTTGGTTACTTGTTGGGTTCAACAGCACCAACACGGAGCAGAAGACGCCCATTTGTAAGCTATGCTATAAAACTATTCCCGCGCCCGATGGCAACACAACAAATCTCTTGTATCACCTACAGAAGGCCCACGAAGAAGAATCCAGAGAATCCGAGCTAAACCAAGCTGTGGAACGACGGGAGCAAGTTGGGAAAGAAAAACTATACCAGCTGAAGATGCAGCAGCCTTTCACACGAGGCCCGTATGAGAAAACGTCCCAGCGCCATAAACAAATCACAGGCGCCGTCTCGCGTTGCATTTGTAAAGGCATGGCCCTGTTTATGTAGTTGAGAAGGACGGCTTTCGTGACCTCGTCAAAGTCCTTGATCCGAGGTACGTTATGCCCGGTCGTAAGCACTTCAGTAAAGTCGAGTTGCCTCGCTTATACGAAGCATGGCGGCCAAAGTAGAGCAGGATGTTTGCAGTGTCGTGCATTAAGCCTTGGCTGCTGACCTGTGGACGAGCAGAGATACGCAGCCCTGCATGAGCGTAACCATCCGCTTCATTAACGAAGACGCCGCGCTCGCTGTTGACAGACTGCGGACTTCCCACATGACCACACTGGAGTCATGTTAGCCCAAGGTATGAGTCTGCCGTCGCTACGTATTTACCGTGCATAAAGTACATTATGTGCGTATATACGTGCACGTAGTACTAGTATACATACACACATTAGTTTTACTAGCATATATGATATGCATGTTAGTAAAACAAATATTTTGGGCAGAAAACCTTGAAACTGTTGTGCACTTTAAAAAGTTCATTTTAAATGTATGATTTTGAAAATAAAGAAGGCCACAGCTGTTTTCCTTTGATGCGTTTATATTGCTGCACTAAAATGCACGTTTCTCATTTGTGACAGTTCCTTTAAACCTTCAAAATAAAGTTGGAGAAAAGTGAGCAATGACATCTGTCACACTTTTCAGAGAATAAGTGGAAACATTGCGGTATATCGTGATATATATCGTTATCGTGATATAAAATAATTCATATCGTGATAAATATTTTTCCATATCGCCCAGCACTACTGTGGATCAAATGTTTGTGTGTGCTGGAGGTGTTTCCCCTTGGCGTTGGGGCGTTTTCTTCAAAGTGATGCGGTACATTACTTAATTACACTCAGGAGAAATCAGTTTGTTGCACTACTCGCCGGAAGTTAAACGACCTGAAACACATAATCACCATTTAACAGGTGACACACAGCGACACGTGCTAATGACGGCATCTTAGTATGTAGGTATGAACACAAATTCGACGGCACAACGAGACATTAAAGCAGTCGCCATGATGATTCTACTTTAAAAACACGGACAGGTACAAACACAGCCCGACTCTCACAGCTGGGGTCAGCTTTCACGCTACATTCGTGGCTAGCTTAGCGTTAGCATGCTTTCTGGCTAGCTTAGCCTTTAGGATGTATTCTGTGCAGAGCTGAAGCATAATGCATTTGTTTGTGTCCTGGATGCAGTTTCCGCTTTACCATTGCGCGCCCATCCTTTTGTGCAGCAAAGTCCAGTGTCACCTAAAGAAGGATTATTTTGAGTTGTGAATCATGCAAAGCTGCTGTAGTCCAAAAAGAGACGAGCTGGAACTGAGCAGAAAGAGAAGATCACCTTAATCATCCTGCGACCGTTCAGTACCCAGAGACTGACCTTTAACCTCGCTGAAATCCTAACCTACACACACGTCTGTGGTGTAAACACACACACACACACACACACACACACACACACACACACACACACACACACACACTGATAGGTTTGTGTGTTTGCGTCAGGCTTTTTTGGGTCAGATCGGTCCCACAGAGCAGCGAGGTGTGAACTCTTGGAGAACAGGCAGTGCTTTTATTTGCAGTGATAAATTAGTCCAATAGTCAATGCAAATATGCAATCAATCAATCAATTTATTTATAAGCACATTTAAAAACAACACAGATTGATTAAAGTGCTGCATGCAGTAAAAAGTAGAACAAACACAGAGAATGAAACTCAGTCACAATTCAAAGCTAAAGAGTAAAAATGTGTTTCCGACGTGTTTCAAAAATGTCGAGTGTTGGAGAGACGATGACCAGGCTGTTCCAAGTTTGTGCGCAGCAATCACAAAGGCCCGCTCTCCTCTGCGTTTGTCCTGTGGTGCTACGACGTCCTGCGATGTTCCCAGCAATGACCCGCGCTCGTGAAATCCTACAGCAGGCAAGCAGTCAGTCTGTCCGCTCTCACGTCACAACTATCGGGCTTGGCGAAATATTCTAGCGCTGACCGTCACCTGACTCCGCTGTTAAACAGCTCTGATGATTGCAAACAGCTGGAAACAGCTTCAGATGCCCTTCAGCACCTGACTTCCGGAGCAACTTCCATAAACAACCCCAGAAATGGAGAGGGAGAAAAAACCCGCAGGCAGGTCGGGGAGCGTCCGATCGTGTCACGTCTTTACTTTGGCTTCTATTATTTTCTGTTTCATCCATTTCTTCCTTCTTTCCTTCCTTCTGTCTTTCCTTTGCTCCCTCATCCAGCTTCCGTGTGCTGTTCGGTCGTTTGTTTCCTTCGATGCTTTGATCCGTTCTCACTGTGACTTTATTTGCTCTTCTTTCCTCCTGATTGTTCTCACAGATTCGTGTTTGTGCTCTGCCTCTGTCGTCATGCTCAGCCGCAGTAATGCCCCATCGACGCACTTCTCCTTCTTCTTCACGCCGTTTGCGTCGAACGCACTCTGAAGCGCGGCCGTGAACATTTCGAGCTCCGCTTCCGAACAAACTCTGAGTGAAACTGACGATCATCATCAGCTGTGTCATTAAAGCAGCACTTCAGCGTTAGGAAGGAAGTCTGGAGTATCCGAGGAATTTCATCCGAGGCCACAGCGGCGATTGTTGATTGTTCAGCTGCGCATCCTCTCTGCAGAGGCCCAGGATGTGCAATGGGCGTGTAGGTCGCAGCTTTATGTTAAACATCCTTTCTTATTGTCTGTCTTTAACCTAAAGCAGTGATTAGGTCGTCCTGTTGAGTCTGTCGGCTGCCTCTCCAGAGAGGCCGAGGCACTCCGCCTGCACCGTCAGGCAGCCGCTAGTTTTCGTGTCTCTCTCAGCCTATCAGAACCTGGACGTATCTCCACCTGACGGAGAGTTTGAGATCCTCTCCGAACGACGACGAGGTAACCGGTGACCGGTTCGGCCTGGAGGGAAGACTTGAGCTTGTTGTATTTCAGAATGGAATTTCAAAATAAGAGTGAGGAGATCGTTTAATTAACTCGATCGCTGGAGGTGTGATCTCTCTCTGATGGATTAAAACTAAAGATAGACCCACACCTGTCCAGCCCAGCACTACCTGTGACAGGGGGAGGGGCTAAAATAGCTCGCCTCAGAGGCGGTTTAACTGGTTGAAGCTGAAAACCATGTGTTTCACACAAACGCTTTTTTCTATCTAACATTCACACGTAGTAGCGCAGACTGGGGATCAAACCTCCAACCTCACGATCAGTAGGTGACTTGCTCCACCCCTAACTCCTCTGGTAAAGTCTCAGTGAACTCCAGCTGTAAGTCCAGCTGCCCGAGGACCCGAGGAAGAAGAGCGTTATTCCGAGCAGACGTGACGCTGACGGAAACTGTCTCACGTTTTTGTCCTGCAGGTTTGAGAAGGAGTCAGCACAGACACGGGAATCCAGCGCCACCGCCATGCCTTCCAACAAATACTCTGCTGCTATCATGGAGAAGAGCAACAACATGACGGCCACAGTGAGTCTCACACACACACACACACACACACACACACACACACACAGTCATGGCCACTCCCCCAGCTGCTGCCTGAGCCAGCTGTGGGTTTAAAGGAGAGTGTGTATCGCTGCCAAGGCAGATGCCCGGGCAGGACCGCCAGCATGTTACATGAGTCCAATTGAGAATGCACGTCAGCAGAGAGGCTGCATGCAGTGCCACACACACACACACACACACACACACACACACACACACACACACACACACACACACACACACACACAGCTGAGGCGGAAACCAGAAATGTTTGGGAGACGGAAGGACAGAGGGAGGAAGGAGTTGAAGCGAGGAGGAAAGGATGGAGGGAGCACAGTGGCCTCTTTATAAGCTCAGCAAATGGATTCACTTCACACACACAGACACACACACACACACACACACGCACACACACTTGGCTCCTCCTGTCGTCCGTTACTTCCTGTCTTTCACTCATATATCACTCCATCACTGATCCGCCACCATCTGCTTCTCTTCTTTCTCCACTTTCACCTCCTCCACCCGTTCGTCTCCTCTCGTCTCCGAGTGTTTGTGCAGCTTTTCTTTTCTGCTCTTTGGGATTCAGGGAAAGTCGGGCAGCTTTGATCCGTAACACTTCCTGCTCAGGGAATAATTTCAGGGTTTCTTTACCGCGTTTTGTTTTGGGACTTCGGCGGTGGTGTGAGTCAGCATCTTTTGATTTGTTGCATCGTCACTGGCTGTCAGCTTCAGCACCGTCCTGTGTGCGTAGGGGAGAAAGGCTTTTGGGTTAGGATGCACTCCTTCGCTCACCCTGCACAGGAGGAGGTAGGAGGAGCGGGTCATGACGCCGGCAGTGTAGACGTGTTGAACACAAACGCACACACGTCCGAGCTAATCCTAAGCAGGAAATACGAGGCCTCGGTTTTTGCCGTACTTGTGGCATGGGGCGGGTCTTCGCTGCTTTCCAGCCCCCCTGGTGAAAACGCTCCACCCGGTGTTTCTAATCATTCTGGCCGTCACTAAGACGATTTGACAGCATCATCGGAGCGCCGCGGGGCAGTCTGCTTCATGCCAAGGAATGTGCGTGACGTAGCCTGTGAGGCGTCGCGGGGTCACACCAGCCAGAGCGGCTCTCAGTAAACACAAGCTCGATCTTTCAAAGAAGCGTCGGTGACCACAGCAGCGGGCCATAAAAGGAAGTGAAGCGTTGCTTTGTACTTCCTGTTGAGGCACAGGGCTGACGGATATCCAGGGAAGCAGGTTTGGGAGGACGGTGAGGATGATGATGGCGTGTGCGCTGACCTGGCCGACGCCGAGCCGTGTTTTGGTTCTGGTGTGAAACTAAACGAGGCAGAATGAGCGATTTAACGAAGAGCGTCAGTCACCTGGAGTTCAGTAGCTGAGAGCGGAGAGGAAGGCTCTGTGGTCCTTTGACCTGGATCATGCTGTTGGTGACAGTGTCTGACTTCACCTGGGCCTCATGTTGAGGAGGGGCTCAGCGTAGAGCCGCTGCTCATCCATATCGAAAGGAACCAGTTGAGGTGGTTCGGGGATCTCCTGGGTGAGGTGTTCCAGGCATGTCCCACCGGGAGGAGGCCCCGGGGCAGACCCAGGACCCGCTGGAGAGATTATATCTCTCGGCTGGCCTGGGAACACTTTGGTGTTCCCCCGGACAAGCTGGGGGAGGTGGCTGGGGAGAGGGAGGTCTGGGCTTCTCTGCTGAGGCTGCTGCCCCCGCGACCCGACAAGCAGAAGTAATGAAGGAGAGAGATGCTCAGTCCTGCAGGGTCCCTGAGGAAGCACTTTTCTTATATTGGTGCCAGCAGCAGAAGCTTCGTTTGCTCCAGCTGCTGGGTCAGAGTGTGTATAACCACATAAGCGTGCAGCCAGATGTTTTTACAACGAGTCTCTAGGTCAGACTGTGACACCATAGCGTCATCATTTATGTTTTAATATGTTTGTCAGCGATGCGGAGCGCGGTGTGAGAGCCGGGGCCACGTAACATCCAGCTGTGCTGCAGGAACTCCCTCCAGCTGTGCTGTTTCATCCAGCTGTTAGGTTAAGCAGTTTCCACGGTGGGCTGGAGCAGGGACTCCCCGGTCTTGTTTTCACATACAGAGCTCCTGTGGAGTCTTCATGCAGCTGAAACATCTGCAGAGGCTCATGAAACAGCTGCTCCTCCCTCGTCTGCTCCACTCGGACTTCATAGCAGCTGCAGGTGGATGGATGACTCCACGTCAGCTCACACACACTGCTTCAGCTCTCACTTCCAGAAATCTGCGGGTGAAGGTTTAAAGATGGACTAAATTAAATCCAGCTGGTCTCTACGTCAACGCTCGTGTAGCTTCTGTTCATGGACGATCCCCCGACCGCTGCCCTGACGCCTGGTAGGTCGTATATGCCGCCCACGCGTTCGGTGCCTCCTGCTCGCTCCAGGCCCGA
This sequence comes from Aulonocara sp. 'chitande type north' Nkhata Bay, assembly GCF_057382095.1. NCBI lineage: Eukaryota > Metazoa > Chordata > Actinopteri > Cichliformes > Cichlidae > Aulonocara > Aulonocara sp. 'chitande type north' Nkhata Bay. The sequence continues at coordinate 19,485,059 of NC_141363.1, forward strand.
GTCCTTCTGAAAAGTTCTGTTTGGTGTGCGAGTGGTAGCTGCCATCAGCAGCAGTCCTGCATGAGGTGGAGACCACCTACTTCAGGGTGGAGTAGCTGAACTTTATCATGCTGTAATCAAAATCTCCGAAATGTCAGCGTCGTTGTTTTCTTGTGTCTGCGAGCCTGGCTGCAGCTCGACGGCTCATAATCAGAAGGAGCTTCGACTAACGAGCCCGAGTGTACATATTTATTATAAACAACACAAAACAACTCATTTGGTCCCAAAAGGAAGTGGGACAAGGTTCAGTTCAGCTGAATTTAAGTCTAATTAGAAAAGTAACAAAAAACATCCAGAATGGACAAAAATACAAAAATCACTCGACTCTGGAAGTGATATTTAATATTTAATAAATAAAACCAGTCAGTAAACTTACCGGCACAGCGTTTTCATTCATTGTAACAAAGCAAACAAAGAAACCGACTCAGCGTTTAGTGGGTGGAGTCAGGGCACAAGGTGGAATAAATGGGCACCGCACAGACAGCAGCAGCGGTGGAGCAGATTGACCCGCAACTTATACAAAGTTCATTCCCGCCACAATGAATGGATTTCCGGACGTGAGGTCGGATATGTCGTGATTTTTAACGTGGCGTCTGTGAGACCAGCTCTTGGGGAATAAATGCATCCACAAACCAACAGAGGACGCGGCGCCGTGACCTCGGTGAGCGAATGTCTCAGCAGCTGAAACGATTCAGCGTGTTTCACTTTTCCTGCCTCGTTTAGCCGTCTCAGCAGTTTCTGCTCCAAACCGCACTGAGCGCACACTTTCTCACGAGTTCACAGAGTTCATTTGTTATAGTGGAAACTTGCACACACACACTGTTTTACGAGCATTAACAATCACAAACAGATGCAGATATGCACTGTGGTCATTTGGCTTAAAAACTCTGCACAGTCTGAATTTTCCATCTGTTTCACAGCTGCTCCTTCCCTCCTCTTCCTCCCCTTCGCTGCTTGTTTTCTTCCTCTGACTCTCTAAAGTGTCGTGATGATCTTTCTGCTGCTGCTCCGCTGCAGGCTGCACTCTGATGTTGGTCGTAAACACTGGCAGCTTCAGCCTGCATTCGCTTAAATCCAGACTAACAGCAGCACCTTGTCACTAAATCACTATTAGAACAAGTACCAAAGTTCTTCACACATAAAATGTTTGGCTCCACCTAGCTGCGGTGCAGCCTCGCAGACAGCTAGCAGCTACTGCGGCGGCTCTATCATGGGATAGACACACACACACACACACACACACGCACACACACGCACACACACACACGCACACACACACACACACACACACACACGCACACACACACACACGCACACACACACACACGCACACACACTCACACACACGCACACACACACACGCACACACACACACGCACACACACACACACGCACACACACACACACTCACACACACGCACACACACACACACTCACACACACGCACACACACACACACACACACACACACACATGCACACACACACACACACAGACACCCGAAAACGAGTAAAAACACAGAAGAAGAAAAGACCTTCGGAGACCTACTGCTCAGCGCCTTTAAACCTGCCGTGACCTGCCCTCTGTTCTTCCTTGGCAGTTTGAAACCCACTAATGGGAGCTCTTGACCTTTTGACCTCGGGTTTTCTGATTGGTGGACTAAACATCTCAAATATGTAGAATATGTTAGGAAGAAGGAGAAGCGGAGGACATGATTTAGTTTGTCTATAAATGTATCTGCAGCTGTAAACGATGGTCCTGATGTCACAGTCGGGTCGGACTGGAGCAGCCAGGGATCAAACCACCAACGGTACAGCGTCGCTATGACTACGCCCGCTGTAACCGCCGCAGTTGTGTGGTGTCTCTTTAAGACAAGCTAACTTAAAGTTTCACTTAAAGTTACAGGTTGTGTGAATGCTGCTCGCTTCACGTATGATGAGACAGCAGCCGTTCAACGCGGCGCTCATCCACCTGTCAGTGAGGTGGTTCTCACCGCCCCAGGTGGAGGCGCAGATGTGTCAGTGTTGCTCGTGAACAGCTGTGCCTGAAACACAGCTGTGGCCTGAAGCTAAACACGGTGGGTGGATTCTCCCAGATCAAAGAGTAAAACTGCGTAAAAGGCAGTGAGGCTTTGGACTGTAGTTACACAACATCCTCGTGCCTGATGGCTTTTTGTTTGAAGTGCTTCTATTTAGCTAGCAACAAAGAAAACTGCTGACATGTCAGTGTTTGGACTTGTAACCAGGCTGTGTTTAACGCTGCAGACCTGCCTGCAAGACCCACAAGACCACAGAGTCTCAGCTGACACACACACAGAGCGCAGCAGTACGACACGGACAGTAAGCTAACGTATTGGATGCTGGAGATGACGGATGACCCACTTGGAACGGCACCAAACGTCTGCGGCAGTCAGGAGATTAGAAGCCTGAACAAGTCCTGACTGCACCGCGTCGGCTGCCCGCTCTCAGCTCAGTGTCAGGCGCGCTAATCGTTTGTCACGTGACGCTTTAATGGCAGCCGTCACAGCGGTGAGGCCAGAGGCTCCGGTGAGTGTTTGCCTGAGTATGACCTGAGGCTTCGGGAATGTGGAGCGTTGGTGTCGGCACGTCAAGGCCATTCCCACTGTAATTACATAAAAGAAACAGAGAAATGATTGTAAAGTTCCTGTTTTTTCACTTTCCGCTATAGAAATTTCAGTTGTTTGTTTGGGTTTGTTTTACAACAGGTCCACAGTAAAAAAAAAAAAGGCTTTATCTCAGATAACAGTGTTTGTGATTCTGTTCTGTCTCCAGGCAGCGGTGAACGGGGACACGCCTCCAGCTGAGGGCCTGTCCGAGAATGACAGCGGAGTGGAACTGACCAATGAGAACAGCCCCCTGACTGCGGCCGAGCCGCCTTCACCCTTCAGCCCCAAACAGAACGGAGACGCTGCCTCGCCTCAGGGTAACTCATGCCACTCGTCTTTACGCCGTCACTTATTTCATGTGAGACCTTTATTTTGAAGGTCCGCTGGCTTCCTGTGTGTTTGCGGACAGAAACTTCACATTAAAAGGGAAAATGTGTGAATGATTACAGCTGCCAGTGAGGTCACGCGTTTCTCAGACTTACACTTCATGTTTCTGCTGCGGCGATGATGATGATGATGATGATGATGATGATGATGATGATGAGCTGCATTTCTTCAGATTAAGTTTCTGCTTCAGTTCTTTAAAAGTCACGAGAACCTGGAGCCTGACGGAGCGATGCAGCGTGTCTGCGTCTTCACTTATTAAACATTTAGTGCATTTTTAATCACTTAACTGAGATGTTTATGTTCTGCTGTGTGAGGTTTTGTGTTTGTTCTTGAAGCTGTTGAACTGCCGAAATCGTCACGTTTAAGCTCTTTGACTTTGGCAGCCGTCTGCCCAGCGACGCCGTCCCGCGAAAATATTCAGTTTCTCTCGGACCATCTGTCTCACCTTCTGTCCATCTGTTGTCTTCCCGCCACAGATGGTAACCAGTGCTCGAGGGGAAGCAGGAAGAGGAGCAGGAAGAGACGCGAGGACGAGGAAAGCACCTGGGACTCGGTACGACTCTCGCGTAGGAGCTTTTCACCGCCCTGTGATTTAGGCGAGAGCAGAGGGGACACTGGTCTGGTGTTTGTCTCTTTGCAGGACAAGTCTTCAGGAGCGTCTCAGGGCTTGAGACAGACGCCTCGACCCAGAACCATCTTCCAGGCCGGCCGGACGCCGCACGCACACGGCAAGCCTCGCAGACAGAGCCGCAAACAGGAGCACGGCACGTCTCGGGTAAACTCTCGGGAATGTGCAGCCGTTAAAAACATAAAACATGTTGTCCACGCGGCGAGCTTAGATGCAGCTGATCTTCTTCTAGAATACAGAAAAAGATATTTGGATTTATGAAAGTCTGCAAAACGTTAACGGCTCGACTGACTCAGCGACCAGCAGGGGGCAGCAGGGAGGGGACAATGCAACAAGCTGCACAGATACACATCCATCCACCTCAGGGTGGGGTAGCGGTGGTGCTGTCAGTTTGCAGCCTGCAGAATCGCTTCTCCTCCTTCATCCTCTCTTCTTTCATAAAAGAGTTTAACAAAGATGCTTTTTATTCATTTTACTTTGTGTTTGAATATTTGGTCAAAGCGGGATGATGCTGCCGACTCATCACAGCTCCAGGATGATTGTTGCTGTCGAGTCTGTGCTCCTCACAGGTCTTCCTCCCACTTCTTCCTCTGTCAACCTTCCCTCTCCCTGCCCTCAGTGTCCCGGGAATCCTCGGGCACCTGCGGTCGGGTCCGGCGGGGTCCCGGAGACCCCTCGACTGGAGCTCATGGAACAAGACTCCAAAGACTCGGCCCAGAGCACCAGCACCTTGTCCAGCTCCGAAACCAAGCAGGAGTACAGCGTAAGTCCACATGAGTGCAAATCTTCCCGTTTGTGATGATGTGATCAGTGCGGTTCTCATCCTCTGTCTTCAACAAGATTTAGCTCCTCCCCTTTTAAGGCCACTTTCAAACACAGGGCGACCTGTGCTGGCTTTCTATTTTCTCATTGTTCAGTTTTTTTCTGCTGTTGGTACTGTACGATGTCACAGAGAGGCAGTACGGCTGCTGTTTAGACTTTTACAGAAGGGCAGCCAATCAGGTGGAACCGGTGGAGTCCAGGAATAATAAACGAAGCTGGAAATGACCCGAGGAGTCCACGTGGAAACTCGTGATGGAAGCTCTGAGCTCAGAGGAGCCACTCCGTCAGAGGGGCGTAGCATCCACGCAGCCCGCTGGGCTGAAGGGTCACATGGCCCGGGCTCCACCAGCTGCTCGTTAAAGAGCCGCTGCCCCGGGAAACGGCTGTGATGTCATCAGTGATGAAGTCTCTGCAGCGGAAGCAGCGAGTCTTCAGCCGACGTGGACGAACACACATTTTGTTTTAGTCTTTTTTATTATATTTGCACCACAACAGAACACAGTCAAACTACAAACCAACTAAGTGGGAGGTCCGCAGGTTTAGGGAATGCTCGCAGACGTGACCGGCGTCTGATAACGCTTTGACGTTCACGTCCACGATGAGGAGACTTTGCTGTACGAAACGTCTCGCACTGATTTCACCCGACTTTAATCTTTGATTCGTCTTTAATTAACACAAAGTGACGATGCTCGTGAATGAACTCAGCACTTCCTCCCGTGTCTCTGTTTAGGACAACAAGGGCTTCGGGATTGGCGAACTGGTCTGGGGGAAGATCAAAGGCTTCTCGTGGTGGCCGGGGATCGTGGTGACGTGGCGAGCCACCGGCAAGCGGCAGGCCAGCCACGGCATGAGGTGGCTGCAGTGGTTTGGGGACGGGAAGTTCTCTGAGGTGAGGAGGCGCAGAAACGCTGTGGCGTCGGGATGGCGGGACGTGTGTGTTTGATGCCGTGTTCTCTGCTCCAGGTTTCTGCAGACAAGCTGGACTCCCTCACCGCCTTCCCCAAGTTCTTCAGCCAGGCTTCCTACACCAAGCTGGCCTCGTACCGCAGGGCGGTGTTCCAGGCGCTGGAGGTCAGTGTCAGGGTTGGCTATCTGCAACTGCTCCCTGTATGTCACATGATGCACCTGTTACCTGCAGTTCTCTGCGTCATATGAGCCTCGTGTGACAGCAGACCTCCTCTGAGACTGTTTCCTCTTTCTTACAGCGGTTACCCAAAGCTAGTCGATTCTGATTGGTTCTTTGTTTTGGTGTGCAGCTTTATTGACATCTCATCTAGTTTTAAATGACCGTGCGCAGCATTTCTGTCATCAAACAAGCAAAACAGAGTTTGTGACTCATCTTAAATAAATGTAGCCTGGAGGTGTGTAACCATGTGGTCAACCTTTAAATGCGCCCTGCCTGCGTCCTGATTGGATGTTTCTTTTTTATTAACTTGGGGTTCCTGTCTCCCCCGACCCCACGCCCTCGGGGTCGTTCACTTAATATTATGTAACATAAACAATAAACATGCAAAATTTTACAGCTGTAGGTCCCAGTGTCAGAAACCAGAACCAGCGACATGCAGACAAAACACACACAGGATCACATGTGTGTGACTGTGTTTACTAGGAGTGCAACGATACTCGTATCGATATTGAACCGTTCATACAGTGCTTTCGGTTCGGTACGCATATGTATCGAACAATACAACATTTGTAATTTATTTTATCAGCTTTCCTTCTGACGATGCTGTCTGTGTTGAGCGCTCAGTGGATCTGCGTTCGACTACTCCGCCTAGGCTGCACTGTCGAGCGCAGATCCACTGAGCGCAGCGCAAGCTAGCGAGACAGAAGTTAAGGTCTCCTTGCAACATGGCAAATTGAGCCTCATTCAGATCTGGCCTTTGGAATTATTTTGGTTTTCATGTGACGTATGACCCTGAAGGTAAGCGCGTCATGGACTAAAGTAAAACAGTATGTTGGATGTGCCACGCAATGCTCA